>NW_021604613.1:18617026-18722300 GCF_004785775.1 Grammomys surdaster
TTATTTATTTATTTATTTTTTAAACAAGATCTTGCTGTCCTGAAACTCACTGTGTAGCCCAGGCTGGCTTCTCCTTCATAATCCTCCTATCTCAGCTTTGCTGAGAATTCCCTTTTTTTCTTTAGTAGCAGTTTTGGCTTGACAGTAAAATTGAGCAGAAACTTGAAATCATACAACATGTATGTAGAAACAATGATTTGTTTCAGTTACCTCTGTTTTCATAACTTACTACTTGTCTCTCTTTATCGCTAGGCAATATTCCATTTTCTAGATGTGCCATCTAGACTGACGTCTCTGTTGATTTCTATGTTTTGGCAATTATATAGAACCCTGGGAACATCTGTGTGTAATTTTGGGTGTGTGTCTAGGGCAGAGTCTCAACTGTGTTGCTCTGTCCATTTGAGAATTTACAGAGATCTAAGTGTTTGTGTTTCAGTCTCCTGAATGTTGAGATTAAAGGTGAATGTTACCATACTCAGCTCTGTGTAATTTTGTTGTGTGTGGATGTAGTTTTAAGTTCATTTGCATAAACACCAAGAAGCATGATTTCGAGATCCATGTTTAATTTTGTAAAGGATTACCAAACTGTCTTTCAAACCAGTAATGCCGTTTTACATTTCCACAGGCAGTTCATGAGCATTCCTCTTCTTCTAAACCATTGCCAGAATTGATGTTGCTCGTGTTTTGTAATAGGTGTGTAACGGTGTCTCATCATTTTTTAAAGTTGCCATTTCCTGAGATGAATTGAGCATCTTTTCATTTACCATGTATTTTCTTGTTTTTTAAAAATTTTTTAAATTTTTTTAAATTTTTACTTATTCACACAGGGGTTATAAACACAAAAAGGCAAAACGTGGGGAAGGGGATGGAGCGTGGGTGTTCAGGGAGGAGTACAGATCTCTTTCAGAGCATACCATGTATTTTCTTTGCAAAGGAGTCTTCTGAAGTTCACTCTGCCCATTTTGTGATCATTGTCCATTTTTTTCATTGTTGAGTGGTAAAAGTTTTTTTTTTTAAAGTGTATTTGAATAAGAATTCTTTATCAAATGTACTCTTTCCTTGTGGCTCGTCTTTTAATTTTTTTGACATTGTTGTTTGCAGAGCATACATACTTAATTTTAATTGCATTGTGCCTTTGGTGTTCTATCTAAACAGCTGTCATATCCAAGGCATTCTAGGTATTCTCCTGTAATATCTTCACAGTGGTTTTAGTCTTACATTTTACATTTTGTGCCCTTTTCATTCTGATTTTCTAGAATGGATATGGTTCCATTTATCTCATTGACTTATCTTTTTGCTTAGATTATATCTTTTATAAGAGATAAGAGGTTGTCAGTTTTAGCTTTTTTCTGAGTATTGCTCTGAAGTTATAAAACAATGGTGTTTTTTTCTAATTCAATCAGTCTTGTATGATTATTATATGACATTCTAGTCTATAAAATCTTTCTCTTGTTGGAGAATTAAGTAGGGGTATTTAGAAGATGAAATGCTCTGATTTATTTATTTATTTTTTAAAAAGGGAGTCTGGCCTCTCCAGTGAGTGCATTAAAGAACATAAAGAGTAGAAGGTGGTTCAGTAGTCGGCAGTCCAAGCTGGAGAATATACTTAGATCATCATTGAAGTGAGGGGAGGGGACATGAACACATGAGAAGAGGACACATTTTAGGTGTATGTTGGTTGTACATATAATAGAATTTGCTAATCAGTGGAATGTAGGCTAAACAAGAAAGGACACCAAAGATGTCTAAGGTTTTTTTGATCCCAGCAGGTCACATGTGGCACTGCTGTTTATTAAAATAAAGATGGAAGCTGGAGGCATGTGACAGTTTGAATTTAGACATGTTGAATTTGTGATACCATCCCAGAGAGATGTCAGATAAGACAGGTTTAGAGCAGTGAATGGTGTAAAGCTATGGTACAGCTCATCAGGAAAGAGAATGTGGTAGGGGAAATAGAACAAAGCCTTGAGATTGGGGAAGTAAAAAGGAACAGGAAGAGGAGACAGCTTGAAGGCTAGTGAGGTTAGACACAGCCAGGAGGGCTTTTGTGTTAGCTGCCAAATGCAAAAAGGTGTTCAGTGAGGAAGGAGTTAATGCTGATATATTGAATAAGGTGAGCTAAAGCTGAGCCATTGGGTTTAAAAATAACACCGATGACCATGATAGACAATCTCAGTGGGTTCTTCATCAAACCGAGGAAAAGGAAGAATTGGGGGTAGGAGTTTCACTGTAAAGAGAAGGGAAATACACCAGAGGGATGTAGAGGCAGGTTTTAAAAGGTCAGATACACCACAGTATTCTCATCAGCATGTGAACAGTTACAGCTTTGCTGGTTTGTGTGTCTTCCTGTGCTTGGGTTGATTCGAAGATTGGTGAAGGTCTTCAGGATATAGAATTGAGTCAGTTAATGCTATCTTAATAAAGTTTAGCATCCTTGCCATAGCGTGTTTACTAGAGCTTTTGACAGCAAAGTTAACTAATTTTCTTTTATTCTTGATGCTACTATATTAGAGTGCATTCAGGAATTATTGCAGTGGTACAGAATCAGGCAGCATGGATGAATGCTTTACTGTGGAGTAGACTTAAATTAGTCGAACAAGATACAGTGACAGGTTTTCACTGAAAGAAGTGAGTAATTGATTATTATTAATTCTATGTTAGTGACCTGTGAATGATTTCTTATTTTAAAGTGATTTTGTCTTTATAATGCACAGAGAATGAACTTTCATCTGAGACCTATGATTTTGAACGGGACCTCTTGCTATTAGAGGACTAAATTTAGTTAAATTTCTTTATCCCTGATTATTATTATTATTTTTTCCAAGACAGGGTTTCTTTGTTTAGCCTTGGCTGACTACAACTTGCTCTGCTGGCCTCAAACTCACAGAGATCTACTTGCCTCTGCCCCCAACCTCCCACTCCCAAGGGCTGGAATTAAAGGCATGTGCCACCATGCTCAGCTTCAGCCCTGATTCTTGATTTAACAATTATTTTACATTTACCCAGGTGGTGGTGGCACATGCTTTTAATCCCAGCCCTTGGGAGGCAGAGGCAAACAGATCTCTGAGTTTGAGGCCAGCCTGGTCTACAGAGCAAATTCTAGGATAGTCAGGGCAAATGGAGAAACCCTGTCTTAAAAAACTAAAACAAAACAAAAAACTAAAAGTTTTAGATTTATATATTTATTATTATTTGTTTGTGTATATATACGTGCTACACATGCTACAGCACACATGAAAATGAGAGGATAACTCATACTACCATGTGGATTCCAAGGTTTGAATGCAGGTCATCAGGCTTGGTGGCAATACCACTACCTACTGAGCCACCCTACTTCTTGTTTTTTTCCCCTAACCTGTAAAATGGAGCTGGTAATACTTACTTCATAGAATGTGTGAGGATTACGTGAAGAAATGTATAGATTATCCCAGAAATGAGTTATATAGTGTGTCTTAGTGTTTTAGTGCGGTGAAGAGACACCATGACTCTTATAAAGGACAACATTTATTTGGCGCTAGCTTACAGGTTCAGAGGTTCAGTTCATTATCAAGGCAAGGAAAAGCACGGCAGCATCCAGGTAGGCCTGGCTCTGGAGAAGGAGCTGAGAGTTCTACATCGTGCTCTGTAGGAAACAGAATACGACTGGCGTCCTCAGGCAGCAAGGAGAGGCTCTCTCAATGCCCAAACCCATATTGACACACTTCCTCCAACAGGGCCATGTCTCCTAATAGTACCACTTCCTGGGCCAGGCATATTCAAACCACCACCAAATGGTGTCTAGTGAAGTTTCTTTTCATCCTTTCTATTGAAGGTGAAGTTTGATTTCAGTTTTGCTCTTTTTGTAGTTTTTAACTAAAATCTCCAATTATATTAAAAATGAATAAAGCTTGGTGATACTGATCTATGATCTATGATGTAAGTCATATGATAGCTTTGCATAGAGGCAAAATTAAGGATACATGTGAATACATACATAATGAGAGGAAGCAGATTTCTTATGACTTTTACTGATGAAATAAATTTTTAATAATATTTGAACACAGTATAGGCCTACTAATGAGAAGAAAAAGAATTCTTTCCTGAGTCATAACATTCTGCTTAGTCGGGGTTCACGATTAGTGTTCTATCAGATTAATTGCAGTATGTTCATTTATAAAACAGATTCTTCTTAGTTCCTGGGCTATTTCAAAATGGGCAGGCTAGATTTGGCATTCAGACCATATTTCTTGTAACCCAGATATGCAAGGTTATTTTATGTATATAGTTGACACTTTTTATTTTTCTCAGAAAAAAGTGACTTTCCAGTATTTTTTATAAGCAGAGTTTGTGTTTCCTTTGAAATTCTTACAAGCTGAGTTTGTGTGTGTTTCTTTTGAAATACTACTAATATGCAAATTGTATAATTGTTTTTTCCATAATATTTAAAATTTTTCAATTTTTTTAAGTCAGTTAATAGTTTCTGGTGTCCTTCCCCACTTTTCTTCAGTGATAGTCTGTGTAGCCATCATAACTACATTTATAGTTTCTTTAGCCCTGACACCTAAACATGGAAATATGAATCTTCACTTTATTCTCAGATGAACTTAAAATTGTGATTTTTGTCTTTTGTTTTTATTTCTAGATCAGCCAGCATTACTAATCTGTCACTGGATCGGTCTGGTTCTCCTATGGTTCCTTCATATGAGTCATCTGTCAGTCCCCAGGCTAACAGAAACTACATTAGGACAGAGACTACTGAGGATGAACGCAAAATTCTTCTGGTACCAGTCCAGCATCTAACTTGTTGCTAGTTTTGAACGTAAAGAATGCTGACTTTTTATTCCCTTAAAGACACACATACATAAGAGCGTCAGCTGGGCTTGGTGTTTATGCCTGTAAAACAAACTGGGAAGGCTAAGGCAGGAGAATCTTGTGTTTAAGACCAATTTGAGCTAAGTGGGATGTTGTCCTAAAAAAAAAAAAAGTATATCAATTAAACAGGGAAATCATTAGCTTAATCTTTTTACTAGCGTATTTTTTTCCTATACTCACTCCATTACTATTTCTTTCATTTGTCAAAATCAGAATTTATCTACAATTGAACTAGAAGTTAGATTGTTGTTTTCTTAACCTTTGAAACTTAATGATAACTATGTTTATATGACATAATAATTGACTCTTTCCTCAGTTTATGTGTATGAAAAACATTAGCCTAATTCTAAGACCAACTCAAAGAAATGAAAAATAAGTCTTTTGTTCTAAAGGTTATAATTCAAAAGGCAGAAGTAAGATCAATGGAAAGATTCTTACAAGTGAAAGAATTGATATTTTATTTTATAAGTTTATTTTGTTGTTTTTGAGACATAGCCTCTCTATGTAGCCCTGCTTCTCTCTATGTAGACCATGCTGTTCTTGAACTCACAACTCCCTCACGTGCCTCTGCCTCCCAAGTACTGCGATTAAAAGGCATGTACCACTATGCCCGGCTTTGAAGTAATATTTTAATAATAAAAATGTGTAAAATGTATGCCACAGCTTTATGTCATAGAGAAATAAAGTAAAAAGGTTGATAACAATGACGGAGTCAGGAAATTCCAAAGGCTGAAATTGGTTTCATTAGGCAGAATGTGAATCTTATTTAAAGATCTGACAAAAGGTGCAGATTTGGGGTCAAAGGATTTTCCATAGAAAGAAGTAGAATTTATTAGTTGTAACAGAGTTTAAGTTGGAATCTGTGGTCAGTTAGAATGGAAAGTTACTTGGGTCTACCTATTGGGACACAATACATTCAGTTTTTCTATTTACTGCTCTAGAGGTAGTGGGACCTGGTAGAATATACCCAATAATTGACTGTGTTATGATATCTCTGCTTTTTAAAGTTTTTTCAGCAGCAGGATATCCAGAATGGTTTTGATTTGAGATGTTATAGATAAATCTAGTTGTCATTAAGCATTGTTGTGTAATACTTAGTCACAAAGAACAGGGATCCAAAACCGTGTTCATTACTATTGGTTATATTATTATTTTGATCAGAAAAAATTAGAGAATAGCTTGAAAAGAGACCCTTATGAGTAGTAGTTCTGGTCTCTTGTAGAATATAAGGCCATATTATTTGCCCTTTAATAGGAGCACGGATGTTATGATGTCCTGTGCAAATAGGAAGTAATTTAAATACAAAAGGAAAATTAAATGCAGTCCCGTCTTCAGATGCATGAAGGAGTCTGTTATGGTCCCAAGGTCAAAGCATGAACACAGAGTCGTTAGTGAAGGTAACCCAAACTGGATCTGTCTAAACTATTAGTTGAAACAAAGAGATTGAGGAACATAACATTTTCAGTGGCACTCACTGTAACGGGTCAAAGCAGATAGCACTGCCAGAAAGAGATTCTCAGGTGACATAGGGCTCTGTGTAAAATAAGTTCTCCCTTGGTACTAGGGCCTAACCTGGGCCCAGGTGGGCAGACTTCTGATGATGTGGCCAATACCCTTTTGCCCTTTAGCTGGAGGTTTTCTATCTTTCTGGTGACTCTCATTGTCTCTTTGCCTTCAGCTGTTGTCCTTGATGGCCTGGGGCCAGGGGAGCTAAAGAGGAATCCATAATATTTTAATAGCTCCATCTGCAATGACAGATGTATATCCCTTCCCAATTAGCTTTATTTCTTCAGCAATAAGACCAGGGAGGTTAGAATGTGCCTGAGTAATACACAAAAGATGTATATCTTTTGTTTGAACTGGATGTTGTAGTTCCTATAGTAATGAAAGCGTAACAGAATGTGAAGACGAAATTAAAGCAGTTTCTACTGCTGGAAATAATCCTACAACATCAGATCAGTCAGTTGTACCAGGGCTGAAGAAAAAGAAGTATTAAACAGTGACTATCCAGACCATTACTCTAGACCCATAGATGAGCCATTAATAAAATAAGTATCTGTCAGTAGAATGAGAGAAGAGTGGACAGATTTTGTAATCACAAATTCAGTCTGTATGAGAAAACTTATAGCTTACCAGCTGGATAATAACTTCCTATCTTTCTCTAATAATCTGCATATGGAATTTGACAAATCCATAGAGTTCTGTAATGCTCTTAAAAACTTATTGTTAGTTAAGGATAATATAATACATCAAGGATCAAATCCATATAATTGTTGACATTGGGCTCACCCTTGATTTTTTAATTGAGTAAGAATAAGGTAAGCAGTTAGTATTTTATGATCCCTAAGGTGTAAATAAATCCATTCCAAAGGTTTATTCTCTTGTGCTATAATACCTGTAGGAGACAATTTAATGGGGAAAATGAATAAGTTTAAAGGAAGTGAAGGACCCCATGATCCACAAATGCTTCTTTTAGTCAGGATTTAAGTAGCTGTAGTCTTTTCATGCCTCTCAAGATAAGATGCAAGGGCTGTCCAATGTCATATTATTCTAGAGTTTTAAGTAGATTTATTTATTCATGCATATAAACATTTTGATTTTGTTGAAATTACACTGGAAATTTCAAGTCCAGTCCATGAGGCTGAGAAAGAATTGGAAAACTGATTCCTTTTCACGGTCGTGCCCTAGCCTGCTTAGGTTATAAAGTTAGCATTTTTACATGGTTTCCTAAATCTTCACCAGGCAATGGAGGAAAAATAAGATTAGATTACCAAATTTCTCAACTCAAGCTTCAGGGTCATTTTCAGCCAATGGAGGCTATGTATCTTAAGGAGGCTCGTCACCAGCATAGTTCTCAGTGGCTCTGTTTTTACTTTCAGTTTTACCAGAACGAGGAAAATCTCCTTTTTTGCCTCTTTTACCAATGTTAAGGTTTGGACCTCTAGTTTATATTCATTCTTCCTCATGATTAATATCCTCCTTATCTTAATCATTTTTATAACAGTCTGGATTAATGTCCAAGTGACCCAACATTATTCAGTGATCTTTTCCCTGTGTTTGTATGCCATTAGTGTTCTTTGGATTCTGTCCCATGTTTCTTTATCTAAAATTCCTTCCGGAAACCAGAGACTATAGCTATAACTTGCAAGCAGTGATTTTAGTACTTGTGCTCCTCCTTTAAAAATGATGTACAAGCTTGATATAAGACAGCTTTTCCTGTGTTCTGCCCATTATTCTCACTCAGCTCCTTCTGTAAGGGTCCCTGCTCTCTTATCTCATAGCTGACTTCAGGTCCCTGTATTAGATACTACTTCTTTTCCACTCTAGCAGGCGGTGAGACCTGGGAGAATGGAGCTGATAAATGAGGTGGACTAAAGTCTCATGCAATAGCCAACTTTATTCAGAGCATCAGACAATATATAGTCTGAGGGTTAAGAGGAGTCACCTGAGTAAAATGTACAGTCACAAGAACAAGCTGCATGTGGAGGACAAGCCACATATGGCAAAGTCTATTTTTTCATTGAGGCATATAAATAACCATAGCCTGTTGTAATAAATAAACTCACTTCTATCTGCTACACCTGGGAGGAGCATGAAAACACATTCCAGGAACAATTCCATGTTTTTGAAGAAACTGCTGTCACAAGGCTTGTGTTTTGTTTTCTTGGAGTTTTCTCACAAACACTCAGAATTCTCACACAGCTCCAATTTTGGACTGTGTCCCAACATCTATTCTTACAAGTTTAGGTTTGAGGAACATTGTTGTAAGTTTTCTGGGGTAGGAAATTATTCAACAAAGACTTTCTTAAGAAACATTTACTGAGCAGTTGAGAATAGGGGAGGATGCCTAGAATCTGTGCAGTGTGGACTGCTATAATTATCTTAGGGTCACATAGTGATTATTATCTTTGTCTTCCTTGACTTGTCTCCAAAGAAGAATTTTATATTGCATATAACTAAGAGACCTATAATATGTGCCATCGACTGGAAAAAAAAAAGAATGCTGGAATTAATGAGTCAAATTCAGTTGTCTCCATGTATGTGCCATTTATATTTAACTTATCACAGTTAGCTACTGTGAAGAAATCCAAATTAAGATTCTTTTAAGATCTTAGAACCATAGGACAGTGTCTGAACAGAGCACAGCATCCCTCTTGGGGTAACTCGTTGCTTTTGATGTGATTGTAGGACAGTGCTCAGTTGAAGGATCTGTGGAAGAAAATCTGCCATCACACCAGTGGGATGGAATTTCAGGATCACCGTTACTGGTTGAGAACACATCCCAACTGCATTGTAGGAAAGGAATTAGTCAATTGGCTAATCAGAAATGGACACATTGCTACAAGGTATTTTAATTTCAAAATGTTTTGAAATTATTCATTAGTTAATATTTAATGATTAGTATGTATATTTGAAGATGTAAAGGTAACATCCTTTTGTGAGTTAGGGTGCTGTTTTAGGAATTGGATGGTTTGGGGGAACTAGCTCTTTAACTTTATTTGGTGAGAATGTAAGGAGGCAGATTTGGATCACGGTTTACCACATTAAAAACAAGGACTGGTGGCTAGTGAGATGAATCAGTGAGTAAAGGCTCTTGTCCTGAAGCCTGATGACCTCAGTTGGATTTTCAGAACCCATATGCTATAGGAGGAGGTAAAGCATCTATGGAAAAAACTAGGTCCAGCAGCACATTCCTGGAGAGGCAGAGGACAGAGGTTCAGCTTGCTGGTGACCTAGTCTTAAGTGTAGTTGGAGAACTCCAATTTCAGTGAGAGACCCTGTCTCAAATATAAAAGTGGAGATCAATTGAGGAAGACCCTCCATATTCTCTGTCTTCCACATATGGGCGCCTGTATGTACACAGACACACATAACATTGCAGTAATTCTTCAAATGGATCCCTAGTTCTTTGACTAGAAATGATAAAAAAAAAATATGAAGGGGTGTTTTATCATGTGCCTACACAGTTCCTCCACATAACCTTTTAAAATTTCAATTTTCTTGGTCTTGATTTAGGGCACAAGCTATAGCAATTGGACAAGCAATGGTTGATGGACGTTGGTTGGATTGTGTCAGTCATCATGACCAGCTTTTCAGGGACGAGTATGCATTGTATAGACCACTGCAGGTAAGCTTGTAGTAATACTGCCGATGAGAACGGTAGTAGCTTATTTTGAAGTTGTGTTTTCATTGATGGGAATAAAAAGTAGTCCAATCACCCAAAGATTCTGTTTTTAAACTTACAAGATTCAGTGCTAGGGAGGCACCCCACCATTGACTTAGCTGGCTTTAGGATCTAACACTGTTAGTTTGGTATGGCTTTGCTTAAACTTGGCTTTCTGGTACTTAGTTACTTGTCATTTAATTTTAATGCTGTTCAGTTTTACTCTGTATCTTTAGAACTAAGAGGGAGTAAAGTATATATAATAAATAAAATGATTATAGAATTTAACATTAGTTATTGAGTTAGGTTTTGACTCTTGGTATACAAATTGTACACTAATGATCAGATGCTTAAATTTCTTTTTTTCTTTATGATAATGAAAATTATTTATAGAGAAATTTTTTTAAAAAGTTATAATTCTTTAATTTTTGGTTTGTGTAAAATAATACATATATATATATGTATACACATACATACACACACACAAACACACATATGAATGTATACACACACCACACACACACACACACACACACACACACACACACACACCCTCTTATAACAAAACTCTAAAAACCTTGTGGACTAAGCTTTGTAAACTGCAACTAGAAGCTCCATAGTTAGAGATGACAAATAACCTCGTAGTGGTGTGGTATCATTTGTTCAGATTGGGTTGTTTTTTTTAGGGGGTTCTAGAGTTGCCAGGGTTAGACTACATTTAATGCTGTCTTCACTTAGAACTAAAGGATGAAATGAAGCCCTGCCAAACATGTGTCAGAGAGAGGTTCATTTATAAAATGCTATCTAAGCTCTGTAGTTAGTGAAAATTCTAATTTTAGGAGTGGTCATCAGTATGATACTGCTCTGCACCTCTTGTTATTTGGTTGTTTCTATGTACATTTATTGAGTGGTTAAAGTTACCGTGCACTGGTGTTGCCACTAAGAGCTAGTTGCTTCCTGTGCTTTGGTCCTTTCAGAGTACAGAATTTTCTGAGACACCTTCTCCAGACAGTGACTCCGTGAACTCTGTGGAAGGACACTCTGAGCCATCCTGGTTTAAAGACATAAAATTTGATGACAGTGACACAGAACAGATTGCTGAAGAAGGTGACGATAATTTGGCTAGTAAGTTTGGCTTTCTAAAGTTTTAGTTTTTGTTGCTTATTGCTGTGTTGGTACGATAAAATGCTTGTCTTGTTTATGATTTAAGGTTCTCACTTGATGGAAACATCTGATAGTGATCCTTGTCTTAGATACAGTATTTTCTTAAGAAACCACTTTGTTAGTCAGCTGACATTCATTTCTGGATATTGCATTAGTCTCTAGTTTGCAGCAGCTTAAAAATAACTCCAGCTAATATCTCAGCAGGCAGCTTCCTTATATCTCCACTGTGGTATCAGACTTTCTCTCTGCAGAACCTCCAATATATTACCTCATTTAAAAATTCCTTTTAAATTTAATCTGCTTAAATTTATTAAGTCTACCCAGAAGTACATGAAAATACTGTATCCATTTTGGTATTGCACATTGGGCTTGTATATTAAAAACATTTTTTTTCCTTTCCTCCAATGCCCTGATAAAACCCATTTTTACTCCCCTCTCCCTGTATTTCTTTCCCTTTCCCAACACTAAAAGATTCTGCCAGTCCTAGCAAGCGCACTTCAGTCAGCAGTTTCCAGTCCACAGTGGACAGTGACTCAGCCGCTTCTATCAGCCTGAACGTGGAGCTGGACAACGTGAACTTCCATATCAAGAAGCCCTCCAAGTACCCACATGTGCCCCCTCACCCTGCTGACCAAAAAGGTAGGAGGTAGTCACCAACTGGACTCCAAACAGGCTGAAAAGCTGGGCCCTAGAATCTCATTACAGCCTGGCCTCTGGCTTCCTCTGTCCCATAAGGCTGAGGGATTTGGAGTGGGTTTTGTTCCACCCTTTCTTGCCTCCCTCCAGTACTCCTCCCCACACCTTTTTGGTTGACTCTTTTTATTTCTTATTTTAACCCCTTTGCACTGCCATGCCCAGTTAAAAGTATAGTCTTTAAAAGGAACTCTTCTGATTGCTGTTCCCATAATGTGCAACTTCCAAGGTGGCAATTCTTTGTATTTATAACATGGACGTTCTGCTCTATTCTTTTGTCTTTTCTTCATTTAACATCACAAAGCCTCTTTGCCTTGCTATTCTGCAACAACAGTTTCTTTAAGACAGTGTAGATTTTTGAACATAGATTGGGGAAATTTTTCCATTAATGTTCATTACATTTTAAATTTTCTTCTCTAGTAAACAGTGAATTCCTTTGTAATTTTAGTTGTCTTATTTGATGCTTTAGTTTATGAACTCAAAAGTACTAATGACCACTTAAAAAATTCCAAAAACAAAATCACTATGTAAAAGGAAGGATACAGCAAACTATTTCTAACATTTAACATTAGCAGCATAGATGGATTGTTCCTTTTTAAAAATGAGCCATATATTACTAGATGCAATTAGAAGCTAATCTAAATTATAACCCTAAATATACCATTTTTTTAAATAAAATAGGCAATTAATTATGGCAGTTCATTATAATAATAACCAAAACATCTTTATTATAGATAGACCCCTTAATTTTATGGTTTTACCCAGAGTTTGAATTTTTAAACTTTTAACTCTAAAACTGAATTGCTTCTGAAATACTTGTCTAATTCTTTGCCCCTCTTTACTTTAAACTTAAAAATAACATAGAGGGCATTTGGGTTTATTTATAACTTGAAACATTTATATTCCTCAGATTTCTCATAATTGTCAATGTAAGCTATTATCAAGATGTAATAAAATGTCAATTAAGGTAATCATGACAATAAAAAGTGCTGCTTATTTAAGAAATAAAGTATTGAGACAGAGGGAGAGAAAACAGATTTGACTGTCACTGTGTTTAATAAAATCCACATGGTGATGGGATCTTTTTTAGTATAGAAGTTTGAAACATGATGGGAAGATCTGGATGAGTGTAAGGGACAGTGAGGCCAATCTGACCCTGTGAGAATCCACTATTCTGTAGTTACATGAGGAAATTTGGCTTTTAATAAGAGGTGTAGGTCAGCAGTAGAATATGACATGACAGGACATCTGTCCTCTGAATATGCCTGGTAGCATGAATGCAGAGTGTGAAGTATACTTGTTTGCTGATGATTTTACCTTTTGGAATGTTAAGCATGTTTTGAAAATTTTGAAAAAAGTAACCCTTCATCATAGACTTCATACTGCTGAGCTGGCACACGTTTACTTTAGGAGACCTAACTGAGAATGTTAGGTGAGCAATAAAACTGAGGCTTCAAAAGTGACATTTTACAGCTGACCTCAGTGTAACTCTCTGGAAAATAAAAGGAGACATTCCTGCAGTTGAAAAACCCATCATTCTTATTGAAAACTCTGGTTTTAAATCTTTAAAAAATGATAAAAGTTATGAGCAGCAACTGCCATTTGAAGATACTTCTGAAAGAAAGGCACATACTTGTTAAGAAAAATGACAGGATTGCAAAAATCCATGTTGTACTGAAGGTTGGAGTAAAGGTCAGGATATCAAAGAGTCCAGTTGTCATAGAAAGAAAAATTCGAAATTATTAGAGAAGTAGATGTAGTTCAAAATTAATATTGTCTGAAAAGATACATGAATAAGGAGAAATGAAGTCCAAGAGAATAAGGAGACAGAGTGCATGGTTAGTTAGTTCAGATAACTAGAGGTAGGTAGATTGTGTTCCATCTTATTAAAAGAAGTTGTATTTGTGATCAAGAAGTTAGAATCTGTAGTCTTTAAAGAATCCTGTGGAATAGGAGTCTAGATTACTGTATTGCTGCTAGATGGCATGATATTTTTTCTTTTCTTTATTTATTTATTATATGCATTGATGTTTTGCCTGAATGTCTGTCTGTGTGTGTGAGAGTGTCAGAACCCCTGGAACTGGAGTTACATAGACAATTTCAAGCTGCCATGTGGGTGTTGGGTTCTTTGGAAGGCAGCCAATGCTCTTAACCCCTGAGTCATCTCTCTACACCCCCCACCCCGCCTTGAGACAGGGTCTCTCTGTGTAGCCCTGGCTGCCTTCGAACTCATTCTGTAGACCAGGCTGGCCTCAAACTCATAGAAATCTGCCTGAATCTGCCTCCCAAATCAAATGCTGGGATTAAAGACTTGCACTACCACCTGAGATATATATATATAGCTTCTTGATAGGGCTTTGGAAGGTAATAACATTGTAAGAAGTTTAGTGAGTAAAGTATACTATGGTATTTAGAAAAGGATTTGTGGTGTCTGGGAGCCTGTGCTGCCTAGCTAAAATAAATCACTTTGAAATGAACCTAACTCTACCTTAATATTGATAAGAAGTTGGTAGGTTAGAGGAATGTCACTTTTTTTTTCAATGTTAACAAAGCATTTGATTGTCATCATTAACTTTTTTGCCCGAGACAACAATGAAATATGTAAAAGAGTTAGTTGGAGTCAGTGGTCCTATGAATTGGGTAAAAGCATAGGCTGTGCTGTGCTGAGCTAGAAGATGGCTCAGTAGGTAAAGGTACTTGTCACCAAGATTGAAAACCTGAGTTCCATCTCTGATCCCCACATGGTAGAGAACAAGAACCAACTCATGGAAATTGCCTTCTGACTTATGGCATTGGCATGCCCCCTGCCTCCCAAATAAGTAAGTAGATAAATAAATGTAAAAATAAGTAAGGTAGCTCAGGTTATGGAGTCTGAATTAGCTTATAACAATTGCTTGCTTGTTTTTAATTGTTGTTTAAGATGATCATTGTCAAATTTGAAGCCAGTAAGAAGAGAATATCCTAAGTTATCCTATAGGGCTTTGGTTTAGTCAAGATTGTTCAATACTTACTAGAGCAGATTAATAGTATAGGCTACTGGGTTTCATTGTGGTTCTTCACATAGTCATACATCATATTTGTATTAGTTATATGGAACAAAGTGATGCAGTGACCTATGTATATAAAGGAACGCATCAGTAAAACCAGGTAACATCTGGCGCCTCAGTAACCAACCTTTTTTTTTTTTTTTTTACAAAAACCTTCAAGATTTACTTTCTTGTAATTTTAAAGTATCTACTTCATAATATTAATTTCAATCATCATGCTGTAAAGTATATCTCGGTTCCTCTACCTAACTGAAACTTCCTACCCAGACCAACACTTCCTTATTCTGTCCACTCCTGCTGGCCTCTGACACCCAGGATTCTGTCCACTGTGAGCTTTTGTTTTTTTTTTTTTTTTTTTTAATGGAAGTCTGCAAAGCATAGTATGTTTATAACTGTAGGAGTTTAGCAGTGCTGTTATGAATGTTGGCAGAGTTGTGTAGCTTGCTTCAGTGATTGTGTAAAATACTAAAATGAGCAATATCAGTTTGAGACCAGCTGGAAGAGGATGCCCTTAGGTTATGCTATAGAGCTGGGTATGGCTATATCAGTTTGTTTAGCACTTTGTGTGTGGGTTGTGGGACAAATGTTTATAAGAAGTTGTTTGTGTGTTGTGTGTGTGTGTATACATGTATACATGCATGTATGGAAGAGACCAGAGGTCAACACTGAGTATTTTTTTCATTATTAGTCTTCACCTTATTTTTTAAGACAAAGTGAACCTGGAGCTCACTGATTTGGTTAGACTAGCTGGGCAGCAAGCCCCAGACATCCTCCTGTTTCTACTCCACACTGCTGGGATTACAGGCTTGTGTGGCTAAATTCACCCTTTATATGTGAGTGTTTGGAATCTGGACTTAGGTTCTCAAGCCTGTGTGACAAGCACTTTGCGGACACTTTCAATACTTTATAAACATTTTTATGTACTTTAAAAAAGGTTTATTAGTATTTTGCATGTATTTATGTATACCATGTATATGCCTGGTGCCTGCGGATGCCAGAAGAGGACAGTGAATCCCCAGGAACTAGAGTTATAGATGGTTGTAAGCCACCATATGGGTGCTGGGAATTGAACCCAGGTATTAAAATTCGTTTGGTGTTGCAGGCAAGATTCTGCAATGTTCTTAGAACATTAGTAGCAATACTTTGAGATACAGGTGAAAGCCATGGCTCTGTGAGCCATTTGAGTGGATTTCCCATGCACAGAAAACATGTGATTAAGGAGCAGATTAAGTATCCCATGGAGAGAAACACTGGATCAGACCTAGCGCATGTGGGGCATTACATGGGACATTTGCCTGTTTTTTTGAAAATTCCTTACTGCGAAAAGAAACTAGATCTGTTCTAAGTAGAAAGAGAATGAGGAGACATGGCAAGCAAATTCCATGTGTGACTTGATGGGGTCCAATTTTCAGGAACCATGTTTTTGAAAGATACTGTGCAAATAGATAAATTTGAATATGGATCAGTTCTGTGATTGTTACACTATTGTCTGCTTTCACAATTATGTAAATGATAGGGTGGCTATAGAGGAGTGCTCTCGTTTTAAAGTAGTGCTTACTGATGTGCTACTTGCAAAGTTTTGTGAGTAACTTGAAATACTTTACATTCAAACTTTATACTTACATGTGTGTATGTTTGTGAGTGTAGGTGTCAGGAGTTGTGGAACTGGAATTATAGGCAGTTGTGAGCCATCATGTGAGTGCTGGAAATCAAATTCAGGTCCTCTGGAAGAGCAGCAGATGCTGTTAAGCCCTGAGCTAACTTTACAAGCGTGTGCAGATACATAGAGAAATAAGATATTACAAGTTTTCAACAATTGCTATATCTTAAGTGGACAGTATACAGGATTTTTTGTAGATTTAAATTTTTCCGTATTGAGAGGAGAAAACTGTAATTTCTAGAATTTGATATTTAAGTTTTAGTATGAGAAGTAGGGCTTTTAAATAGCAATGCATTAATTGAATTAACAGAATTTGGCATTGCTTTTTTCTGCTAGAAATATAGAAACAAATTATATCTGTCTTGCCTACATACTTGGTTATATTGTATGGTGTAGTTTAGTTTTCTAATAAAATATTTTCTTTGCTTCCTGGCTGGAAGGGTGAATTTATTGGCTTAGAAATGAATTCGGAAAATGTTTTGTGGAATATTCACATATAGTTAATGCACTGTGGTTTAATTTGCATAGTAAAAAGAACCACTCTGGGCTGTGTTTAGAGGAAGGTTCATTTCTAGAGTTTCACTTGTAGAAACGTATTTAGATTTTAAATGCTTTGAAAACATTCGGAGTGTATTCGTCAATTATCTTATTGCAAAGATGTGGTAATAAGCTAGGAGTTAAAAAAACCAGGAAGTATGATTTTAAAACTTAACAAAAATTCCTTGAATTATATCTTTATCTTCTGCCGTATGAATTTTATTGCATGTATCTTGTACATTTTTCTTATGTGGCTTCTATAAAGTACCCTGCCTATAGATAGTCATTATTTGTTAAATAATGTAGTGATACATGAGGAAAGTGGTAAGTGATGTAATGTTTTACAGTTTTTCATGCTAATTTCTAAATTTAAAGGAATAAGAGAGAGCTTACTCTTAAACCATTTTGAGTGACCATGGTCCAGGAACATTGGTTTAGGCTTCTTCAATTTCCATGTTTCAACATGGAAGCAGTTTAATAAATTGGTTCTGTTTTGACAACTTCGGTCATTTGAAAACATATCTTTTAAAATGTCTGACATTTGAACCAAGGCAAATTGTTTAATGATTCTGTTGTCAATTTAAGTCTCCTGAAAATAGTTTAGTATGAAATTTATAAAACATATGTAAATGTTTGCTGGATGGTGATGCATTTTGTAGGAGTACCACACCCTTGTGGGGGTGTTCTGCTGCATAATTATGCTGACATCTTGAAGTCACATGTCTTTTCTTCCTCTTCTCTGTTCTCTTCCTGGTTTGCAGAGTATTTGGTTTCTGACACTGGAGGACAGCAGCTCTCAATAAGTGATGCCTTCATCAAAGGTAATCTTAAAACAGCTGTACTGGAAGTGATGTCTGCTTCTTGATGGTGTGCTTGAGGTCTTAGCACATTGACTGACAGAGAGTGCTAACGGTATTTGATTATTCTGGTATCATAGGAACGTGATTTTAAATGTATAGAATGACTTTGGAGTATGTTGGAATTCAAGAGTATACAGTTGGTCTCAGTTTGAGATGAGATCTTTAATGTAAAGGTGATTAAATTGTTTTAAATCAACTTTGTGTTTTATTCTTTTGAAGGCATTCTATAATAGTAAACATTGATATGCATATTGTCATGGTTTGCCTCACTGTTAGAGACCTCACAAGTGAGCTCATTACTTGAATTTACTGTTCGCCCTGTAGAATTGGAAAGAGAAGAAGGCAAAGGAGAATAAAGCATGAAAGCCACTGTCAAGTTCATTGGGTCTAAAGAAGAATAGATGAATACAAACGTCTTACCTTAACTTAAGCTGTTGAGGAGAAAAGGCAAAGGGAGGGAAGGGTCTTTCTCCAGTCTTCTTAGTTCCTGGGGCTTTAGAAAAAGTGAGGCGGTGGGGCAAGTTGGAACAAGGGAGGCAGCTGCTCTGGCTGGGGAGGCTATCTAAATTCACCTTCTAACATCTGGTTTGACTAGAAGTTTATAGACTGGCTGTTCATGTAATTGAAAAGTGCCAGTCTTGTGCCTCTTGTACCATTCGTTACATGTGCTTAATAGAAGTTGATTTGCTTTAAAAAAGAAAGCATTACATTTCCTATCTCTTTCTTTCCATGTGTTCAGTCATATTCTATGATTATTTAATGAGCACATGTTTTGTAAAGCATTGTTGTTTAACTTTTTTCATCAATTTTATCCCTCTAAAAAGTTTTATTTTTTTTGTCATTTATAAGTGTGTGTGTGTGTGTGTGTGTGTGTATGTCTGCATATATTTATACTCATGTTAGTGGAGGCACCTGCAGAGACCAAAGGTGTTGGATTCCCTGGGACGAGAGTTCCAGATGGTTGTAAGCTGCCAGATCTGGGAGCTGGGAACTGCTTCTGGAAGAACAGCAAATGCTCTTAACTTCTGAACCGTTTCTCCAGCCCCCAAAGCAGCTTAGATCAGGCTGACCGCAAATTCATAGCAGCCTTTGCCTCCTGAGTTCAGGAATTAAAGGTGTGCACCACCACACTCAATCGTTTCACCCATTTAAAAATTTAAAGACTTCAAAATCATATGTAAATTTTTTATTATGTTTTATTTAGTATAATTTCTTTATAGTTTATTTTTTAACGTGTTAAAATTTTGTTTTAAAGCCTATATTGTAAAATACAGTGGAGGATTGTGTGACGTGACTTTATACTGTCATTTGGGACTGGGATTATCTATGAGAGTTTCTCTTCTGAGAATTCAGGGTTACACATGACGTTACTATTGCCATTCAGATTTCAGTTGAATGTGGTTTTCAACTTATATTTTATGTGGAAAATTTCCATTCTTTGTAACTCTTTAAAACAGAGGCTCTCAACCTGTGAGTCTCAACTTCTTTGGGGATCAAATAGCCTTTTTACAGGGGTTATCTAAGACCACTGGAAAACATAGATATTTGCATTATGATTCATAATAGTACCAAAATTAGTTATGAAGTAGTAATGAAGATAACACAAGGAACTTATTAAAGGGTCACAGCATTAGGAAGATTGAGACCCACTGCTTTAAAACAAGCAGGATGAAAAAATACTATTTTGTTTGTGTTTTAGAATTCATGTTGATACTTTTAGTGGGAGAGTCTTTGTTACTTAGGTTAAGTTACTTTTCATAATTGTTCTCAGATTTTGTCTGATGGAATTGTTTCTTCATTCTTCCACTATGCTGGGTCTTGCATATGCTAGAGAAGTGCTGTACCTCATGCCCTGCTTCTATAGTTTAGTGTGTTGATATATGTGTATTTATATGATTGCATATTTTATCATATATTTTAATTGTGTGTTGATTACAAGTCTTTGCTGTTTTATAGCAATAATTTATATTGGTCACCTTCTGAGAGTTTTATTTTTTTAAGTGTATGAGTTGATGCTATGAAATATGCCAATGAAGTACCCACTTTATGTTTAGAGTCCTTATTTAATCGACGAGTAGAGGAAAAATCTAAAGAGCTGCCTTTCACTCCTTTGGGATGGCATCATAACAACCTGGAACTCTTGCGGGAGGAGAATGAGGAGAAGCAAGCCATGGAAAGGCTGCTGTAAGGCACTAGATTTTTATTTTTCTCTTATAGCTTTTATAATTTTCAGTGACTTGGCTATATGCATAATCTCTCTTGCTTATAAAGTGAAAAAATTAAAAGTGTAGTCTGAGTTCTGATGAAATATCTTATAAAGCAGAGTCCCAGGCTGATTGTCTCCATTTTAATTTATGTGTTAAAATTTTATTTCAGCACTTTGAAGGTCATTTGTTAGTTTAAAGCTACTAACAGATTTCATTTATGTACAGAATCATTATGGTAAATAAAGATACATTGAAAGAATAAAATTGACATGGAAGATCTTATCTTTGAGCCATAATTAGAATGTTTATTTCTTTAAAATTGCTTCTTGTGTTTTTAGTACTTACTGTAAAAACTTGTTTTTCTACATTTTGTAGTTCAGCTAACCATAACCACATGATGGCCCTACTCCAGCAGTTGCTTCAAAATGAGTCATTGTCATCGTCTTGGAGGGACATCATTGTGTCACTAGTCTGCCAGGTTGTTCAGACAGTCAGACCTGATGTCAAGCACCAGGATGATGACATGGATATCCGTCAGTTTGTCCATATCAAGAAGGTGAGTTCTGCTACTGTTTGCTGCTGCTAGGAACTGCTGGGGCAGGCCTAACAGTCGTTTATCAGGTGATCTGAAAGGAGTCATTACCATGAAGTTATCTTCTCTGTCAACAATAGGAATAGAACTCTTGGTAGACCTTATAGGAAGTGAGAGGTGCGTGGAAAGTTGTGGTGTGATGTGAGAACCAAAATAAACAATTTCTTCCTTTTTTTCTTTCTTTTTAGATTTATTTATTTATTTATTTTATGTCTGTGAGTACACTGTTGCTGTCTTCAGACACCAGAAGAGGGCATCAGATCCCATTATAGATGGTTGTGAGCCACCATGTGGTTGCTGGGAACTGAACTCAGGACCTCTGGAAGAGCAGACAGTGCTCTTAACCACGGAACCATCTCTCCAGCCCAATTTCTTCCTTTTCTAATGCTGCTTCTTAGCATGTCATTTATGAGAAAGCCTGTTCTTGTAGATTACTATCACTGTCTTGAGGAAAAGCAGTGAGTAATTGCTTTATTTAGATAATATTAACTTGGGAATGTATGTTTTACCCATAATATTTAATGTTAAAAATAGTGCCATAGACACCAGCTTATTTAGTCAATGAGTATTTAGAGTAGAGGGTAGCAAAACAATTATGATGAGATTGTTAACTATGAGATGAAGTGAACTATATTCTGGAACTTTCTCCCTTTATGTTGCAGATTAAAGATGCTTAGACATAATAATAACCTTCTGATGAAGTCTGGGTATATCACTAGTTTTTATTGTTTTCTTGTTTTATTAGATCCCAGGTGGAAAGAAATTTGATTCCCTGGTTGTCAATGGCTTTGTTTGTACCAAGAACATTGCACATAAAAAGGTAATAAGTTTCAGTTCAGCAGTGGAATTCAGTAGACCATGGCTATGTGCTAAACTCACAAGTTGGGATTTCTTACTATGAAGGAAAAGGAGATGTTGACGGATGCTTAGTCATATGGTTCATAAAGGTGAAAGTTCAGAGGTTCCAGGAAAATCCCCCAGAGCTGATGATAAGTCGGAATTTGAATAATGGAAATTCATAAGACAGAAGAAGGAAGGGAGAAAGTTAGGTTTTCAGTTCAATAGAGGGCAATGATGCTGGTATCCTATCTCCCTAGACCTTGCCTAGGCAGGACTTTTCTGAAAGACTGCAATTCTTTAAATGGTTTAGTTTTCTACAACTGGTCTTCTTACAGAATTGTCATTATTTTCTCACCTATTGTACTGGCTGGTTTTGTGTGTCAACTTGACATAAGCTGTAGTTACCACAGAGAAAGGAACCTCCCTTGAGGAAATGCTTCCATGAGATCCAGCTTTAAGGCATTTTTCTCAATTAGTGATCAGGGTGGGAGGGCCCAGCCCATTGTGAGTGGTGCTATCCCTGGGCTAGTAGTCTTGGACATTATAAGAAAGTAAGCTGAGCAAATCAGGGGAAGCAAGCCTTAAGTAAGCAGGATTCCTCCATGGCTTCTGCATCCAATCCTGCCTTCAAGTTCCTGTCCTGTGTGAGTTCCTCTGGTGATGAACAGCAATGTGGAAGTGTAAGCTAAATAAACCTCCAACTTGCTTCTTGGTCATGATGTTTTGTACAGAAATAGAAACCCTAAGACACCAATTTTACCCTTACTCTCAGCTCCAAGGCCTCTTTTGAGCACTAGCACAAAGAGAAGAAGTTAGGTTAGATAATGAATGTTAGGGAATCTTGAGATACGAACTTCTGAGGGCTTTTAATTTCTTGGACACCTTGTTAAATACCTGGATCCCTAACCTTTTTAGACTGTCTCATTCAGTTGGTTAAGGGAGGAGGAAAGGTTAGATGAGTGAGTGAAGGACCGTATTGCATTTAAAATGGACATTGTGAATATTTCAGTATCATCTGTTGGTAGTCATATTCAAATACATTTTTATTGATTCATTTTCTCTGGGCCTTTTGCTCAGATGAATGTCTGTATAGTACATATAGTGTGTACCTGATATCATGGAGGTCAGACGAGGGCATCAGATGCCTTGGTACTGGAGTTACAGATGGTTGTGAGCTTGCCATGGTGCTAGGAATTGTATACTAAGTGCTCTTACCTGCTGAGTTGTCTTTTTAGCATCTTGGTCTTCTCATTTTGAGAAACTATAACACCATTATTAGATTTTGCTCTACTTTACAATCGTCAAGGAAACTACATAACACTAAAGAATACCTTGGCCTCATCACAGGAGACTTGGTGCTGGGAAGTCAAGACAACCACTTTAGTCTGAGAACATAGATTGTTGAACTGTAGTTCTGTTTTCACTATTTTCTAAGTATAGACTAATACAGTTGTCTCTGAGTTGTTGTAGGTTATTGGTTCCAGGGTTTCCAGGGAATGCTGAGATGTGGGACACTCAAGCTCTGTGTATAAGATGGCTTAGTGTGTACTTGTAATCTATTGGATACTTTCTTGTAGACTTGAATTTATCTCTAGATGACTTACAATGGCTAATACAATGTAAATGTACAAATAGTTGTTTTGCTATATTGTTTAGGCCCTAATGAATTTAAATGATAGAAAAAATAATTTGTGCATGATTAGGACTCACAGTTAGACTCTTTGCCCATTTTGCAAAAATTTTTCTATCTGTAATAGGTCAAATCCAGGATGTGGGAATTTTGGGCTGACTATAAGACATTTAGCCTTTAGAAAATTGTTAATGATCACTTATAAATAATATGCTGGTTGTTTCATGAAATATTAAAAAGCATCTCACGCTATTGCTGGCTAGGCACCGGCAGATAGGCCAGCCTATTCTCTGCCTGGCAGACTCTGACTCAGAGCTCCAAAATTGCTCTCTCCTCCCTGCTCACTAAGTTCCCATGGATGGCTGCTGTCATGCCCACCTCACACTTCCAAATTCCTGTGGCTAGCTGGGATGCACACCTTACTTTGCTGCCATCCCTTTCTCTGGAACCCAGTTGAGTCGCTGAGTGAAGGAAAACACCACATAATCTTAGTTTAGAATCAATAGGTAACACAGTTGCTGGGTACAGAACCTATCATCCTAAGTTTGTAAACTAATTTATGTTAAATCCTTGAGTGGTGGATCCTGGTGGATCCAACAGCCTCTGGCTTCCTACATTCTGTCTCCCTTGCTGCTGCTGTCCAAAAGGGCCCTTCATTTCTCCTGCCTTCCCTTTTCCTCTTCCTGACCCAGACAGAAGTCCCAACTCATCCCCCAGTGATTGGTCCCTTGTAATCTTTATTCATTAGGAGAAGGTTCCGCCACAGCTGGTATTAAATATTATTTCTTAGACATGGTCCAACATCACTTTGTATATACAATCTTGTAAATCAGGATATGACACTTTTAAGGTTCAGTGTCAAGCCAAAATAAGTGATTTTTACTGAATTAAGACTAAGAATCTTAGTCAGATGGTGGTAGCTCACTTTTAATCCTAGCATTCAGGCGGTAGAGGCAGGTGGATTCTCTGAGTTTGAGGCCATCCTGGTCTATAGAGGGAGGGAGGTCCTCCCTATCTTAAGAAAACAAAACAAAATAAAAGAAGGACTAAACATGTTAGACCTTTTCAGGAGTTGACGGAAATCATGAGTAGGAGAGGTAGAAGCATACCCATGAATTATTGTTTTGCCTCACTGATCATATTTAGACATAGCTTTTAATTTTAGAGCCTCAAATATATTAGCCCACTTACTTGCTGTCCTCAGAACTGTTTGCCAATCTGGGCTATGTGAGTTTGGTCAAACTGAAACCTTAATGGCAGCACACAAGTTGCTCTGCCTGTGGCTTTAGTCACATAGTTGGAATGTTGGCAGAGTTTCTGCTTTTGACAATAATTTTGTTTTCTCTTTTAACTTCACTTTATCCATTGGGCTTGGCAATTTAGGATGTATTCTGTTAGAATAGTGTTTAAGTACCATTAAGTTTTCTTCCTTTTTTACTTTTGAAGTTTAGAAAGACTGAAATATAGTTTCAAAGTTGTTGATCTAGAGTGTGTGATACTCTGAATATAATACCCACTGCCACCTAGAGAGTACTATTTGTTCTTACAGTATGAGAAATTGTAAAACAAAAATATAATGAATAGTATAGAGGAATAGGTAAGAAAAAGTTGTTTTTGAAGAACTTGCTTTGAAAAAAAAAGAGAATTACCCAAAAGTAATAAATTAGAATTTTATAATACTAATAGGAATTATGAACAATATGAATTAAAATTATAGTTGAAAGTCTATAAAGTATAAGCCTTTAACAAAACCTTTTTTTTTTAGATGAATTCCTGTATTAAAAACCCCAAAATCCTTCTGTTGAAGTGTTCTATTGAGTATCTCTACAGAGAGGAGACAAAGTTTACTTGCATTGATCCTATCGTGCTTCAGGTAAGAAGTTCTGGAGGAAAGCATTTGATGGATTCTTACCTTCTGCATTGCTTGCCACCTCTTACTTTCAAAAACTTTGTTATATTTCAAAAATTAAATTATGCGAGCCATGTTTATGTTACACTTTAGGAAGTAGCTTACCCAAATCACTTTCACTCATTTTTAAGGTTTCAGAGTGTTGAAGGGAGCATATGACTTGGAATGTGTGGAAGAGAAAGTAAAAATTCAACTTTGGGTTTAGTTCTCTTCTGTACTTTGGCCATCACGTTTGGGAGAGTTTCTCTAACTTCTTAGGTTAATGGAACCTCCCATTTTGTAGTATAGATGCTCACTAATACCTATTTCTAGAATACAAATAGTTTATATGTCGTTGGCAAATAGAGGAATAACTTAAGAAGAGGGTTATATGTTGGTTTCTTTGTGTTTTTTTTCTGAGCAAAGGGCAACAGAATAGCAGCTTTAAGTTATAACTTCAGCCTTTTTGCTGCATAGGCACAGGCTCTCTTAGCTCTGCTCTGTAAGGAAATGCTTATTACGAAGCTCTCTCCACAGAAAGATGTACTTCTAGCCAAGGCTGGCTCCTGGGAGCTTTACTACCAGGCACCATCTCTACTCTTGCAGTTCATTTTATACATTAAAAGTTTGTTTTTTTTTTTTTAAATTGAAATAGAATTAAATGTATCACTTTCCGTTTTCCCTTTCCTCCCTCCAGCCCCTCTCAGCTACCCATTCTTGAACCCCTACCATGCCCTACCCACTGTCCTATTGATAGACTCTTTTTTTATAATTGTTGTTACATATGTGTGTATGAATGTATACATATATGTACAATTATATAATATGTATGATGTTATGAGTATATGAATGTATATCTGAATGTATATGTAGGCACAATTATATAATATATATGATATACATTCATATATGAATACATATATTGATTTCCATAGTGGTTGTAAAAGTTTGCACTTGCAGCAGCAGTGGGTGGGTGTTCTCTTTGCTCCACATCCTCAGCGTCATGTGCTGTCACTTGTGTTATTGATCCTAGCCATTTAGAGAGGCGTAAGATGGAAACTTACTTTACTTTGTGTTTCCATGATGGCTAAAGATGTTGACTATTTCTTTAAGTGTTTCTCAGCCTTTTGAGATTCCTTTATTGAGACATCTCTTTTTAGAAATGTACCCCAGTTTTTAATTGAATTATTTGACTTGTAGATATCTAGTTTCCTTTATATATTTTGGATGCTAGTGCTCTATTGAATGTGGAGCTGATAAAAACTCTTTTTCATTCTGAAGGTTGATGTTTTGTTGGATTAATGGTGTTTTTTTTTTTCCTTATAGAAGCTTTTCAGTTTGGTGAGGTAGCATATATTAATTGTTGATCTTAGTTGCCTGTGCTACCAGTGTTTTGTTCGGAAAGTTGTCTCCTGTGCTAATGTATTCAATATTATCCCCCTCTTTCTATCAGGCTCATTGTATTTGGTTTTATGTTGAGGTCTTCGATCCACTTGGACTTGTGTTTTTTGTAGGGTGATAAAGATGAATCTCTTTGCATTCTTCTACATGCAGACATTCAGTTTGACCAGCACCATTTGTTGAAGGTGCTGTGTTTTTTCCAGTGTGTATTTCTGTTTTTTTTTTTAAATCAAAATCAGTGTCTATATGTATGTGGATTTTTATCTGTGTCTTCAGTTTGAATCCGTTGATCAACATGTCTGTTTTTATGTCAGTACCATGTGGTTTTTGTTTCTGTAATGCTGTAGTACAACTAGAAATCAGGAGTGGAGATACCTTCAGTTTTTTATTATTATACAGGATTGTTTTAGCTGTCTTCATTTTTTTTTTTCCATATGAAGTTGAGAAGTTGTCCTGTCAAGGACTGATGAGAATTACATTAAATCTGTGGATTGCTTTTGGTAAGGTGTCCATTTTTACTATGTTAATCCTACATCCATGATCCTAGGAGATCTTTTCATCTTCTGATATATTCTTCAGTTTCTTTCTTCAAAGACTTGAAGTTTTTATTGTACAGGTCTTTTACTTGCTTGTTTAGTTACCTCATGATATTTTAAATTATTTGTGGCTGTTGTAAAAGTGTTGTTTTGCTGATTTCTTTTTATTTTTTTAAAATTACTTTTATGTTTTTACAGTCCAGTCTTTGCCCCACTTCCGGCCTGCCCTCCCACAGTTCCTCATCCTGTCTCCAAAAGGATATTTTCCCCCCAGCCCCCACAAGGCCTCCCCGCTCCCTGGGGCATCAAGTCTCTCAAGGGTTAGATGCATCTTCTCTCACTGAGGCCAGACCAGGCAGTCAGTCCTCTGCTGTATATGTGTCGGGGGCCTTGGGCCAGGTATTGTATGTTGCCTGGTTGGCAGCTTAGTGTCTGAGATATCTCAGGGGTCCCAGTTAGTTGAGACTGTTGGTCTTCCTATGGGGTCGCCCTCATCCTCAGCTTCTTCCAGCCTTTTCCTAATTCAACCACAGGGGTCCTTTTTGTGAGCACACTATAGCATCAGTAATAGTGTCAGGCCTTAGAGCCTCTCCTTGAGCTTGATCCCAAGTTGGGCTGGTCACTGGACCTCCTTTCCCTCAGTCTCCTCTCTATTTTTGTCCCTTCAGTTCTTTTAGACAGAAATGATTCTGGGTCAGAGTTAATATTCATAGTGGCCTTATCTGTGATAGCCAGAAGCTGAAAACAACCCCAGATGTCCCATGACAGAAGAATGGATACAGAAAATGTGGTTCATTTACACAATGGAGTACTAGTCAGCTAATTAAGAATGAGGACATCATGAGTTTTGTAGGCAAATGGATGGAACTAGAAAATATTCTGAGTGAGGTAACTCAGACTCAAAATGATATCCATAGTATGTACTCACTAATAAGTGGATATTAGCCAAAAAAGTACAGAACACCTAGGATATAATCCATAGAACTCAAGAAGGTTAACAAGTGGAAGGGCCCCAGTGAGGATGCTTCATTCTCATTTGGGAGGAGAAGAAAACAATCACAGGAGGCAGAGAAAGGGAGGTAATTGGGCAGGAGAGTGGATGGGGAGGGGATAAAGGGAGCATGATCTCGTATCGGGGGCAGAGACAGGAGAGAAGCCCTGAGGGCCAGCAGAATGAATGGAAATATGCAATTCCAGGGTGTGGGAGGTGGGGGACCCTTCTAGAAAGTTCCCTGATTTCTTTCTTAGTCTGTTTGTCATTTGTATAAAGGAAATTTTCTGATTTATTTCTGATTTTAAAAATGTGTGTGTGTGTGTGTGTGTGTGTGTGTGTGTGTGTGTATTTGAGTTAATTTTGTATCCAGCTACTTTGCTGAAATTCTTAGCTGTACGAGTTTGCCAGTGGAATTTTTAGTCACTTATGTATACTACCATATTGTCTACAAATAAGGATACTTTGACTTCTTCCTTTCCATTTGTATCTCCTTGACCTCTTACAGTTGTTTTATTGCTCTAGCTAAGACTTCAAGTACAATGTTGAGTAGACATGGAAAGAATGAACAATAACCTTGTCTTATTCTTATTTAGTAACATTGCTTTAAAGTTTCTCTCCATTTAATTTGATGTTTGCTATAGGGTTGTTGGAGATTGTCTTTATTATGTTTAGGTATGTCCCTTGTATCCCTAATCTCTTTAGGACTTTTATCATGAAGGGGTGTTGGATTTTTGTCAAAGGCCAATGTGATAATAATGTAGTGTTTTTCTTTCAGTTTGTTTATATGGTGGATTGCATTTACCAATTTTTGTATATTGGACCTTCCCTGCTTCTCTGGGATGAAATCTATGTGATCATGGTGGATGGTCTTTTTGATATATTCTTGGATTTGGTTTGCAAGTATTTTATTTAATGAGTATTTTTGCAACTATGTTAATGAAGGAAATTGGTCTCTAATTCTCTTTGTTGGGTCTTTATATGGTTCAGGTATCAGGGTAACTGTGGCCTCATAAAATGAATTGGGCAATGTTCCTTGTGTGTCTTATTTTGTGGAATAATTTGAGGAATATTGGTGTTAACTCTTCTTTGAAAGTCTGGTAGAATTCTGTACTAGCATCTCTGTCCTGGGCTTTTTTTGCTTGGGAGACTTTGAATGAGTATTTCTCTTCCACTAAGGGTTATAAGTCTGTTTAAATTGCTTATCTGTTTTTGATTTAACTTAGTAATTGATGCCTATCGAGAAAATTATCCATTTCTTTTAGATTTTCCAATTTGATGTATAGGTTTCTTTCTGTCTTTCTTCCTTTTTTTCTTTTTTCCTTGTTGTTGTGAGACAGGATTTCCCTGTGTAGCCCTGGCTGTCCTCTAACTCACTCTGTAGACCAGGCTGGCATTGAACTTAGAGATCTGCCTGCCACTGTCTCCCTAGTGCTCGTTCTAAAGACATGTACCACCACCACTGAGGAGCATGGGTTTTTGAAATATGAACTAATGATTCTTTGAACTTCCTTGGTGTTGGTTATGTTCCTGTTTTTGATTTTGTTAATTTGAATATTTTTCTTTATCTTTTAGTTTGGTTAAGGGTTTGTCTATCACATTGATTTTTTTCCCCTTAGTTTCATTGATTCTTTTAGTTGTTTTATTTGTTTCTTTTCTTTCTTTCTTTTCTTTTTTTTTTTTAATTGATTTCTACCCCGAGTTTGATTATTTTTTTTACCATCTACTCCTCTTGGGTGTGATTACATCTTTTTGTTTTAGAATTTCAAGGTGTGCTGTTAAGTTGCTCTTATTAGGTGATTTCTCCACTTGTTTTGTTTTAGCACTTAAAGAACTTATCTCTTAGCACCTCTTTCATTGTGTTTGGGTATGTTGTATATTAATTTTCATTCAATTGTAGAATGTCTGTAATTTATTTCTTTATTTGTGTCTTGATCCATTTGTTTTTAATTCAGTAGAAGAAAGTTCAGTTTTCTTAAGTTTGCAGACTTTGTGTTTCTGTTGTTATTGGTCTCTACCTTTAATCCATGGTTGTCTGATAGGATTTAGGGAGTTGCTTCAGTTTTCTTGTATCTGTTGAGACTTGGTTTGTGTCTGAGTATGTGTTCAGTTTTGGAGGAAGTTCCATGACTTGCAGAGAAGAAGGTATTTGTTGTGTGTATGTGTGTGTGTTTGTGTGTATGTGTTTGGGTGAAATGTTCTTTAAATATCTGTTAGGTCCACATATGTGTTTACTCTAGTAGTTCTCTGTTTTTGTCTGAATGCTCTGCTCATTGATAAGAGTTGGGTATTTAAGTCTATCACTATCATTGAGTGAGAGTTGGATGTGCTTGTGTTTAGGGCATAGATGTAAAGAATTGAAATGTCCTCCTGTTGGATTTTGATGAATGTGTATTTTGATTAGTTTTGGTTTGAAATCTATTCTGGTAGCTATTAAAATGGCTACACTAGCTTGCTTTTTAGGTCCATTTGCTTGGAATATAATTTACCATCCCTTTCCCTGAGGAAATGTCTACTCTTAATGTTGCAATGTGTTTGTTGGTGTATATATCTTCTATAATTTTATTTTTGCATTCTTCTCTGATTTTGTTGAAAATATTTTCTGGGCCTTTGAACTGGTATTTCTCTCCTTCCTTTATTCCTGTTATTCTTTGGCTTGGTTTTTTCATAATTTCCTAGATTTCCTGGATAATTTGTACCAGGGTTATTTTAGATTTAATATTTTTCTTTCTTCAGTGTATCTTTGGTGCCTGAGAGAGATTCTCCCTTCCATTTCTTGTATTCTGTTGAGAAAGCTTGTCTTTGTAGTTCATATTAACATTCTTAAATTTTTAGTTTCCAGAGTTCCCTCAGTTTGTCTTTTCTTTATTGTTTCTATTCTATCCTTCAACTGTTTGCATTTTCTTGGGTTTCTTTAAAGAATTTATTCATTTCCTCTTTAAGGATCTCTTATCTTTATGTAGTTGGTTTTAAAGCCTTTCTAGTGCTTCTGCTATGTAGCAGTATTTAGAGCCTGCTCTGGAAGGTTCTAGTGGAGACATAATGCCCTAGCTGTTACTGTGTTCTTACACTGGCATCTAGGCATCTGGATTTGGGATGATTATAGGTCTAGGTTCTGATTTCTGAGTTTGTCTTTGTTGAGTAGATGTTTTGTTCCTTGGTTTCTGTTTCCTTGGAGGATTTTTGGAGAGTGATTGATGGGCATGTCTTGCCTGTTTTCCTGGCCTGTTTAGTTGGTGTGTTCACAGAGGGTGGTTGCTGGTGTCGGTTGAATTGGAGGAAGTAAGGTTGAGGGAGAGGGTCTTTGTGATCCTTTGGGGACTGGGTCAAAGAGGAAAGAAAGACCACAGCAGCTTTCCAGCTACAGAGCTAGGGATAAGACCAGGGGGATGGGGTCTCAGGAGTAGCTGGAGAAGTGTGGGTCTCCCTTCAGCTTACTTGTTGCCCTGGGTAGAGTGGCCTTAGATCTGAAGTTGCATAGATTTCAGGTGTTAGTGCCTTTCTTTTTTTTTTTTTTTTTTTTTTGCCATGGCTTTTTTCTCCTATGAATGGTATGAATAGTTTATGATCATTTAAAATATAAGGTTTTTAGGAATATAAATGTCATATACATGGAAACACACTACCAGAAATATTTTGGAAAAAATATTTTTACATTCATAGATAGTCATTTTTTTTTTTCAAGCAGGATAAATACAATCACTTTGTATTTCATTCCATAGATAGGAGCTAGCAAAACACAGTTGTAGTTCAAGACAAAATGCCTTTTCAAATTCTTGGCATTGGTTAATGAATTTATTTCCTGGAGTACTTGTTGTCTTAAGCTTTCTGCTCTTATCAGTAAAAATGGAAGATCTTGTTTAGGTTTAGTTCAGCGTTTCCAGACATGGTGGAGTATGACTTTTCAGTGAAGAACCTAAGAGGAACAAGGGAAACACAGTTACATATGCTATTGCTCCTTAGGCTTACACTGCTTTGTGTATATCATCCCTGTTCTTGGTGGTTTTATAGATGATATTAGCATACTTTCATAGGATTAGATCAGAGCCATATTGAGTTTAAGATGCTACTCGGTTGTAGAGCTGTTAAAATGTGTAAAATTATGCCTTGGATTTCATGAACTATGGTATTTTAAATCTAAAGATATTCTAATATCACAGTCATTCACAGTTCTCTGAATCTGGTTATCAAACTTGTTTTTAATATGTGAGGCATGGTTTGGGCTTATCTGTAGTTAACAACATGATTTAATCCTGATAATATGAGACATCTTGAATTGTACCAGGTTTTGTATTTCTGATTTATCTTACTTAGGAAAGGGAATTCTTGAAGAATTATGTTCAACGAATAGTTGATGTTCGACCCACATTGGTTCTCGTTGAGAAAACAGTGTCTCGGATTGCTCAGGACATGTTACTGGAACATGGCATTACTCTGGTCATTAATGTAAAGTCTGTGAGTGTTTGTCTATTTTTACTCATTTACAAAATCATGGCTTTTAAGTTAATATGCATGCATGGTAGGTATGCAGCAATATTTTTATTTGATATAGCACTTATGTTGAAGTGGGACCCGGGTATGGTTGCTACATTATTAAGACTGTAGACTCACACTGGAAGACAGTGTAATTATGTAACTATTCTTTTGGGTGTTTATGAGACCAAATGGACATTACCCATCAGCAAGTACATTATTGGTGCTTCATTCTGCTAAACAGAGGCCACTTTTAAGGAAACTGATTTTTATTTGTTTGTTTTCCCATAATGTCTTTTGCCAACACATGCTATCCAAATGCTCTTTTAATAGATAATAACAAAATGAAGTAAGAATAAAAATAATGTAGTCTCACATTGTACTTCTGGCAGGTCTGGAACTCAGTTATTAAAACAGGCTGACCTCAAACTTGCATTGATCCTCCTGCCTCTTCCTCCTAAGTGCTAGAGGTATACAAGTGTACCACTATGCTACACCCATGTTTTGATAAGAGTACCATGACCATGGTTTGTTTTTGAGGCCACACATTGATTATTTAGCAAGTAAATTTGGCCAAATGTAGAATAAACAAATTGTTGTGCAGTTTATTAAAATTAAAGAATTGATTGTGAACATTATTTTGTTTAATACCTAATGAACTTCTCCAGGTTATTGAGATTTTTACTCATAGCTGATTTAATTTTGTAATACAGTATTTTTCTGTTTTGTAGCAAGTTTTAGAAAGAATCAGTCGAATGACCCAAGGTGATTTAGTGGTGTCCATGGACCAGCTTCTCACCAAACCCCACCTGGGCACTTGCCACAAATTTTATATGCAGATATTTCAGCTGCCTAATGGTGAGTCATCTTAAGCATACATTCACTCAGTTCAGGACCTCCAGGAGAAGTAAATCATCTCCTACTTAACTATCATTGTTTTTTACTCAGGAAGTGTTAATATCTGTTAGCATTGGTTAAGAAGGAGATGTTTAAGGTAGTTTTATTCCTATATGGATTTTCTTTTTTGTGGGTAGTAAATTCTAATTGGTCCTCTAAATTGTTATCTAAGTCTCTTAATATTTATTTATTTATTTATTTATTTATTTATTTATAGAACAAACCAAAACACTGATGTTTTTTGAAGGCTGTCCACAGCACCTAGGCTGCACAATCAAGCTCAGAGGAGGCTCTGATTATGAGCTGGCCAGAGTTAAGGAGATCCTAATATTTATGATCTGTGTAGCTTATCATTCTCAGCTAGAAATCTCTTTTCTCATGGATGAATTTGCTATGCCTCCAACATTAATGCAAAGCCCGCCGTTCCATTTTCTGACTGAGGGACGAGGGGAAGAGGGAGCTTCTCAGGAGCAGGTCAGTGGCAGCTCCCTTCCCCAGGATCCAGAGTGCCCTCTTGATGCCCTGACTTCTGATGATAATACTTTGTTGGAATCAAGGATTGTGCTTGAGAAGGGTGAGCTGGACAATAAAAGTGTTCCACAGGCTGTTGCCTCTTTGAAGCATCAAGAATATACCACCCCGACTTGCCCAGCAGGTATCCCCTGTGCTCTCTTTGCATTGGTACCTGAGTCATTGTTGCCTCTCCATATGGATCAGCAGGATGCTGTAGGAAATGAACAGCCAGAGGCATCACAGCAAACAGATGAGCAACAGGATTCCAAAAGCCAAATGAGAGCTTTTCGAGACCCTCTACAAGATGACACTGGAATGTATGTTACTGAGGAAGTCACTTCCTCTGAAGATAAACGAAAGACTTACTCCTTGACATTTAAACAGGAATTAAAAGACGTGATCCTCTGTATCTCTCCAGTTATTACATTCCGAGAACCTTTCCTTTTAACTGAAAAGGGGATGAGGTGTTCAACTCGAGATTATTTTCCAGAGCAGATTTACTGGTCTCCTCTTCTCAACAAAGAGGTGAAGGAAATGGAGAGCAGGAGGAAGAAACAGCTGCTCAGGGATCTCTCTGGACTTCAGGGCATGAATGGCAGTGTTCAGGCCAAGTCTATTCAAGTCTTACCCTCACATGAGCTAGTGAGCACCAGGATTGCTGAACATCTGGGTGATAGCCAGAGCTTAGGTAGAATGCTAGCTGATTATCGAGCTAGAGGAGGAAGAATTCAGTCAAAACATTTGGACCCTTTTGTTTATTCAAAAGATGTATCATGTACTTCAAGTGGCAAAGCAGGAAATAAAACTGAGAGTGATGAAGAGAGGGGGTTGATTCCAAGTGATGTCTTATGGCCAACAAAGGTAAGACGTCACTCTTGACTGGGGAAGATTAGAATGTTTTGTCTGTGGAAAAACTACTGAGGCAAGATTTAAAAAAAAAAAAACAATATGACAAATTACATGCAGACTTATTATTTATTCTTCTGTTAATTTTCTTCTTGAGTCAGGTAGCTTATATATGAAGTAGAAAAGTGGATTCATAAGGCAACAAAACTGGGATTTTAGATTTTTATATGCTCTTGTAGTAAAGTAAGAAGGCCTTGAACTAAGGGAAAGTGTGCAGTTGTTTGAAGTTTCTGTCTGTATTGCTTATGTGTGATAATGATGTAGCTCTTGATATTTTTCAGTGCTATAAGATAGGTCTTGTTTTTGTTTTAGTTTCTTTTCCCTTCTCCCTCCCCCCCTCTCCCTCTCTCCCTCCCTCCCCTCCCTCTCTTCCTCTTCCTCCTTCTCTCCTCCCTACCCCACCTCTCTTTTTCTTTTTTTGTTGCTGTGATCAAATACCCTGACAAAAAGACAGCTTATGGAAGAGTTTATTTAGCTTGCAATTCTGGGTTAACAGCCCATCACATAAGGGCAAATAAAAGTAGCAGGAACTTGGAGTAACTTAAGATACCATGACCACAGAAGAGCAAAGAGAAAGAAACACGTATGTGCTGCCTGCTTGCTTGTGTTCAGTTCTATTTCTCAGTACTTAAACAGTTCAGGACCTTTTACTAGGGAATGGTGCCACCCACAGTGGACTGGTCTTCTCACATTTTAACTTAAGACAATCACTCAGATATGCCCATCTTCCAACCGAGTATAGATAATCCTTCATTGAGACTCTCTTCCCAGTTGATTTTAAGTTGTGTCAAGGTTACAAAGCTAATCTTCACAGGTCTCATTATGTGATACTGACTGATCTTGAGTTCATAATCTTGCCTGTACCTCCTTAATGCTAGGAGTACACACACACACACACACAACACACACACACACACACACACATCTTTCTAAGAGTAAAAATTATGTATTGTTATTTAACTATATCTGTTTAGATAGAAATTAAAGATGTTTAAGGAAGATTTACTTGTGGATGTGTACATTACTAACATTGAAACTTACGAAGAAGTCTTTCATTCGATGTAATGCAGTTCTGTAATACAAAAAAATCTAGTTTCACTGTTAGTCAAGGAAGTGCTAAATGGTGGTGCTAAACAATTGTTTGTGAGACTCACACACAGAACCATAGTGAGAGTCAAGAAATTTTGAATGCTTCTGTATAAGTTTATAGACAGTGATGAGGATATTTACATGTACCATCTTATTTTACATGTACATTTATACACCTGTGACTCAGGATTCCAACTCCTCTATTCTTGAATGATTTAAGTATATCTGTGTGAGGATGCTTTTAAGAATACATATAAGATTGTTTGTTGAAGCACTTTTTTATATCCACTTTGTTTTGTAGTTAAAAGGATTACATTATGTTTTGCAGATGTAACAAATACTTGACATTAAACAATTTAAGGTAGTTTATTTTAGCTCATGATTTCATAGGCTTCAGTCCATACTCCTTCCATTATTCATCGTAGCTGGAGTCTGGCAGAGGCTATTTACTTCACAACAGACAAGAAGCAGAGAGAAATCCAGGGCCTGGGATAAGATACAACCTTCAGGGAGACTCTTCCAGTGACCTACTTCCATGTAGGCCCCACATTATGGTTTCTAGAACATCTAACATAGCATCCCAGTTGAGGAAGAAACTTTAAATACAGTATTCTTGGGTATGAGCATCATTCATATTCAACATATATCAAAGGATATGTTGACCAATATATGAACTGTATAAAACTCATGATAACTTCTGAACTACTAAAAAGCATGTCATGGGCCGGGCAGTGGTGGCGCACGCCTTTAGTCCCAGCACTTGGGAGGCAGAGGCAGGCGGATTTCTGAGTTTGAGGCCAGCCTGGTTTATTTACAGAGTGAGTTCCAGGGCAGCCAGGGCTACACAGAGAAACCCTGTCTCGAATAAAAACAAACAAAAAAAGCAGGTCATGGAATTAATTCCATGAATGATTTTTTTAAAAAAATACAACTTTAAAGTTTTGCTATAATAGAATAAAACATGGATATATTTTACCGTGTCCTCAAAAAAGCAAGTTATATTAATTCATTTTTGTAGCATGTCTCATTTTAGTGAAAACAAAATCTCCTTTGTATATGTATGTATGTATGAACATGTGTGATTGTGCACATATGTATATTTGAACAGTGTGAATAGACAAAAAAGAGTAGTTTTTCTTTTGGTATTTGTTGGTTTGAAATAGGGCTTCTTGTAGGCTGGCGTCAGACTCAAGATCTAGTTGAGGAAGATATTAAACTCTTGATCCTCTTGAGTCTATCTCCCAAGTGATGGGATTTCATGCATGTACCACCATGTTGGTCTAAGTGGCTAGTTAGGTGTGTAAACTACATAGTTTGATAGGCAGAGTGGCATCTAAGGAGGAGGAACTTTACCTCTACTACTTGAATTTTAACAGGGAACAGGAAAAAGCACAGGTGAAAAAAAATCTCAGAATTTAAATCTCTAGGCACCATGGATTGATACCATGTCCGTCTATCAGGTCATTATCATTTCAGAGGAATATATTTTAACTAATTTGTCCTTCCAAAATATAATATAATTTTGAAAAAATGGAATGTTTATATAAACAGTTAAGAATCCAACTTCTTAGTACTCTTCCCCTTTCAAGCCCAGCTATACCCAGCTTTGGGTATAACTAAGGCCTCATTTATGTTATACTCCAACCCCTGTTACTTTACACTTAAGATTATCTTAGAATTCTGAAATAGTCTGTGTTCGAAACCCAGCTGCTCTTATAGCTAGCCTTTTGTAAGTCTTCACAAGCATCCAGCAGTGATAACAGAAGACTTTACTGAGTGCAGTGTGTTCTGTGTCAGTGAATTGGTAGGAGCTGTGTTCCGTCTCAGATGCTCATCTGTTGCTTGTTCTGCAGGTGGACTGTCTGAATCCTGCTAACCACCAGAGGCTCTGTGTGCTCTTCAGCAGCTCTTCTGCCCAGTCCAGCAATGCTCCCAGTACCTGTGTCAGTCCTTGGTAGGATTCTTGTCTGCACTATTGCACCTAGTAGTGGAATTCCAACAACATAACAACTAATGCCTGCTTTTAGTTATGACACAGTGATGGTTGCATGTGAATTGATAGAATATTTAAACTTAGGAAGTAACTGGAAGGTGTTTTGTTCATGGATAAGTAATTGTACCTTAAGTAAGAATGAACAAACTCGGAAAGAAGAAAGAGAAATGTTTGTATTACAGAACTTACAAAATTGACCCATGAAAGCTGGTTTTTGAAACCAAAAATCTACATTTTGATTATAGCCATACAATTTAGGTAGGTTTTCCCTTTGCATAAGTTTTATAAAAACAGTCAGCCTTTTATCTTACTGTTTATAAGTTCTGTCACTGAATTATACTACCAGACCAACCTTTTGTCTCATTAGAGTATTCTTGCAAACATCTAAGTGAAGTTTTAGAGACCAACACATTTTATAATGTTGTAATATTTCTAGTGATAGTCATAAAGACCTTACATGCCTGTCTTAGGTTTTTTTTGTTATGTTAAAAAATTACCTGTTAAAAGCAGCTTAAAGGAGAAAGGGTTATTTGACTCATAGTTCAAGGATACAGTCTGTCATGGCAGGGAAAGTCATAGAAGTTGTAGCTTTAAGTAACTGATCATAGGAAGTCAGCATTCAGGAATAGAATGTATGCTGGATGCTGTGCTGAGCTTCACTCCCTTTCTCACTATTGTTTGTTTGTTTTTGGTAGTGCTGCTTCCATAATAAAACATTTATTTCCAACAAAAAGATTTTTCTAAAAACTTGTGTAGTTCCAGGACAACTTTAAGCATGATTTTCTGAAAGTTCATAGAGGTTTTTACCCTTAGAAATTAATGGAGTCTTTAGGTAATACTTAGGATACAGATTTTAACAAGCATACATGCAAAGTTCCTAATTTTGGTTAGTTGTGAGTCAGGTAAGCTAGGAGTTGGCTCTTAACGAGAGTGAGAGCTGTTTTCCATACTCAATGACTAGAGGGCAGAGGGGCACAGTCTTTTTTTTCTCCCCAGTTTTGATGGGGATTGAAACTGAAAGATGATTTTACCTCTTCCTAATGCAAATCAGTTTTATTCCATTTATTTTATAGTTTATGCATTCTTATTAAATGATTTTTTAAGATACTAACGGAATAGTAGTGGAAACTGCTATAGTGTGGCATCTACACTTGTTTGACAGAATGAGGTAAAACCTGTTCCACATTATCATCAGATACATTTTTCTTTAGTACTTCATCATAAGCATATTTAATAATTAAAATATGGTCTTGGTGGTAATGTTGCCATATTTCTAAGAAATCATCTCTTCTTTTAGGATTGTAACAATGGAGTTTTATGGAAAGAATGACCTTACACTGGGAATATTTTTAGAAAGATACTGTTTCAGGTAAAAGCTGATTTCTTCCGTATGATTTATTATGTTTTTGTTTTGTTTTGTTTTGAGAAAATGTCTCTCTCTCTCTCTCGCCCTGGCTGGCTTGGCCCTGTCTCTGTAGACTAGGCTGGTCTGGAGCTCACAGAGATCTGCCTCCCAACTGCTGGATTAATTATTATGCAGTTTTGAAGTCCAGAATTTCAAGCTAAACCTTTTGAGTTGAATATCAAGTATTGTTGATGGTTCTTGTTTTTATACCACATGTCAGAGTGTATCTTTACAATGACATAATTTGTTTTATACTTAACTGGGGAGCTCTTGTGTTATATATTTCTTGTATCTTTGCTTGTCTAGTCTTTCTGCCATCCCAAGACTTTTTTAGTATGTCTACATTTATATAGTGGTTCAGGTGAGAAGCAGGCTTGGGAGCAGCTCAACGTTAGTTTATGTTTCATTGGTGTTTCCAGTTCAGTTTCACAGCATGGCATGAACGATTTAATGTTACCAGCTTCTTTTGCAGGGAAAAGTCCTTAGAAATGTCTGGGTTTTACTGTTGTTTGAAATTGGACGTTAGAGAAGGTGTTCTGACAAATGAGAACTGCTACCGTGCTTCAGTTTAAGACAGCTTGGAGCCGTGTGCATCCTGCTCAGATTGTGCACTGTCTGTCATTCTTCTAGAGCTGCTGCAGTACTTTCTTGGTTGTGGCTATGATCATTCAGTGCTTGCTGTGTGGACTCTGTTTCATATTTAATGTGAGAAAGATTTTCTTATTTATCCCAGGTCTTCTTACCAATGTCCTAGCATGTTCTGTGACACCCCCATGGTTCATCACATTCGTCGCTTTGTTCATGGCCAAGGCTGTGTACAGATAATCCTGAAGGAGCTGGATTCCCCAGTGCCTGGATATCAACATACAATTCTCACATATTCCTGGTGCAGAATCTGCAAACAAGTATGTGCAGCTATTGACATATTTCCTGTGACATTTCTTTCTGTTTGTATAGTTCTTTGGGGAAATGTACAGTCAGTAGGTTTTTGAACTTTGTCATTATAATCTTCACATAACCTTCTAGTGCTATATGCTTAACCTAAACTTTAAACTTCACTGAAGGAATATATGTCATTATATAAAATATGTATGCCTTATCCTAGAAATATATTGTAATTATATTTTGATAACTTCCATATGTTAATTTAGCAGACACTTCTTTCTGTTTTCTAGGTATTATTTTGCTAACCTTAGGAATAGAAAGAGAATAAGGAATGGCTTGTAGAGGAGGAAATAGACTTATAAAGCAGTAACTACAGTGTATTAAGCTATTTACCTAACAAATCTGAGTCTATATCAACAACTGTTCTGAAAAAATGTAGATGCAGCTTTGTTGAAAATGGTCTGTATTGGTTTTTATATCAATTTTTAAAAAAATGACATGGATGTGTATTTAATTTTTTTTGAACTATCTCTTCTAACTCAAAAAAAATGATTTGATGTCAGTATTGTGACTCTTTTTATTTGCTTTTTTTTTAATTAAATGGGTTCAATCCATCTTTGGAGAAGTGGCATGGGATTAGGTTTATGATTTATTTATTTATATAATTTTATTTATTTACATATTTATGTAATTTTATGTGTATATGTGTGTGGCCAACTCTATGTATATACATGAGTAGGCTAAATGAGGGCTTTAGATCCCCTGAAACTGGAGTTAATGGTGGTTGTTAAGTGGAGTATTCTTAACTGCTAAGCTATCTCTCTAGCACCAGGATTATGGTTTTTTTTTCTTTGTGTGTGTGTGTTTTACATTTACTTTTTATATACATGAATGTTTGCCTTCATGTATGTTGTATACCATATGTATGATTAGTGTTCAAGAAGGTCAGAAAAGGGAGTTGAATCCCCTGAAACTGTAGTTACACATGGTTGTGAGACACCGTGTAGATGCTTAGATCAAACCCTGGGCCCTCTGGAGTAACAGTCAGTAATCTTTTTTTTTTTTTTAACTGCTGAGCCATCTCTTCAGTCCCTATAACATTTTAAATACAAACTGTTCAGATTTAAGTGAATATGTATTAAAATTGCCTTCATTATTATCTTGATGTATTTTGAAGTGTGATTGGAAAGTATTTATGAGAATTGTAGATAAAAGTGTGTTTGTTAGTATAACCCTTGAGAATGGAGACATGAGTTTTCTTTATGAGCTGGGGTCTTACTGACCTGTAGTGATTTGTAGTAATCAAAGTCTCCCATACTTTCTTGTATGTGTGTTAGTGGATATCAGGCTATACATGCTAGGCAAGTGCTTTATAATTAAGCTAGGTCCCATCCTTATTTTTATACCCATAGGCCTTTTGATCTTGGTCCCATTAGACAGCTTGTAGCATTTTGTTGTGAACTCTAGAGATTAGGGGTTCTCAACCATCCTAATGCTGTGACCCTTTGATGCAGTTCCTCATGTTGTGGTTATCCCCAACCATTAAATTATTTTTATTGCTGCTTCATAACAACAGTAACAATGTACTATTATTAGGTATTGTGTTGTAAATATCTGTGTTTTTCAATGGTCTTAGGTGACTCCAAAGGTGCCACCTTTGAGAACCACTGCTGTATATTGTATATTGAATGTTGAATTAGATGAAGAGTTAAATTTTAGTGTGTTTTCCATGCTTTGGTTTATGCACTTAAGATTTTTAAAAAAATTAATGGGGTTATGCTAAAGAAAAAGCATTATACATACAGTAAAAGCTTCTAGCTGAGGAAAATGTAATGTTGAATTTTTTAAGCCACAGTAGTATAAAAAGAGGGTAAAGAGTACAACAAAGTAATTTAATGCAAATGGACAGTAAATATGCAAATAAAATTTATTCATTAATGTAGTTGAAGTATAAATAAGCCAAATATACATGAAATAAGAAAATGCCTTTTTTAAAAAAAAAGACATAACATTTTAAAGATGAATAACTTGTAGGATTGGTAGGAAGATGAGGGAGTTGGTATTTCAGTTAATGTCGTTGAAAGTGTGTGTAAATGAATGCACCTGAGTTAGAAGGAAGTATGGTAAAATGACTATTGCCCTTTGATCAGTTATTCATTGCCCACTATTACTGATTTTATCCTAAGGGAATAATTTATGTCTATTTCTGAGTGTGTTGATAAGGAAGACCTATCTATTTCAAATGCCAGTCAGTGGGAACCAGGTAAGTCTGTGAACATGGACCTGTGGCCATTTCAAAAGTTGTAAAGAAGGAAAGTAAGCAGTATACAGGCAGATTGACGGTGCAGAGGTTACTGCAGCTGTTCTTTAGTATACAGTATACAGTATACAGTATACAGGCAGATTGATGATGATGGGGTTACTGTAGCTGCTCTTCTCTTAGTCTCCCAGTCAAATCCAGCTTGAAGAGTTTATTCTTTTCCTAGGTTTTTTTTTTCCACCTCAGTCTGAATATGTTGTTTGTCTTGAAAAATAGATACATCTTTCAAAAGTGAGATTCTTAGTCTGTAATTTATTACCTCCCCCCTCCCACCCACTCCCCCCCCCCCGAACTTCAGGTAACACCAGTTGTTGCTCTTTCAAATGAATCCTGGTCTATGTCATTTGCAAAGTACCTTGAACTTCGATTTTATGGCCACCAGTACACACGCAGAGCTAATGCTGAGCCCTGTGGTCACTCTATCCACCATGATTATCACCAGTATTTTTCTTATAACCAGATGGTGGCATCTTTCAGGTAAGAAGGCAAAGGATCATGTGTATTATCACATTCCTTCTTTCTTTTTCTTTTTTCTTTTTCTGTTTTCTTTTTCTTTTTTTTTAAATATGGAGCGCTTCACGAGTTTGTGTGTATCCTTGCTCAGGGACCATGCTAATCTCTGTATCGTCCCAATTTTAGCATATGTGCTGCCGAAGCGAGCACCACATTCCTTATAGATAGAACACTTCCAGTATTGGATTGAATTTGGGCATATATGTCCTCCCCTGTCTATAACCTTGCAAATGCAGAGGGCTGTACTTTTAAGAACTTTTAGTGTTAGTTACCCTTTATCCCAAGAACTATGTAGTATTGTTATTCTATTATAAGCTGTCAGTGATGGGAATCATGGTTTAAACACTGGTTGATTTTCTGTTTCCTGACTCACTCTGGACCATTGCTTTTGGCATCTGAAAGTCTGAGAATTTTCCTGAGATATTAGTTACCACAAAGATCCTAAGATACTTCTAACAAAGCTAAAATTCCAAGTTCAAGGAATAAATACTCATTGTTACCATATCAACTGTGATAATACCTTAAGCTCTGTCCTCAGAAACTAGTAATACCAACACTTCACTGCCCTAAGACTTGCCACTGTGGCTAAGTCTCTTGTTTTAGCAGGAGATTATCACAGTAGCTCTGGGCAGACTTCCTTAGTCTTACTCCTGTAGCTGGCTCTCAGCTCTGTTCAGCAGTCAAAAGTGACCCTATTACAGGAAAATCAGCTGTTCTCTACTGTGCTCTAGAAATTCCAAAGGTATCTGGTTTGCGAAGTAGTGGCCAGAATCCATTTTCTGGCTTATAAACCCTTACAAACTCTGGTTGCCCAAGGGCTGTGTTCTCACCTCCTACTGCTCAAGTCTCACTGGCTCTGGCCTGCCCTCTGCTGCCAGGTAGGTACTTACCTGGGAGCCTTGTACTTATCCTTCCTTCTCTCAGCTGCTTGTTTCTCAGATACCTACCTGTTGTTTCCTTACTTACCAGAGCTCTCTATTTAGGTCTTATCTGTCAAGTACTCCATGCTTCATTCTCTGTTCATTGTTTTTTTTCCCATAGAGCTCTGATAAAGATGCTTTAATGCTTATATTTTAATGTTTAGTTCATTATTCCTAAGTTTCGAGGGCAGGAATTTTGGTGCTGTATTCTAGGCACTTAAAACAGTATCTCACACAATATACTCATGAAGTATTTATTAATTAGAATTTTCTTTTAAAAACAAGGGCTTTTAACCATAAATGTAGGATGTAGGTTGAGTATAGATAGCACTTACTAGTATATATCTCAAGTAGAAAGGAAGTGAAGACGCATGAAGAAACCTCAAGAGCTCAGGGTTAATAAGTACCTATTTAACTTTTTAAATTTCTTCAGATCCATAGCACAAGTTTGCGTTAAAGTCATTGCTGTTTTTATGGCAGATGGCCCCTCAGAGGGATAAATAACAGCATCATAGTGCAAGGATAAACCAAAATCCTCTCAATATTGGGAAAGATATTTCTGGTGGTTGAAAGTTTTTTTTGTCTTTATGAAACTTAATTTTATAGAAAACATTATTTTCTCTTATGTTCATTAGAATTTAATTGATCATTTGCATACATATGTATATGCGCTGTATAAATTATTAAAATAGTTTTCATCTTTTCCTGTTACTGTTTTTTCCTCAGTTATTCTCCTATTCGGCTTCTTGAAGTATGTGTTCCACTCCCAAAAATATTCATTAAGCGTCAAGCCCCACTGAAGGTATCTCTTCTTCAGGATCTCAAGGACTTTTTTCAGAAGTACGTTTTAGTTGATTTGGTCATGTTTATAATCCATGTTAATTATCAGGTTTACTCATTTAACTCTGTTTTTGAAATGTGAGTAGCTTTCCTTTTTTAATTATAGATAGTATGTGCTCAGTGTGAAAATTAACGTAGGAGAGTACCTCTAAAACATAACTGACAACCTAAAAATTTGAAGTAAATCTAAATCCTTTGATGCCTTGTTTTGCTTTGCAAAATTCCATATGATTTTTTTGCTGAGAATTCATTTTAGTTATAGTTTCATACAAAATGCCTTTCCCCTAGTTTCTATGGGATAGTTTGATTTCAGCTCCTCTAACATGAGTGCTGCTCTGTCATCACTTTTAGGGTTTCACAGGTGTACCTAGCTGTTGATGAGAGACTTGCATCCTTGAAAATGGATACATTTAGCAAAACTAGAGAGGAAAAGATGGAAGATATCTTTGCACAAAAGGAGGTAATTGTTTCTTTTATAGAAAATCTGGAAACTACTGTTTCTAAGAAGCCCCTCTGTTTCTGTGGTGTCCCAGCTTACCAAACTTGGATCTGTTGCCTTCCAGATGGAAGAGGGTGAGTTTAAGAACTGGACTGAGAAGATGCAAGCAAGGCTCATGTCTTCCTCTGTGGATACCCCTCAGCAACTGCAGTCCATTTTTGAGTCACTCATTGCCAAGAAGCAAAGCCTCTGTGAGGTGCTCCAAGCGTGGAACAGCAGGTAAGGCTTTGTTGGGTCTTTGTTGATAGCATTGCCAAATTTGTTCTACCATAGTATTTCAAAAGTTATTTTCTGTTTTTGGGGACCAAACCAAGGCAATGCATTTGTTAGGCAGTGCTTTGTTACTTGGTTAAATCTCTGATCCCAGTTTTTAAATTTAAATATCCTTGTTGATTATAGATGCTCCATTTTCTTAGTTATAAAGGGATTTATTTATTTACTTATTTATTTACTTATTTTTGGCCTTTGTTCTAGTCATCCTTTAAAACAGCCTTTACATAGTTTGTTAAGATAAGAGGAAATAGCCCTTATTGCTGTTTCAAGTGTATGTGCTACTGAGTGAGACTGAACTAGATCAGTGTGCTGTGAATCATCTTTGTCTATTGTAATAATTCAGTAGTGGCTATGTACAACTTTAAAGTCTATTACAAGAAAAAGTTTATAAGTATAATTTAAGGTACTGAAAACAAAACCATGTTCTTTTTGCCTGTGGCTATAGGTTACAGGACCTTTTCCAGCAGGAAAAAGGTAGAAAGAGGCCTTCGGTTCCTCCCAGTCCTGGGAGACTGAGACAAGGTGAAGAAAGCAAGGTAATAAAGTGTTGCATTGTCTTTGTTGTTTCACTGATAGAAATATAGTTAATTCCATTTCTAACACTTAGGAGTAGCAGTTTAATGCATAAAGTTTTCTGTCATGTGTGAATTTTCAGATACATATGCTCTGGATTACTTTTATATTTTAATACATATTAAAATAATATGTTAATTATTTATTTGAGTATTTGTAAAAAGGCTGCTCTACCTGAGACAGTATAGAAGATATAACAGAGGAAAAGAAGAGCTCTGGTTTCTCAGAGTATATAGTAGAGTTCTCAGTCTTTATTTTTCTTCCTTTAAAAAAAACATAGTTGTTTACTTTTGATGGCATGAGTGCTTTTGCCTACATGTATGTATGTTCATCTTGTATACGCCTAGTATGAGACCTTTTTGAGTACAGTCAGTAGACATAAACTTGAAAATACGTTATCACCCAGTAGGTGATCTGCTTTAGGGAAGTAGAAAATTACTTGAAATTCTGTTGCACGGCCTTTTTGATAAATTGTTTTGAATGCTTTTTTTAGGTTTAGGCATTTTTTCTAGGTTACATGGCATGAATTTGTGAACAGGCTATAGTTACAAGCTGTAATTACTATCTCATGAAACATTTGCCTGGTTAGAAAGAAACTGATAAAAAATACATAGACTCATAAGAAAACACATGAACTCATACGGATTTAGTGACTATTAGAAGATTGTAGAAAACCCTAAAAGAAAGTAGAATTTTGGTGATAGAGTAGTTAACAGTGGTGGATTATTTTATGTAAGATACAAATAAAGATTTCTGTGGTATAGTAGGTAATCTTTACTGAATAAGAAATGACTCCTAACTAAATTCTCTGTGGGACTTGTAGCCATTCTAATCTGTGATGTTCATGGAGAATCAGACCTAAGAAGGGTCAGTGGATGGATTACATAAGAGATGAGTAGGCTTACTTGACAAACACAAGTGTTCCTAGATGTATGTGTGCCAAGATGTGAGCTCCCGTTTACAACAATATTCTCAAAGTATGGGTCCATGTCTGCCGGTTTTCTCTTTATAAACTGCATATCTGTTTAAAGCCAGGATTGGTGTTGTCTCAGTAGAGTAAATACAGAATCTAGATGTCTTATAGTTAGCCAGATATCGAAGATGTTTCTGAACATGTAAAACAGTGATACTCTTCATTAGTGCTCTTTTTTCTTTAAATTTTGGAAAATAGCTTTACTCTTCAGGTAGTTTTTATATGTATGTTTTATAAATAGAGTTATTTTAATTGAACCAGTAGATGCCATTTAAGAATGTACTCAGGTTTAATTAAAGTGGCAAGAGCCGGGCTGGTGAGATGGCTCAGCGGTTAAGAGCACTGACTGCTCTTCTAGAGGTCATGAGTTCAAATCCCAGCAACCACATGGTGGCTCACAACCATCTGCAATGAGATCTGATGCCCTCATATGGGTGTCTGAAGACAGCGACAGTGTACTTACATATAATAAATAAATAAATCTTTAAAAAAAAAAAATAAAGTGGCAAGAGCCACTTTAAATTATCAAGAGATAATATTTTAGTGGAAGCAGGTCCTAAGTTCAAAAATTTCAAGATTCATGGGGCTAGATTACTTTTAAAATATGATTTTAAAAAATGGATTCTTAAGAATAGCATACTTATTTCTCTATAGATAAGTGCAATGGACACATCTCCAAGGAATATTTCTCCAGGACTTCACAATGGAGAAAAAGGTTGGTCTTCAGTATGGTGACCTTTTGCTCTTGCCTTTAAGGAGATTTTTGCTTTGTAATTGCTTTTAAGTGCTAATGTGAGCAATATTTTCTAACACACTTGTCCATAGTCATTTCCGACTCCTTATAGAACATTCTAGTTCTTACTGGTCTGAGGCTGGCCTACAGTGTGCTATAAGCACATTAAGGAAGATGTAAGATAAGCACACAGTGTATCGAGGGCGGCCATGAGGAGAAGAGCAAAACCTGACGCTAACTTTCTCTTTTGCTTATGCTGATCAGCCTCCCTGGTGTATCGAAAGGCTCTATCTTAGCATGATTAATTTATATTTTACATCATTAAATTATTTTTTAGATTTAAGATTTCTTTCTTTAGTAACTTGGTGCCATCTTGGAACTGGGAAAATTTACATAGGCTGACTACTGCAAAGAAATTACCATTTTAAAAAATATTTTTCTATAATAATATAACAATATTTTTCCTCTCTTAGGATAAAGTTTCCCCATAGTGTTCTAATTCCATTCTCTGTTAAGCTGAGTAATATTTAGGTAAACAATGTAGCATTGTTGGGTAGAGGTCAGAATTGGCTGACATGGTTTTGTCACCAAGATTTGGTTGTGGTTAAGTCATAGAATCTTTACGGATTTTTGTGTCAATTTCTATGTCACGAGTTACATGACCTAGATAATTTTTTTTATTGAACATTTTATTTATTTACATTTCAGATGTTATCCCCTTTCTCCATCTCCCCCACCCCAGAAACATCCTATCCCATCCCTACTCCTCCTGCTTCTATGAGGGTGTGCCCCAACCCATCCACACCCACCTCCCCACCCTAGAATTCTCCCACACTGGAGCATCCAGCCTTCATGGGACCAAGGATCTCCTCTCCCACCTATGCCCAACAAGGCCATCCTACCCGACAAATACAGCTGGAGCCATGGGTCCCTCCCTATGTGCTCCCAGGCTGGTGGTTTAGACCCTGGGAGCTCTGGTTGGTTGGTATTGTTGCTCTCCCCATGGGGCTACAAACTCTTTCAGCTCCTTCAGTCTTCTCTCTAACTCCTTCATTGGGAGCCCTGTGATCAGTTCAATGGTTTTTGAAAAGGTAAAATTTCAGTTTTAACAAGTAGAAATAAATGATTTTTGCAGTTAAATATTATGAGTACTAATTAGGTGATGTGGACTTTTTGTTTTAATGACTCATTTAAGATTGTGTGTTTGTTTAGAGGATCGCTTCTTGACAACCCTGTCCAGCCAGAGCTCTACGAGCTCCACCCATCTCCAGCTGCCCACTCCTCCTGAGGCCCTGTCGGAGCAGTTAGTGGGAGGGCCCTCTGACCTAGATACAGCCAGTGGCTCTGAAGGTAAGGTGTGGGCCACATTTTACTCAACTTCATTGAATCTAAGACTGAGATTATTCCTTGCTTTATATATGTCTCTGAAAAAGAAGAACATGCTAATTCTTTGACATGATGCTTTCTTAGTCTTTAGAATTGTTTATCTCATTTTTGTTTAAAGTATATTTTTAAGGGGCTGAAGAAATGACTCAGTGGTTTTGAGCACCTGCAGCTCTTCCAGAGGATTGGGATTGATTCCTAGAGTCCACATGTTAGCTCACAACTGTTTGTAATTTCTGTCCCAGGGAATTTTTTTCTTGCTCTTCTGACACCTCTCCTTGGATACCAGTCAAGCATGTGGTGCACATATACATATACAGGCAAGACACTCATGCACATAAAGAATAAAGCATTTCAAAGTACCTTTTTAAACAAAGTTTTTCATTTTGTCCCTCCGTCTATTAGTAGTACTACTTGACATGCACCACTTTGTGTATGTAAATGTTCTAGTAAGACAGTGTTATTCAATGTTATTTACCTTTGGGGGGTGTCTTTTTTAAGGTATGTAAAATGTATTATTTCTTTATTAGGTGAAACAAATTTCTGCCAGGTTTTTTTTTTTAACAAACATCTGTATTATAAAGCCCATACCTTCTCTCTTTCCCTGTGTTTTTGTTAAGCAATAACTACTTTAAACTTTGGGTCACTTTACCACTGCTAATAAGCTCTGGTGTAACAGCCAGAGGGCACATTCCTCAGTTGGAGTACAGTGCTGTGATGACAGCTCGTTCATGGTCAGACAGAAATTTCCTTATGGATCCTGCGGTGGGAAGAGAGTCCTGAAACAAGATGATCTGAGTGTCAGGTGTGAGGACTTACACACGTCTCTCTGAACCAGTGTCGAGTAGATTTCACTCTTGCCATTTCATGTCCTAAGAGCTGCTTTCTTAGACCAGAAACTGGAAGCCGTAGTTTATATCTGTCTATAGTCTGAAGAGAAAGTGAAATAAAACAGACACTTTTTCTCTTTGTTTTTCCTGAATGTTAATGTAAAAGTGGAATGTGTTTTATCCTAGATGTATTTGATGGGCATTTGCTGGGATCCACAGACAGCCAGGTGAAGGAAAAGTCAACCATGAAAGCCATCTTTGCTAATTTGCTTCCAGGAAATAGCTATAATCCCATTCCGTTTCCTTTGTAAGTATTTCAGAACCAAGTGTCATTCTCACTACTTATTCCCTACATATATAGATCAGTTTATCTGCAAATATGGTTAAGACTAAGTTTATACCGTCTTAGTAAAAGAGACGGCTTTTGGCATGTGATTTTTAGAATGTTCTATCATAGAGAATGAAAGACAAAAGCATTAATGTTGTTTAGTGTGTAAAGGCATTAGTTATAAAAAAAGATACACAACATATATGTATCTATATAAAGATGAGTGCTATACCCATTGATGTTTTTAAAAACTTATTTAAAACTTTTGCTTGTATGAGGGGTGGTGTGTGTGTGTGTGTGTTATATATGTATATGCAAGTAAGTACCCATGTACAGAGGCCAGAGAGAGACATTAGGTGTCTGGTCATATCACTCTCTACCCAAGTTCTTTGAGACAAGGTATTTGACTGAACTCATAGCTAGGCTGATGCCCAGCAAACTCTGGTGATCCTCTTGTCTCTGTCTCCCTTAGTACTGGGATCACAGACATGTATGGTCATACCTGGCCTTTTATATGGGTGCTAGTGATTTGAGCCATCTCTTTAGTCCACATTCATTTATCTTTAAAAGATATATTGCTGGGTGTATATATATGAGTATATTCATTGTAACAGGATACTGATAAGGAGCAAAATGGCCCATGCATGTTTTCATATTTTTTTATGCTGTATTCACTCAGACAGGAAAGAAATATATAATGGTTGTAAAAGCTTGTTTTTCTACTGGTTGACCTGTCTGGCATCAAATGCTGCCTTTGTTTTGGTGGTACAAGTTCATCCAATTCATTTGTTAATAAGGACCTTTGTTTTTATTCAGTAGTAATTAAGTTTCTATTTAGTGACTGTCCCGCCCCCCCCCCCCCATGGAGTGCATTGCTCTTACGAGTTTATGGCCTTGAGGGAGGAGATAAGAAGACACTCAGACAGTTTAGGATACATCACATGGTAGTCAGATATAAAGGCTCGTTTTCTCAGGTCTGAATGTCTGTTTCTTCAGTGTCTTTTGTTGCTTCCTATTAATGGCCTTCGTGTTCTTACCATCTTTCGTAATCTGGAAGTTGTGTTCTTTTCTGAAGACAACTTTACTAGATGGTCCTTCTATGCCCCAGTACTAACAGAATAGGCCTCTATGTTTTGTTAGGATTCTTATCTTAGTTTAGGCTGCTATAATGAGTTTCCATATATTGGTTTGCTTATAAACGATAAAAACATATTTCTCACAGTTCTGGAGGCTGGAGGATCAAGCTCATGTCTGCAGGGTAGATCCTGAGGGTCCTTGTTCAGGCTGTCCTCACATGGTGGAAAGATAGCTCACTTGTCCCTCTTGTCAGGGACACTACTCCCATTTAGGATGTCTTCATCTTTAGGATCTAAAGGCACCGTCTCCTAAAACCATGACACTGGGGCTAGGGTTTCAACCTAGGATTTGGAGAACAGGAGTTAAACACTCGTCTGCAAACAAGTCTCTTACTACATTTATCACAGAGAGTTATTGTATTTATTTACAGACTTGTTTCTTTACTCCTGTGTACTACAAACTTAACCTGTTTCGTTCTCACCGGTGTATTGTTAACCATGTACACGCATGGAAAATACTGAAATAGGAGTTTTCCTCAATGCTGTTTTTCTCCCATATTGGATAGTCAGTAAATGGCATGTAAGGTAAAGTCAGTGACTCTACCTAATGGTTGCCAGCAGAGTTGGAGCAGAAGTCAGAGAGCAAAATTTGGGTTGAAGTAGAGTCAGCGCTCGGTTTCTGAGTGATGACAGTAGAGTGGTTTTGTTGTCTTATTTGCTGTGGAACTGTCAGCACAGTTTCTGTATAATTACTGGGAGGCATTCTCTGAGGCTAGAAACAGAACATGAATTTAGACTATTTATTGCATACTCCTTTTTGAAACTAGTATGGCCAAGGTCTTGATAGTATGTAAAGCTTTGGAGTAACTATTCTAGAACCCTCCGATTTGAAACCTGTTTCTTTTTTTAATGTTTATTTTATGTATATGGGTGTTTTGCCTGCGTGTATGTCTGTATACCAAGTTTGTGCTTGGTGCCTGGAAAGATGAGAAGAGAGAACTGGGTTCCTCCTGGATAGGAGTAACAGACAGTTACCCAGCTGCCCGTGGGTGCCGAGAGTCTTATCTTGGTCTTTGTGCTCGTCCGTCACTGCTGAGCCAGCCATCTCTCTAAACCCCTATTTCTGACAATTTTCCAGTTGATTTATAAACCTTTCTTGGTATTTTTATTGTTTATTTCATTCAATTTCTCAGCATTTGTATACATTTTGGCTTTCTTAGTTAGGGTCACATTGCTCAGTATTATCTTAAATTTTCCTGAAATTTGATTGTACTGGGTTAATCAATTTTATATTTGATTTACTTCAAAGTATATTTTTATTTATTGGACAGTGATCCAGATAAACACTACTTAATGTATGAACATGAACGGGTGCCCATTGCTGTCTGTGAGAAAGAGCCCAGCTCCATCATTGCTTTTGCACTCAGGTATTATGAGCCTTTCTTGTAGTTACATCTGTGTCTTTTTAAGTCTGTCTGTTAGTTACCTTGTCTGGGGCTCTTTAGATACAAGCAAAAATGTATGTTTGTTAAGCATGAGAGTCTTTTTGTATTTGAAAATCTTTAATACTGGGATAATGCATGGCTTTTAATAAGCAAGTAGTTACTAATGTGACCTGGATAGTATCTATTAAACCTTGAAAGTGCTAACCACTGTCTAATTTATACCTGATAACTCTTACTGTATAGTTGAGTTGTTAATGTAACAGTGAACCCATTTTGCAATATCTGAGTATTACTTTCTTCCTATTTTGCACACATACTGGCTGAAATTTCCTGCCTGGAGAATGCTGTTTCTGCATCTTGTTCCAAAGACACATTTGGATGTTTAGCTTAGTAGTTATCATGATCTTAAAGAAGCATTGCACCTTTAAAATATTTATATCTAATGTCTAAAATCCTCAGCATCTGCTTTATACAGCTATCATGGCAGTGGTGAATTTAGTTTAAAAAGCATATAAAGTTCTTAACTAAAAATTTCCATTGTAAAGTATAAAAAAATATGTATTGATTATAAAGTATCCCATTTATTGAAAAATATTTGATTATAAACAAAATGTGATACATAGATATTGCATATACCAGAGTAAATGGTATGGTTGTATCTGATTCTACCTTCATGAACTTTAGAGTTTACATTAGATAAGAATTATTTTCTTTACAAGAGCCTATGTAGTGATTTTTTTTCCTTTGAGCTTTAGCATTATGAAGATAATACCTACATCTTTCCTTATTGATTAATCACAGTCCATAGATATTAAAGGCACAAAAATATAATCATTCTTTATAGTATTTGGAAGCAAATGTTCTACCAGAGTGTATCTTTCAGTATTTTAGAAAAGTAATGAATTCTAGTATTAGGCTGATAGTCCAAGAATCAGAGTTTTAAAATTTTGGAATGTTATTTATTTATTTATTTTTTAAAAAGGTTTGGCCCCTTCAAATAGAAAAGTCATTTTCAAATTCCTTTCTTTTTTGAGGGTTGTGTAGGGGTTGCTGATGGCCGTTAAACCCAGGTCCTTTAGATGCTAAGCAAGAGCTCTCCCACTGAACTACATCCTACCCCTTAAGCAGTGTTTTTGGATTATTGTTAAGATTATTAGATATGGTTGACGGTGATTTTTAATTCTTTGTGAAGACATTAATCTTTTTCATAAAGCTTGATTTTTTTGTTAATTCCTAATGTATTTGTTTAACTATGGGCACATATAATGATTATGCTTTTATAATGTAAAAGTTATTTTAAAACTTATTATTGTTAAAGAAGAACTTAATGTTTAACATTTTCAACCTATTTCTGCCCTAAGTTGTAAAGAATACCGAAATGCCTTAGAGGAATTGTCCAAAGCAACTCTGTGGAACAGTGCTGAAGAAGGGCTTCCAACCAATAGGTGATTCATGGTTGAGTAAATTCTTTTAAAATTGAGCTATGTCATTGTTCTATATATCTTTACACTTTAGTTTTATGAAAGCATTTATTAGTACAGAATCTCCTAGGATTCACATAATTCACTTCAGCTAACTGTTGGAGCAACAACATTCAAGTCTTGTAAAAGACCTTACACAGCCCTTAGCGCATAATTTCTTACCTTGCTGTGATGTGTTACTGTATAAGAAGTGGCTGTTTTATTAAAAAACCTGGAAAGTTTGTGCTATGGCTTGGCTTTATAATTTTAAGTGTTTGTAAATTTTCTATAGTACTAAAGATCCTAATATTTAGAAAATAAATACTCAAATCAATCTACTTAGCATGCTCTGTGTTTTAGACAGAAATTGGCATAGGCTTATCCTTACTGAAATAAAATCTCTTGTTTTACTGACCTGATAAGATTTAGCTTGAATTGTCTTTGTAACTAAAGTAAGAAAAATGATATTGGTATATTTTGGTTAGTTCTGAGTTTGGGGAAAGTTTATTAAAGTTTCTCCTTTTTTAAAAAAATACACTTTTCTAGTTCTAGTACTTTATTTTTTTTTAAACATAGTAGATGGTTCAAGATGTTTTTGTAACTTGTGTTTTTCAAAATTATGAATCATATTTCTGATATTGAGGGTGGTGTTAGGTATGAAATATAGTAATTTAGGAACTAGAATACTTATTTTTTGTTTTTGTTTTTATCTGAATATCTTCAAATTCTTTTCTTTCTTTCTTTTTCATGGTAGTGCTTTAGATAACAGACCAAAGAGTAGCAGTCCTATTAGATTACCTGAAGTCAGTGGAGGACAGACAAACCGTACAGTAGAAGCAGAACCTCAGCCAAGTAAGACTTAAGGCTTTTATTATATCTACTCATTATTACTTGTTTGTGTGCGTGTATGTTAGCATGACTGTGGAAAGCAGAAGACAACCTGTGGACGTTAGTGTTCTCCCACAGTGTGGGTCTCAGTGATCTTTCCCAGGTTTTCGGGCTAAGAGGCAGGTACCCAGTACCACTGAGCCACCACTGGCCCCACATGCAGACATTTCTACAATTGTATTCATGATTTGTGGAAGAAAATGCCACTTAGTAAGAATTTGTCTTTGAAAAATAAACATTTTAAGATGTTTTGCTTTTTCTTTGAGTCTTCCTTGAAATATACATTCAGTTTACAGAATTTAAAGCTTGTAGAAGCCCTTTGTGAAGAAAGTTTGTCTTTCTTAAGCTTTCTGTTTAAAATACACAACCTAAGAAACAGCAGCAATGTACAGTTTTTAAATTTTATGTTATTGGCATAATGAAAACTTTTTTGGTTTTGCCTTTTAAACTTTACTGTACTCACATAAGATTTATCTGGTGTGTCCATATTTTTAGGAAGGAATCTGAGGTTTAGACTAGTAACTGCCGAAGGCTAGACAGAGAGAGATAGAACTGGGACTTGACAATGACTCTTGTTAACTATCTGCTGATACTCTGGATCAGTAGTCCCAGCAGCTCAACTGACTGTAAAGCTTAACAAATGGCAGTTCACTTTCTATGAACTTTATAAGTGATAAATTATTAGAGTCATACATAATATGCTCAGTAAAACTCAAAACTTTAAACAAAAAAGCAAAAGTATAAATTTTTGCCATCCTATTAAAAAGATTTTATTTTTATTCATGTATATGTCTGTGTATCTGTATGCTGTGTGTGTCTTCTTGGAGGACAGAAGAGGGTGTCAGATCATCTGGAGCTAGAGTTACAGGGAGCTCTCTAGGTGCTGAGGACCAAACAGAGGTCTACTGGAAGAACAATATGTGCTCTGAACTGCTGAGTCATCTCTCCAGCACCTATTTATCTTTAATTATGTGTGTGCCTCTGTGTAGGGGTGTGCTCATTTGAGTCCAGGTGCCCATAAAGTCAGAGGAAAGTGTCCGATTTCTTACAGCTAGAGTTAAGGCAGTTTGAGCTGTGTGATGTGGGTACTGGAACAGAACTCGGGTCCTCACTAGAGCAGTGCAGTGCTCTTAGCAGCGGTGCTGTCTTTCCAGCCCTAGAGGGGCTATAAAAGATATGTTAGAGTATCAACCATAAAAGTACTTAATATCCACGGGTGCACAAGTCTTTGCTAACAGAACAGCAATTTTTATAGGGATAGCCATGTTTAGAGACCCAAAAAGTTGATGATGATTTGTATAAACAGAGAGGTAGCTGGCTCTAAGACTCAGTCCTGACCAGTTCAACTGAAGAGCACAGATGTAACAAAGTGAACATGATACATTATTGTTTTGAAAGATGCTGTAAACAAAATGTTTTCCTTTGTTAAAGTGCAGAACACAGTGATTGGATAACTGGCTCAGGGTTTTAAGAGTGCTGACTGCTGTTCCAGAGAATCTGGGTTTGATTTTTCAGTACCCACATGATGGTTAACAGCCGTCTATAACTTGAAAGTTCCAGGGGGCTCTGGCTTCTTCAGGCACTCATGCACATGGTGTAATTATATGCAGGCAAAATACCAATATGCATAAAATAAGAACAAATCTTAATTCAGAATACCTAGGATACAAAGATCTTTTAACTCTTTTAGCTTATGAAATTGTTTTATGTTAGTTTTTTAACTGCTTCAATATTATGAGAACTTGGTGGTAATTCATTCTACTGCTTAAAATATGACTGCTTTTAAAAGGATTTTGAATGACTTTCTGGAGAATTTAACATGTTGAACTTCAGTCTTGTTTCTGATGAGGGCAAATGGGGGAAAGGATTTACAAACAGCAGCAGCATGGGAAATTGCAATTTGTAAATGAGAGTATCTCTGTATAATACAGACTCAGTAACATCACACAATGGTTGTTGCCAACAAAAGGTTGAAAACTTGCAGTTTTCAGTTTTAGTGACCTGTTCTTACATTAATGTGGTACCTTCTATTTTTAAGCCAAAAAAGCTTCAGGAATGTTGTCCTTCTTCAGAGGAACAGCAGGCAAGAGCCCTGATCTGTCTTCTCAGAAGAGAGAGACCTTACGTGGGGCAGACAGTGCGTACTACCAGGTTGGGCAAAGTGGCAAGGAGGGGATGGAGAATCAAGGCCTGGAGCCTCAAGGTGTGTTGTCAACCATATGTGCTTATTTTAAGCTTTAATTTATTTTCTTTAGCTTTGTGTATTTTTAATAGGTTTAAGTAAATAATTCTTTGCTGAAGCTAGGGCATTCTCTCCATTTTAACTCTTTAGTGTAATAGACCAGAAACAGCATGATACTTGGAATCTGTCTGGGTTCAAATATCTGCACTGTTGTATTTAATGTGTTACAATCAGAAAGCCTCACTCTCCGTATCTATAAAGAAACAAAAGCATTGTCTTTTAAGGGCTAAATGGCATTTCTATATATGTAAGCATAATTCAAAATATGTACTCAACTTTTCAATACCCTATTACCCCCTCTAGATGTTTTCTTCTTTTTCAGTCACTGTAAGATTGTGATTATTTATTTCATTTTGATCTTTAAAAACTATGTTTACCTAATTATGTTTAGATTTGGTAAATTTGACCAACTCTGCTACCTGATTAAAAATAAAATTTTATCAGAATAAGGCCATGTGAATTTATTTCCTGTTGTCTGACTGCTTCACATTAAGTTGAGAAGTTGTAGCTTAGTGAAGTATCTACTGTTTGACTCTTTAGAGGAATTGTTTGGTGACTTGTAACGTAGATCATGGAAGAGAAGTTTAAAAAAATAGCAATTGCACTTCCTTTTTCATGTTGGGATTTTGTCTGGTTTGAAAAGCTATACTCTTTACCAAGAATCTGTTAGCAATTGATTCCTGCTGGGAAAGGAAAATCAGTTCTTTCCAGTAGAATGTCATTGAGTTATCAACAACGTTCCAGGGCAGGCCTTGTGCCCAGGAATAGTTGGCCAACATAAAATAGACTCTGCTTTTTGCCTTCTTGGTATGTGTGCATGTTTTGTTTTAGATTTTGGTCTTGATTTTCATGTTTTGTTTTTGGTCTTTTTTTTTTTTTCTTTTTGAGAAAGAAGGAAAGGACACAAAAGCATGAAGTTAGGTGGGAAGAGAGTTGGGGAGGATCTTGCAGGAATTGAGGGAGGGGAAAGAATATGATCAACATACATTGTATATAAAAAAAAATCAAAGCTGCAGATTGGTTTGGTGGTGTACAACTAGAATCTTAGCACTCAGGAGGCTGAGGCAGGAAGATTGTGAGTTCATGGCTAGTTTAGGTCGTATGGTAACACTTTGCTTCAAAACAAAGCAAAACAACAAAAATGATAGCACCTGAAATTTTTTTTTACTGTTAATTAAAGTATTTGTTTAGTATCTGTATGTTCCCATTGGACTATAGGTATTAACAGTGTGTCCCTTGAGGGATAGGATATGAAGGGGTATGATGCTTAACAAGTGATTGTGAAATGTGAAACTTAGGGGTGGTTTGTTCTCTACATATTAGGATGCCTACTAAAACTGTAGTATATTAAAAAAGCATTTTTTATATGTGTACCTGGAAAAAAGTATCATAAATATGGATAGAGAAGCCATGGGGATTCTTGGTGTAAAAGCTGAGTTTTCTGTATTGCTGTCACAGAAGTCACTTGCATGTAAGAAAAATGATCCAGCCTGAAATATTGAAATCCCAGGAAAGAACATAAATTTTTTTTTTTTACTGTAGTCATTTGCACAATTTGTCTGTCTAATGTGTGCTTTATAATAATTTGATTAGGATATTTTTATTACTGATTTGCTAACTTTTGTTGCTATATTGGGAAAAAAGACAAAATGAACTTATAACTAATGCTTTTACTATATACTAAACTTTTAGATGAAGTAGATGGAGGAGATACACAGAAGAAACAACTCACAAACCCTCATGTGGAACTTCGTAAGTATGCAATAACATTTGTCTAAGGATAAGGACTATAAGTAACTTCTTTCTAGATAAACATGCTGTTTTTTTTTTTTAATGAGTGTTAGGTGTTGTTTGAGTTTTATTTAATCTATAATTCAATATATAGAACTTGTATTATGTATTATTTTACCATTTAAATTATAATTTATTAAAAATTATATTTTAATTTTAAAAATTTAAATGTTTTCTTCCTATGTAATTGAGAGACACAGAGCTTGGCAAGCGGCATTAAGATGTTTATTTAGGGCTGAGGATGAAGTGCTCACCTGCCAAGCAGTTTTGACCCTGGGCTCAATCTTTGCTACCATATACTCATAAAAGACAATGTTTTAAGAACTGCTTTAAAGTATAATGGAGAAAATACAGTGGCCAGTGTTGAAGTAGAACCGAGTTTTATATTGAGGTCTTTGAAGATGAGTAAGAATGGTTAGATGTATACCCTGATACTGTAAAGCTCACCGTAACACAGTTGAGATAGACCAGGACTTTTACTTCATTAGGAAAGATGTTATTACCAAGAATCCTTAAAGGGTTGTGTTTGGTGCTTGGAGAGGGAAGAAAAGATTTTCTGCTTTATGTACCTTTTTCTCATCCTCTTCTTCTCCCTTCTTCTCTTTCTCTTCTTCTTCCTCCTCCTCCTTTTTCATGTCTTTGTAGAATTTTCTGATGCTAATGCCAAGTTTTACTGTCGGCTGTACTACGCGGGAGAGTTCCATAAGATGCGTGAAGTGATTCTGGGCAGCAGTGAGGAAGATTTTATTCGTTCCCTTTCTCACTCATCACCCTGGCAGGCCCGGGGAGGCAAGTCAGGGGCTGCTTTCTATGCCACTGAAGGTAATTCTTTTTACTCACTAGTGCAGAACACTTGTCCTTTGCCTTGAGACAATTCACGAAACACTTGAAGTGGCATTATGTATTAGCTATTGGCAAATAAAGTTTTCTAGTTTCTTTCTGTTCTAAGAAGAGTAATAAAATCTTAAAAGACTATATACAAGCTTAGACATTGGTCAGATACTTCGTGAAACTCTTTCTAGTTCTGAGTTTTCCAAATGCATGTAGAAACTATATTAGTTACTTTCATATCTCTGTGATCAAAATACCTGACAGAGATAGCTTAAGTGGGACTAGATTTATTTCGGCTCATGTTTCAGCCCCTCAATGGTTGGCAGCCTGAGCATGTTCTGGTAGGTGGCCATTCATATCATGACAAACAGGAAGCAATGAGACTGGAGTGGGCTGAGTATAATCTTTCTCTGTTCAGCAGCTGCCACCCACTTCCATACCTTCCCACAATAATATCACCAGACTGAACAAGCTTGAGAGCATGGGCCTGTGGGGGACATTTCAGATTTAAACCATGGGAGACATCTTATAGGAGACTCAATTGGGTGCCACAGAACTGATGAGAGAAAGGTAACAGTAGAAATGTTTGGCCAGAATAGAGAAAGACCAACTTCTTTTCTACACAGGCTTAGCTACTAGTACAGTGTGACTTCAAGAGTCATTGAAATGGAGTTATAACATTTTCTTTGAGAGTTATAAAAAGTAAATGAATGAATTTGTGCAATGAATTTAGATTTGAGGGTAGATTTGAGAAGTAGGTGTTTTTGTTTATGTACCCTCAGGGCTTCTAGCATTACCACTTGAGAATTGCTTTCTGATCAAAGTTTTCACTGTGTGGTTTAAAAGAATACCTCAAAGCAGAAAATAAACAATTTGGAGTTTCTGGAATGATTTCACTTTCATTTTAACAACAGTAATGTGGAATTTCTTCCTTTTAGATGATAGATTCATTCTGAAGCAAATGCCTCGTCTGGAAGTCCAGTCTTTCCTTGACTTTGCACCACATTACTTCAGTTATATCACAAATGCTGTCCAACAAAAGGTAGAAATCCTAAATCGTGGTGTGTAGTCACAATGCGCTGGGCTTTTTATATCCTCAGTTTGTCCTGATAGAACTTGTACCTGGTAAGAGCAAGTCGCATGGGTCCGGGCTCTCTCTTACTCTATTGGGATGTGATGGAGTGCACAGTTTTTAGAAAATTTTCTTACCTCTGCCATTGAGGGATCATATAACCTCAAGCAATTAGCTTTTGATTGGTATACACATACCTATATGTATAAATAGTATATACACACACACACACACACATACACACACACACACATATATATATTGAGACCAGATGAAATTAGATACCCATTTAATAACATTTTTGTTGAGACAAAAATATGAACTTGCTGAACTAGAAAAGAAACCAATGAGTAACTCATGTTAGTCCACTTGTCATTGAGCCATGAATGTAGGTTTTTTTTTAAATTGTTGTCAAGTAATAATTTATTACAGATTATTTGGTGGAAATGTCCATATGACAATAAAGTTTTTGAATCTGAACAGCTGTGAAGGGCTATTGTACTGTAGAATTTAAGGACCTACTATTGTTACTGACATTGAAGAGTTTCAAAGGCCTATTCCTGGTACATCAACAGAAAATCATTCCTGGGTATTACATGGAAAAATCAGGTATTATATGACTTACAGATAATCTTATTTTGGTAATAGTTTATTTTGATCTTTTCTTGATTAGAGGCCCACTGCCTTGGCTAAAATTCTTGGCGTTTACAGAATTGGGTATAAGAACTCTCAGAACAACACTGAGAAGAAGTTAGATCTCCTTGTCATGGAAAATCTTTTCTATGGGAGGAAGATGGCACAGGTGAGAAACCTGGACTTTGTGAGGCATTTGGCTGTGAGAACTTTTTTGTCCTTTGATTCTTGAATGTAGTAAATCTGAGGAACGTGTTAATCAGGATATTTAACTTATTTTTGGAAAAAAGAAAAATTGGTATGTGACTCATCTTAAAATTGAACATATCCAATGTTCTAGAATCAGGTTGTTGGTGGTCTAAGAAGGGTGATGTTCTTTAAAATTGAGTTAGCTGAGACCTGTAGAGATTACAACCTGTCAGTCACTTGTCTGTATTTAGCTTCCATGTTGGTCTAGATATTGTGAGGATGGCGTTGCTACCCACTGTAGATAACAAGGCATCTAGTCCAAACGTTAAACAGTGCTTTTTGAAGTGCCTCTCCAACTGTTTCTGCCATGAAAACATAATCCTTGTGGTTACATCTAATTCAATGTAGTAGTTTGTCACTGAGAATGTCTTTGTATGAGAGCACTGGCTGAGCTACACTGTGTGCTTAATGCCTTTACATTCTGCCAGTAGCTGTAACATTTTCATGAACTAGGACTAGCTGGCTAGCACTGGTTTGAGGATGGGCTGGTCCTGGTCATCAAGCTTTTTGACATTTCTTACCCTCCAGATAGTCTGAAATTTATGTTCTCACTTTATATTGCCTTAAGTGATTGTATAGAGTTTTTGTATTTTAAGTTTCCTAAGATTATTTGTGTTTTCTTTCATACTGTTGGATGATCCAATGATATATTTTAAAATTGGTTAAATTTGACAAATTACTTCTGAACTGTTTTAATAACTGAGTACCTGTATATTATTTTATATGATACTATTATGTTATCATGAATTTAATGTATCATATACCATGTATTTTATGGTTATATAATTATATTGTTATATATTTATGATTTAAATTAGAAAAGTTACATTTTGAAATAAAATTTAAAAATACATGTTATGTCAGTAACTACAAGGAATCTTTTTGCCTTCTAATAGTACCAATTAACCATTGTGGCAAGTTTGCACAAATAATAAAGAATTTTTGTTTTGCTAGGTTTTTGATTTGAAGGGTTCACTTAGGAATCGAAATGTAAAAACTGACACTGGGAAAGAGAGCTGTGATGTGGTTCTGCTGGATGAAAACCTCCTAAAGATGGTTCGAGACAACCCTCTATATATTCGTTCCCATTCCAAATCTGTGCTGAGAACATCCATTCATAGCGACGCCCATTTCCTTTCCAGCCACCTAATTATAGACTATTCTTTGCTTGTTGGTCGAGATGACACTAGCAATGAGCTAGTAGTTGGCATCATAGGTAAGTCAATAACTGTGCCCTGTTTACAGCTCAAGATTAAAACTAGAGTAGAATTTCAAAGATTCTGTTCAATTGGTTTAATATAATCACTGAATATTTTTGGAGTCTTTCGTTTGTAATTTCAAGATAACAAGTTTTCATTCTATTCTTTTTATTTTCTTCTTTTATAAAAATATATCAATTAAAAGGTAATGATAATTACTTTAAAAAGAGACACTGTGTCACGGTTCTGAGAATTAAACAGTAATGAGGGGACAGCCTTGGAGCAACACTGTAAAGATGCTGTTATGACTAGTAATAGGCTTTGCTACTGTTCTGGCTTAGGCTTACAACAGCGTTTCTGTTCATGCTCCTTTCCTTCTATCTCTAGATTACATTCGAACATTTACATGGGACAAAAAACTTGAGATGGTTGTAAAGTCAACAGGAATTTTAGGAGGACAAGGTGAGAAGATGTTGGTTTGTTTATTTTTAACACTGTTCTTATATGTTTCTTGAATATTTAAGACCCTAAAGTGTGGTAGCCAGGCATGGTGGGCATTGTATTCCCAGTGCTTAGAAGTCTAAGGTAGGAGGACCATGAACTCAAGGCTAGCTTATGTACTAAGACCCCTCTCTATATACACAATGCAAAACAAACCCAATGTGACTGTCTCTGATTTTGCCATTTCTAAAATGACTTTAATATAAAGAAATATATAAGCGGGGAAATACTGGATTTAAATGCTAGAGGTTTTCAAAATAAGTTTTTAAAAAGCCAGAGATTTTGAATAATAGATTGTCTTTAATTAACACTTGATATCTTCTAGATTCTCTAGCTCATTTCTAAATTTAGATATCCCTTACTTCAAGAGAACTCATCTCCAAAAAGACTCTGCCTCCTTTCAGAGTGCTTTGGCTCACAGCAGTTTATGTTTGGTTAAGTCAGTTGCCCAATTGAATTAAAACAGCTTTATTCTTCCTCTCTTTTGTCTTTTACTATCTTAGGTAAAATGCCAACTGTGGTCTCTCCAGAGTTGTATAGGACTAGATTTTGTGAAGCAATGGACAAATATTTCTTGATGGTGCCAGACCACTGGACAGGGTTGGATCTGAATTGCTGAAATCACAAATGATTTGAAAACGACTGTGAATGAAAGTGGATCTGAAGAAGAAACCCAAACTATATAACATTTTATGTCTTTGACATATATACCACTGAACACAAAGATCTTTCAGTTCTGTGATTGTCTATACATCAGCTTTAGACTGTCCATGATTGCAGGGGAGAAGCCCCATCCATGGATTGTACTTTGCTTCTGATATTTGCTCTTATCTGCCTGTAAAATGGGAAATTGTACAAAGTTAAATACAATGTTCTTTTCAAATGGCTGTGATTAGGGATGAGTGTTTAGACAGAGTAAGATATTAAATTGTCATATTTACTAATTCGATTGCTTGAAGAAGAAAGCACTGTCTAGTAGACTGACTGGTAGACTGTGACTGTCTGTCTGGTAGACTGTGACTGTCTGATAGACTGTGACTATCTGTCTGATAGACTGTGACTGTCTGTCTGGTAGACTGTGACTGTCTGTCTGATAGACTGTGACTGTCTGGTAGACTGTGACTGTCTGTCTGGTAGACTGTGACTGTCTGTCTGGTAGACTGTGACTGTCCGGTAGACTGTGACTGTCTGGTAGACTGTGACTGTCTGTCTGGTAGACTGTGACTGTCTGGTAGACTGTGACTCTCTGGTATCACATTTGTTACTTTTTTCCTGGGAAGACACTTGCAGACCTTCTTGGTTTGGTATATGTTTCCTGTGTAGTGACTTTATATTTGTTCTTATAATATCTGAAACATTTAGGAAATAATCTGATTTATTCCATTAATGGCCAGTTAAACAGATTGTTGCTTGCTTTATTAGGGATTTGACTTAAATTAGGAATCCTGCCATATTCTGTATTCTCCAGGTGACCTTGTTTTGCTGTGTTTGATGCTTTCACATTCTATGCAGGTGACAAGAGCCTACAGTGCTTAGCTTGAAAGCCTTTCTTAGAGCATTTTAAGGAGCTTGTTTAAAACATTTGTGTAACGTGCCAGACAGAACTTAATCTGCATGTGTGTTCATAGTCTAGATTTCCCTCTCATTTTAGGGAAACAAAATAAGCAGGTCTGTAGTCAGTGAATCCCTAAGTGAATAATAGTAAGTCTAGTCAGTGAATCCCTAAGTAAAGCATTAGTAATGAAGGATTCTTTTTAATGGCAAAGAGAAACTGAGTGAGAATCAACAATGTGGGGTTTTGTTTGTTTTTGTATATATATCTAGCAGTTAGATGAGGTTTGTAACATTTAAAAGTTTTCAGTATGGATATTCTCATTTTTGAGTTTACACCACACTGACCAGTGCTGCTGAGAAATGCTGAGAGGTAAAGTTACTCCTACTTAAGGAGTAGTTTACTACTCAGCAATCTCACCTAAAACATGACCGGAAATCCTGAACTGTGAGGAAATGCTTTTAACCCAAAATATATGAGTGTTTCTCTTGGCTTTTCTGTAACAAGAACATTTGGATGTTTACAAAGTTGTAAGGGTTCCATATTTTTCAGACTTCATCTAATAGCACATTAATATTCACAAAGGGCTGGATGGAGCCTGCTACAGACAGACGATAGTCTGCACCTGAGTCAGCACAGTGTGGCAGGTTTGCTGCAGACAGTGATGCAGTGGCTGGCTATTGGTTACCTGTAGAGTGTGTGGCTAAGCAAGGGTTATGTCTGCCTGTCTGCCTGATATTAGGCCTCGGCCTCTTCAGTCTTCCACCTGTGCCTTGGAAAGATGGACCAAACACCGAAGAGTCCAGCTCTGATGTTAAAGATCAGTAAAGCAGTGTACAGACTCGAAGCTTGTGTGGAACACACTTTCTTTGCCTCCAGGGACAAAAGCTTTTGTGTCTGGTTTGAAATGCCCACTCTGTTTAACCTCTGTTCATTTTTCTGTGTGATTGATTAGGCTAAAGGACCCCCTCGCTTTCGTGGGACTAAAGAGATGCCTTGCCTAGCTGGGATTGTGTTGTCTCTGTTTCTTTCTTTGGTTTCAGTACAGCAAGTAGCTGAGCTGAGCTTCAGGGGAGTAACTCCTGTCAGTAACATAGCATATCCATCTTCTTCTCTTGTCCCTGATTGAAAAGCAACTTTGCTTTGTGGTCGTGTGCTGAGAATTGAACCCATGACCTTTGGTAGATCAGGCGGTGCTGTTAACCACTATCTCCCCAGCATACAAATTTGCTTTTTAAAGTATTGTTTAAAGTAAATAAATATTGAGGTATTTTAGTGACTAAAGTTTCTGAAGCAAGAGTTACTGCTTTGAAAGCTTGATTTGTTCTTTTAAAATTAATGTCTGGCTGTTGTTAATGAAGGGGAAACTCATAATTGAAATGTTTTACGTGATACAAATATGTGACTTCTGGCTGTTTGTGTTTAGCAACTGCTGTGTATATGTGTGTGTGTGTGTGTGTGTATGTATGTGTGTGTGTGTGTGTGTGTGAATTACAAAAAAAAAAAAAAAAAAAAAAAAAAAATGTATATATATATATATATATATATATATATATATTGTTCTGAGTGCTTTGAATTGAATGGCTGTTGTCCTCCTTGACGCCCTTTCATGACATAGAGAATATTAATGCCGAAAAGTTGTAAATAAGAACTCTCATGCTCAAAATATAATATGAATTCCAAAGTAACTATAGTAACATGAGAAAATTATGCCAACATGTTGCTGTGTATAAAAATCTTGTTTATAAATATGAAGCTTTTTGATGACATAAAATTTTGTTTAAAGAATAGAATTTGAATTTTTCCTGTCTGCCAGAGTAAAGAAAGCAGAAATAAGCTGGATAGCCCTTTTGTAGTTTATTCAGTACTTATGGATCCTCAAGATTTCCTATGAAAGGACTGAGCAGGGATTTTCTAGCTTTGACATCTGTGTAAATAATGGGGTCATTCATATCAGCATTGGCTTGAGGTGGCTTTATGGTGGATGGTTTCTTGGTACTTTAGCCGTTAGCAGTGGGCTTCTGTGGAAGTGCCAAGGTAGTCTGCCTGTGGCAAGTCAGCCGAATTTCAAGTGTGAAAACTGTTGTGAGCCTGGTGCTGAGTCTTACCAGGACACTCAGTCTCCAAAGTGACTTATGCAGTATTCAAACCATCTAGTGCAATGCCTTTTTTTGATGGCTTTTGTAATGGGTATAGTGTATTACAGAAAAAAAAAAAAAGGAAACTACAATCACAAGCAGTTTTGTTTAATGCTTCTTTGTCAGTTTTGTAAAAGAAAATGTACATAATGTCTTTCAATAGGTTTTAAACTAGAGGAAATAACATTGTATATCACAGTAGCCTCCTAATTTAAATAGGAAAAACTCAATAGTAAAATTACTTACTGTATTATAGTGTATATATTTCTCTAACTTTGTTTCCAGCTGTTTTATATGATTGACATGTTATTTAAAAGGTAACTACCGTCGGCTTCTTAGAGACTTGTACTGTAAATAAAGAGGACCTGCAATAAACTGGAATTTACTTACTCTTCTGGATTTCGGATCTGTTTAAGTGAGAGAAGTTGAACTCACTCTGTCAACCAGGCTGGCTTCAAACTCTCAGAGAGCCGCCTTCCTCTTAGATCCAGAGTTCTGGGATTAAAGGCATGTGCCACCATCACCTGGCCCTCAGTCTTGCACGACCAGTAATGGCCATGGCTGTGTGGGCCTTCCAATGTTCAGTTTTAAAAAGCATTTATAAAGCATTCAGGGAAGTGAACCCCTTTTCTGTACAGACTCCGCAAATTGTATTGGTAGATGGGACTCCATTGTTCATTATTTTCTCCCATCAACTCGAAGGCAAATACTGCACTGGCTGAAGCTGAAACCATCTTAGTGGTACTCATGGTTGTGGTCTCTAGGAGGCCACGAGGCCCACTTTTACTTAGATTCATGAGGCCAGAGCTGAGAGAGAGTGGCTAGGTAGAAAGGTTCACACTGAGTGTGCCCCGGAGATGGCTATGGCCAGGCTTTGTGGGGAAGTAGGATGGTCACAGACCTAAAGTATGGGCACCTTTGCTCTTGTAGGATGGAAGAAGTAAATGGTAGGAAGAGACACCGTAGGTTCTCCAGTCTTCAATAACCTAATGTCTTTTGTGCTAGAAGTTATAAAATTCCTGGGTCAATGCTTAAGGAAATTAAGGAATTTTTAATTTTAGCAATGGTATGCTATAGTAAGATACTGTTTCACACATATTTCTCAAGGTTCATTTACGTTATTACAAGTGTTACCAGCTTAATATGAGATACATCCTCTACTCAAAATAACATATTGAATGGAGTTTTGGAGCTGGTAGATGAAATAGGTATTTGTTCTGTCCACTTCACACACTGGTTGGATGTTATCACAACTGTTGGGCCCTATTTGTGGGACATGGAGTTGACTTTGTAGCTAATGCCGTGGGGATTTTGTTTTTGGTGTTGGGAACATATCTGTTTGCAAAGTGATATAATTGGTAAGTACTGAAAGTTAAGGTTTCCAGCAGTTGAAGACAAAATATATTGATCAATCAGTTCTGCAGTCTTGTTCTCTTTGTTTCTATAGTGTCTTTTATTGGGAATTTCATAATATGCATTGATCAAATCTACTCCTTTTCCCCCTCTACTTCAATCTTTCCCCATTCCTCTCCCTACATCTTTCTTCCCAGGTTCATGTGTTCTGTTTTTAAACCTACTAAATCTACTCAGTGCTGCCTGCATGGGTCTGAGATCATCAGCTGTAGTACAAGTAGCCTCTCATAGCCCAGCTGGCTCGCTGAGGAAGACAGAGTCTCCCTCTCTCAGCAGGCTGCTGCAGTCTGTTTTGAACTTATTTTTGACAGAATATTTAGATCTTTGACTCAAGAATACCTCAGCTCTATAAGGAAGGTTGCTTCGGCCAGAGAACCTTTTCCAACTAGCAAAGAGTGAAGAGGAAATTCTCCTTAGGCCAGTTAAGGCCTCCTATGATATGAAATACAAGTGTGTGCCAGCAGAGATAGCTCAGGGGTAATAATGCTTGCTGCCAAACTTGAAAGACCTGAATTCCAACACATGTGCACACACACACACACACACACACACGCACACCCCATAGTGGAAGAAGAGGACCCCACTCTTGCAGGATTTCTGCTAATCTCCTCATTGTGTGCATGCTTAGAAAAGAACTCTGAACTGAACTTGTAGGAATTATGTAGCCACTTCTAAACATCCAGATACCCCAAATAGGCCACTCCCTCCTTTCCTGATTACGAGCTTCTATCTTATGCCAATTCGAAGACCCTAGAGCACTGAAACACAAGTTGGAAGAGGAAAAGTTCTTTTCCCAATATGACCAGCCTGATAAGTCTATTTGGATAAAACTGTAAGAATTTCCTGCAGAAGTTAGGAAAATACAACATTGTGTTTAATTATTAGGCCTGTGCTCACTTGCAGGAGCTAATCAAAAGTTTCATTTATTGGGGGACTTGAATGGGATAGAATGACTTCCTGGCTTATCCCTGCTTACAAAATTTTAGGTTTCTCCCTTTCAGTCTGTTCAGTTGGCCGCCTGGGAGTGGGAAGAGGCAGAGGCAGAAGCTTTGCTTCCACATTCTCCCTCTTTGTTTCCACTTCTGCTGCAGAATCACAAGAAGGGAGATCATGCATTAAGTCCCAACCGCTGTAAAAGACGAGGAAGGTTGCGAGAATGACGTAAGTGCATACGGCAGCATATAAACATTTGTTTTCAGAATACTTTGTGGTAATAGTCTTTATGATCAGGTCTGGAGTAAATAATTAAAATGTTGTAATTTTTAGAATGTTAATTTCTTGGATCAACGAGATGGTTCAGGAGGTAAAAGTGTTTATCACCAAGCCCACAGCCTGAGCTTGATCCTGGGACTCATACGATGGAAGGAGGAGGAAAGTGCCATCTGTTTTCTGCTTTTACATGTGCACCATGGCACACACACGCATATATGCACATCCCCATACAGTAAATGAGTGCAGTGAAAAATGTTCAGTATTGTGGTTTGGATGATTCATCAAAACTCATTTTAATCCCCATAGTGAGGTATTAAGAGATGGGGTGGGAGAAGATTTAAGAGATAATTAGGCCACAAAGGCACAGATCTCGTGAATGGGTTGATCCATTAATAGATTAATGAGTGTCCTGGAATAACTCTGACTGTCAGTTTGCGTCTGCCTTCTTTGCACCTCCCTCTCACCATGCAGTCTCCTCTGCCACCTCAGAACTCTGAGGAATCTAAACAGCATGAAGCCCTTTACCAGAGGCAGCCCCCTGTCTTTGATTCTCCTACCTTTGGAATTGTGAAGTGAGTAAACTTTTATTTTTTATAAATTGTTCAGTGTGCATAATTCCAGTTATGGCAACAGAAAATGGTCTATGACTTTAATAATGTGTTACTTGAAAAGCAAAACAAATACCTACAAATAGGAAGGATGGTTATATTACTACCATCCAACAACATTGTGTGAAATTCAGGGCGAACTGACACTTTAGTTAACAATTACCGGTTTTTGTGAGTGTGACCATTGCATTCATAAAAGAAAGGCTCATACTCAAGGCTTATATGCAATAGAATAAGTTCTATATATTATCCTGGTGCCTTAGGCTAAAGTGGAACCTGCAGGATGAAATGGAAACCAAAGGGAAGAGAACAGACAGAAGCATGTCAGCATTGCTTCTCTGTTTTCAATGCCTTCACCTATTGAAGGACTCCCTACCTTTCTCCTATGTAAATCAATAGTCTTAATTTGTTAAAAATCTAGAAATGTAAAACATGATAGTAATTTTACTATAGTATCTTATTTTCCTAGTTACCATCTGTTGCTTATTACATTAAGCATTTTAGTTTTTCCAGGAAAATCTGAACCTGATAGCTTCTACCCTTAGAGCATGTCTGCTCTTATATGACTCAAGTGTGGATTGCTATAAAGATTGTCCTTGCTCAGAGGGTAGGAGTATGGGGGCATTTGGAGAGACAGCAACAAAACCAGGTTGTAGGACTGGACAGTGGCCAGTAGAGGGCACTAAAGCAATTGATTCTAGTATTTGCTCCTTGAAGTCTCAGAGCAGAGGAAACCCAATAGATCATGGGGCATGAGCCTGTTCCTCAAAAATTTCCATTTTTATATTGAGGTGTAATCCCCAGATTCTAGTTTAACTGTTGTATTAAAAAAAAGTGTAGCCATTTCCAAGAAAGTTACCCTGAAGGTTTTTTTTTTTTTTAAACTCTAAAGTACAATGGAATTTTTATATTTGCTGGCACTGTAGCATTGAAATAGGTAGATCCAAATCCATGTGTGAGAATGCATGGACTGTATTGTGACAGTAATAGCTCAGCCTTCAAGGTGTTGGTTTTCATTAGCTCTAGCATGCAGCAGGACCATGTATTAGCTTTTACTGTTGCTATCACACTAAAATGCTCTCCCCTTCCTAGTTCAAAGGACTGGCAGTTATGAAGCTACAGTAAAGCATGTGAGTTCAGGAACATCTACAGTTGTCCCTTGGTGATCTTGGAGGTTGTTTCCAAGACTCCCTACCCCAAAAGGTAGCAGTCTCTTCAGGGCCCTAATTCTTAATGGCAGAGTGCTCACAGGGTACTCATATCTGAAGCAAAGTGACTGCTGTGTAAGATGGGTTGTTTCCTTGTAATAAATAGCAGCAGGGAAACAATCGGAATGTATTTAGTGCAAATACAGGTCATTTTAAGGATGTGTCATCTGTGGTGGGTTGAATCATTGGATGTGCAGTCTGCAGACATGAAGTACCCGCTGCCATTGCAGATTTTTTTTTTTATCATTTTTGATTTTTTGAGACTGGGTTTAGCTCTGTGTAGCCCTGGATGTCCTAGAATTTGTTCTGTAGACCTGGCTATCCTTGAACTCACAAATTTGCCTACCTCTGCCTCGTGGAGAGCTGGGATTAAATGCATGGACCACCACCACCTGGCAAAGGCATCAGTTGTTGTTGTTTTGTTTTGTTTTTTTTTTTTAAGTCTATCCTTGACTAGTTTCTTCACTCCTGTGATTTGAATATAGATTGATCCTGTAGGTTCATATGTTGAAGGGTTGGTCCCTTGCTGGTGCACTATTTTTTGGAAGTAGTGGAAACTTTGGAGGTGGGAGCCTGGCTGGAAGAAGGAATTGCCTGGGGCATGCCTTTAAAGGGTCCTGTGTCTGTGGGCCCTTCCTCAGTTGTGTTCTCCTTCCTGGCCCCCGTGGGGTGGGAAGCTTCTGCTAGACTCTCTTATTCTCATTATGTTTCTGTTTTGTCTCAAGCTAGAAGCAAACTAGCCAGCTGATCCTGTGAAACTGAGAGCTGGAATAAACCTTTCCTAGTTTGAATAGACTGGGGCTGTGGTTCCGTGGTAAGTGCTTGCCTATCATGTGTAGAGCCTCGGTCTGTGGGTTTGGTGCCCAGCACTGAAAGCAGGGTGGGGGCACATGGGGACCATACAAGTAAATATTTAAAAATCTCAAATACACAAAATATTTATAAAACTTTTCCTCTTTTGAAACTATTTCCTTAGATAATTGTCACAGCAATATAAAACTAGATACTTCTTACATGGTCAGTCTCCCACTGGAGAGGCCTGTCTCATGAACTTGAACTGCCTGATCCCTCAGCTCAGTCTCTGCCCAGGAAGTACAAAGAATTCCTCTAATTCCTCTCCTCTGTGAAATGTAGCTGGGGTCAAAGAGCTACACTTCTTAGGCTTCAAGGTTCCCATCCTTTACTGGGTGATACCAGCCATCACTCGGATTCCCATTACTGTTACGTCTTCACCAGACACAAGCGCCCATTTGGGAATGGGATTTTATTAAAGCTTGTATTTAAATGTGCTGTTGAATGATGTTTTCTCTGGTGAAGCAATAGTTCTTCATTTGTGACTGTTTTAAAGTCAAGTTGCAAAGAATCCAGTTTTTTTCTAATTGAACTGCCATTTTCAGCCACAAATCAGAATCGACCATAACATAATTAGAGAAATGCGCTATTGAGCTTGCATTTCCAAGAATGTCCGCACGTAATCAGATGGCCTTTAGCAAAGGTTGGTAGGTATATTTAGATTTTTTTTTCCAACTAGAACTTGATCAGTTTCTCTGTCGTGAACATACCACTTCATCTCAGAGAAACCACCTGGCAGCTCCAGCTCCCCAGAATCTGACAGTTGTCACCCTCCTCACGGATATCATTTAGATGGGATGCATCTTGCGAAGGCGTCACCAAATGCAGAAGGGAAGCCTGTGCCATGCCCCTTTAAGTGCTACTTCTGCTAGCATCTCTTCTGATGGGTTGTGTTAATGTTTAGGGCCCAGATGTGCTTCTTCCAAGCTCTTCTCCAAGCACCATCTCTGGGAACTTCAAGCATTAGCCGTAGTTCAGAGGTCTGCTCTTTGCTGGTCTCTTGAGTGCGAGGGACAGTGAAGAAGCTGGATGGGACATTGCTGAGAAATCCAAGCTCTCCTGCTATGGTAGGAGGTAACCACTCACTCATACATGGCAGCTGCTGGAGATACACTCTGTTTGTGCCACAGGGCAGGGATTTTTGTCTGCTACTTTCTAGTAACATGGCTTGTGCTCTTCATCAGCAGGGCTTTTCTGTCTTACAGTGTCAGAAAACGTATGTCACTGAGCAGAACAAATTAACAGGTGAATGTTTTACCTCATTAGTTCTAATTTCTTTTTCTTTTCTTTTCTGTGTGTAATTCTGGATTTCCCACACTTGTTCTTTCCATGTGTACAGGGACAGGCAAATTCACTGGGAAAGTCATCCACACAGCTGTGATTCTAAGATACATTATTTGGGGCTATGTTTTGCCTCCAATTAAGTGTCATGAGGCACAGAAAACCTAAGTTATGTATCATAAAAGCTGTTTTTTGGGTCAAGACTATACTAACTTATGTAGTGATATTATGGATAAGTTGATGACTTTGAAATTTTTATGCGTATGTTCATGAGATGTAAGTTTTTAATTCTGATAATTATGTTTGCTACATTCACTGCTTTAAAGTATACAGATTGAAAACTGACAGTCTATTTTTGCTTCAGAAAAATGTACATATATATTAACAAAGAGCTTTCTTATTTTCAGGGCACAGACAAAATATCATTTTTAGGTGAAACTTCGTGTCTCAGAGTAGGGTCACAGTACACGTTGTTTGCATCTCTGTAGTATTTGAACACACATGTATTGAATTTATTATATGAACTTCACAAATGTGTCTTTCACCATCAGTCCCTGTCTGTGAACTTTAAGGAGAGGAAGGTTTAACTTGGATGTTCGTGTCTCCCATGGAATGTACAAGGCTCTGAGAAGGAAGGTCACCAGGTAAGGACTGTCCAAGTCCCTGGGGAAGACACCTCTTCTTGATTCCACCCAAGGCACCTTATCCGCCTTATCCACAGTTTGACCCTATCTCTTCTATGTTAGGTCTCAAGCAAATAACACATCAAAGCAGACCTTCATCCCAAATTCTTACAGGGTGTGCCTGGCCCACCCCGCCCCCTAGCCTAAACTTCTCCAGCCTTAGGCTGCCTTTCCCAATATAATCTAGCCATTTTTCTTACCTGGCCCTTTTAGTTCTACACTTTACTCTCTCCTCTCTTCTCTCCATTCACTCTGGATTCTCCCAGATGTCTCTGCCTCAGGCTATGCTCTCCCTTTTATCTACAATAAAGCTCTACCCCATACCTCGGATCAGTCATGTCCTTCCTTTTTATTTTTTATTTTTTATTTTTCATTCACTCTATTCATCAGGAGCCTTTCCTGACTCCATTTTGTATTTACTAACTTTTTTTTAACTTCTTGTTGAACAGGAGATAAAGTTATGAACTCCTAGGCTCTTGAAAAGGCACCTGAACAGGAGATAAAAGTTATGAACCCCTAGGCTCTGGAAAAGGCACCTGTTTCCAAATAAAATGCCAACAAAATTTTTTTCTCTATAACTTCTATGTTGTTTGGTCAAGTTTCCTGATTGTCATGACCGTTAACTGATGGACACACTCCTGTTTATTCCCAATGTAACTTCATATAGGCTAGCTATCAGTAGAATACAGTAGACTGAGGTCATCTGGTTTGAGGATTGTCCAATACGAAGGCTCCATACTGGATGGCATCTATGGATCTGGTCAACTTCCTCTTTTTAGTTGTGGTGTTTATGGGAGCAACAGAAGGAGGCGGTTAGCTATGAACTGAGACCTAAGACTAGGGAGAAACTGAGAGGGAGTCTTGAGCAGTGCTATAAAGTATTGCTTGGTAGTAGGGAGACCGAACCCTCTGAGTAGTGGCTAGATGCTCATGTGCTCGTACTTGTATGGGCTACCTGACTTGCCATTTTCTCAAGTGAATTGAATTTTTTTTAACTGTCTAGAGAATCTCCAGCCCTCCCTCACCTCATAATAAATGTCCATTGTGTACCTGAGGCATAGTGTGCTCCTTACAGTGTGTAAAATGCTAACACACTAGTCACTAGTAGTCCTGAAAGGAGTAAATGAATGCTTCACGAGTAATCACCATGCCATTACCATTTATCCTTGGTGTTAATATTTTTTTTCAGGCACTAATGATTGAGTTTGTCAAGATAATATTGGATGAAATCCTAGGATTTTATTTTATATATAAAAGTGTTTGCCTGCCTCACAGGCCAGAGGAGTTAGTTAGATCCCCTAAGTTAGAGTTACAGACAGTTATGTGGGTGCTGGAAATTGAACCCAGGTCCTCTGCAAAAGCAGCCAGTGCTCTTAACCACTGAGCCATCTCTCCAGCTATCCTAGGAATTTTCTTCAAGATATAAACCATTACTTTCAGAAGTATTACAAAGCAACCTTGAGAGGAAACACTACATTGTATTTTAATGTGTTTTGTACATATAAATAAAGTCTGGTCTAGTAACATGCTTTTTATCAGGTAGCAAATACTTGTTAATATAGTTTCTCTGTTTTTGTTTGTTGTGTATGTACAGATGTGGGAGTTGAGACGTCCAGAGGCTCTCCTTAATCAATCTTCATCTTATATTTTCAAACAGGCTCTTTCAGTGGACCTGGAGTTTACCAGTTCAGCTAAATTCTCTGGCCCACAAGCCCTAGGGATCCACTGGGATTGCAGGCATGTACCTGTGCTTCTTTACATGAGTGCTAGAGATTTGAACTCAGGTCCTCATGCTTGCGTAACAACTGCTTGGGCAATTAAAGCATCTCCCCATTTTAGTAATCCTGTCCTTTGAACTGTCATCTTGCCACATGAGTTAATCAACAGAAATTCATTTTAAAGACCTAAGTTGATTTCCAAGAGAATGCACAGAGTTTTAGCTATCATTTTTAGACTTTCTCCAAAACCCACACAGGCAGTTAAGAAATAAAAGAGGAAAAAAAAACCCATATGAATTGTCTGTTTAAATTAGCTTCCCCTCAACAACACATCATTTTGTTTCTTGACTTCATAATAGCAAGTGCATATTTCAGTCATCTTCATCTATGACAGTGGTTTTCCACGTGTGGTCGACACCCTTCAGAGGGTTAAGTGATCCTTTCATGGCATCACCTAAGACCATTGGAAAACACTGATATTTGCATTATGATATACAACAGTAAAAACTAGAGTTATGAAGTAGCAATGAAAATAATTTTGTGGTTGGGGTTCACCAAAACATGAGGAACTATATTAAGGGTTGCAGCATTAGGAGGGTTGAAAACGGCTGCTGTATGGGCTCTATTTGTGTGATGGTTTGAGTAGAATGGCCCTCATAGGCTTATGTGTTTGGATGTTTGGCCTATAAGAAGTGGTGCTGTTATGAGGTATAGCCTTATTATTGAAGGAAGTGTGTTACTATGGGGGTGGGCTTTGAGGTCTCAGATGCTTGAGCTAGGTCTAGTAAGGCATTCACTTTTGCTGGCTTCAGATCAAGATGTAGAACTCTCATCTTTTCCAGCACCATGTCTGTTTGTTTGCTTTCATGCTTCCTTCCTACGATGATAATGGACTAAACCTTTGAAACTATAAGCCAGCCTCAATTAAATATTTTCCTTTGTAAGAGTTGCTGTGGTCATGGTGTCTCTTGATATCAACCAATACCTAAATTAAGACAAATTGCCACATCAGTTCTGTCCCTCTTCCAGCTTCTCTTATTGTGTGTTCTTAGTGAGATAGATCCTCTTCTGCATTTACAGAAAGCCTGACAGTTGCTTCAGTAGAAACTTCTACTCAGTGCCAAATCCTTACATCGAAGTCTTCACCATCAGCACGATGGCGGCATTGGGAAGAGAGTGCTTCAGAAGATACGTTGTAGGAGAGTACTCATACATAGCATTAGAGTCCTTATGAAGGGACCCAGAGAGTGCTCTACCTTTTCTGTTATGTGAGCCAGAAGTAGACCTCACCAGATACAGGGTCTGCTTACAACTTGATCTTGGACTTCTCAGCCCTCCAGAATTGGGAGAAACAGTCAAGTAATTTCTCTGTCTCTCTCTGTCTCTCTCTGTCTCTCTCTGTCTCTGTCTCTCTCTCTCTCTCTGTGTGTGTGTCTCTGTCTTTCTGTCTCTGTCTGTCTGTCTGTGTGATACATGTGCAAGTATGTATAGATTAGTACATGTGAGTGCAGATGCATGTGTGTCAACGGAAGTCAAAGACCAGCTTGTTATGTTGGTTTTCTTCTTCCACCTTATCCGAGACAAGGCATTATTGCTATTTCTGCATGAGCTACACTAGCTGGCCTGGGAGCTACTGGGCATCCTGTCTCCATCTTCCATCTTGCTGAAGGAATACTGCAATTTGAGATGCATACTACAACACCAAGTGTTTATGTGTGTTCTAAGGATCTGAACTCAAGTCCTCATTCTTACCCGGTTTTACCCACTATCCTAAGGTCATGTGTTATGACCATGCTTGGCTTACTGCTGCATGGCTTCTGGACATGGAACTCACATCTTCTTTATTTTACAGAAAGGGCTTTCTCAACTAAGTTATCTCCTCAGTTGGGGGGGGGGCAAAGCTTTACAGCTTGTAAAAGACTTCTGGACTAAATGGAGTATTTATTGGATAATTTATCCTTGGTTCTTTTATAGATAATAAATGCAGCTATTAAAACACAATTTCTTTCTGCTCATTAGAAAGAATATTGTCAAAGGGATAAATTGGTGAAGTTGAACACATTTGTGTTTTAGTAACCAAAATAACCTTTAAATTTCACACAAAGAAACTCAAGGTACGGAGTTCTCTACAAAGTTCAATACAAAGCCTACTAGAGCCACAGTTTCTAACACTGGAAAAATTCAACCAGTTCAATTTCCTGGCACCATTAGAATTTTCCAGTTGTCTGTACTGCTCTGTGAGCATGTGTAAATTATGTGACCAGAGACTCTCTTATTCTTCATTTACAAGATAGCCATGTGGGCTCAATGAGTTCATCTGTAGCGTAAGATAACTTCCCAGTAAATAGCATTTCCTTCAACAAGTTCTTATTCAGCATGAAAATGTGTGGTTTGAAGGAGACCTCAATAAGATATACAGCAGCAGATGTGGTCCATGATGGTGTAAGCTTTCCTCCGTTTATAAGATGCTTATATCCCAGCAATGGCAGTGCTCTTTAATGTTTAGGCATGCTGTTTTCTTTTTTTGGATATTATAAAATCTCTATCAGAAAGCCGGGTAATGAGCTTTATTCTCGTGATTGTGAGGGTAATACTTCATAAGCTATTGTCAATAAGCTCACTGGATTCTGCAAGCATCGTACACGTACGGTTCTACCTGAATGATCGTTACTTTTTCTACTTGAACAACACTTACCCTATACACCTCCAGCCTCTTGCTTCTCTGTTCTTAACCCCTTTGTTGTTTTTAGAACTGAAGCGAGCAGAGCAAGGGGGCTGGAGTGAGTGGGGCCGGAGCAAGAGGGAGAATGGAAGTGGTGGTGGTGGGGGAGAACTGAAGTGAGTGACTGGATTGGTTGGTACACTCATAAATCAAGTTTTTTAAATGGTGAGACTCTGTGATGAAAGCACACAAATTTGTTGTCTTCTCTTCTTTTTACCTGGTGCTGGGATCATCTATAGAAAGAGCTTTTCCATGTGTAGCTTTACCCAGTGCCTAAACTCATCCATCCACTAGGCACTGTTGGCTGGTGTGTACTTTCTCTCCAGTATTGGCTTCATCACTAGTACCTTTGTCTGCTGAACATGTCGTTATTGGTTCTGCATTTTGGAGAGAAAAGCAAGGATGTTCCTTGTGTTCTTGAGCTGTAGCACAATTTTGGAAAACCAAGGTGAGAAACTTCTGAGGATGTCACTTGTTTGTGTATTTAGGAAACACAAACAGACACAGCCTTGTGTTTTCTGTAGTATATCAAGACATCTATTTACCTTGCTTTTCATTCACATTTGCCATTTTAAAGCTTTTATTACTATATACCAGCTTTGTGTCAACAGGTCTCCTCAACTGTACTGTATAGTTAATACTGTCTGATAGCCAGGATTATTGCAAACATTAATAAAGTCTATTTGAACCTTGCAGTTATTGTTACATGTCTTAGTTTAGGGATTTGTTGTTGCAAAGAGACATCATGATGAAGGCATCTCTTATAAAGGCAAACGTTTAATTGCGCCTGGCTTACAGTTTCAGAGGTTTAGTCCATTATCATCATGGTGGGAAGCATGGCAGCTTACAGGCAGACTTAGTGCTGGAGGAGCCAAGAGTTCTACATCTCAATCAGAAGGCAGTCAGAAGGAGACTGTCTTTGGCATGCAGCCAGTAGGAGGCTCTCTTCCACACTGGGTGGATCTGGAACACTAGGAGACCTCAAAGCCTACCTTACAGTGAAACACTTCCTTTACAAGGCCACAGTGCCTCCTTCGCATGGACCAAGCATGTTCAAACCACCACACCACATGCTCCTTATCTCCCATTTTTGTATTTACTAGAAACTGACATCTCTTTTAATAATGGTTAACAACCAAGTATTTACTTTTATAGATCTTTAAAATTTTTATAATAAGCATGTTCTTTACTTAAATTTTAAATCACACTTGTGAATCAATATACTACCATGTCTGCAAGCACAGCATAGGGATGGAAGCCTTTTTAAGGATAGTTTGTTTGTGAAGATGGAATTCTAAGATGACTGCCAAAGGCTCATATCCCTTTTCAGTCAATGCCCTCCTCTTGAGTGAGCTGTCTGAATTGGCTGACTTTGAGGCAATCAGCGGGGAATTATCCTGATTAAAACTAATGGCTGTTGGCTGGGTATGATAGCTTGAGCCTTTCCAGCACTTAGGAGCTGGAGACAGGCAGATTTCTGAGTTTGAGGGTAGTTTGGTCTACAGTGTGATTTCCAGGGCAGCCAGGGATACACATAAAAACCTTGTCTTGGAAAAACAGAAAAATACAATGCCTCAAAAGCAACCAACAAACCAACCAATCTCCCAGCCAATTAATTGAATATTAACAAGAAAACTGGGACTCAAGTTGTACAAACAAAATGTGGTGGTAATGTAGTCTCTTGTTATGTTATAAATAATTTAATTAGTTTCATTTAGCTTTTGACTCTAGTTGACAAAATGCCAAGCAGCTATAATAAGAATTCCTTTTTAAAAATTTAATTGTTTTACTTATTCACTTTACATACTCCTCACTGGCCCCCTCCTGGTCACCTCCATTCACAATCCATCCCCCATCCACCTCCCCTTCTCTGAGTGGGTGGAGGCCTCCCTGGGTTTCCCTGGCACTTCGAGTCTCTTACAGGCTACACACTTCCTCTCCCACTGAGGCCACACAAGGCAGCCCAGCTAGAAGACAGCAGCTTTTGGGATAGCCTCCATTCCAGTTGTTCTGGACCCATATGAAGACCAAGCTGATAGATTACAGGCTGAAAGTTTTTTGGGTGAGTTGGTTTTTCTATCCCTCCGCTGGGTGGAACCTGGCTACAGGAGGAGGTGACTTCTTCAGGTTCCATCTCTGCAATATTGTGAGTCACAGCTAATGTCATCTCCATTGATTCTTGGGTGCCTCCCTTATCCTAGGTCTCAGTATTGTCCTGGAGATGTCCCCACCTCCTGATCCCTGTCAGTTTCAGATTTCCATTCATTTTCATGGCCATCTGGCCATCTCTCCTGTCCTTTCCCGTACCTGATCCTGAATCCCCCACTCCCCTTCCCACTCCCTTCCCTCCCAGTTCCTTCTCTCCATCTGCTTCTTAGGACTATTTTATTCCCCCGTCTAAGTGAGATTCAAGCTTCCTCACTTCCCTTCCTTTTGTTTTAGCTTCTTTGGGTCTGTGGAGAGTAGCATGATACCAGTATTTTGTGGCTAATATCCACTTACAAGTGACTATGTACCATGCATGGTTTTTCTGGGTTACCTCACTTAGGAACATGTGTAAGTTGACTCTTGGGTCTTGGGTAGGAATTTGCTGAAGAACACAGACATGAAACAAAGGTGTTTTCAGTGTCTCTGTCCCATTACTGAAACAGATTCAGGGGAGAGGTCCACAGAGCCAAGGAGATAGAGTCTCACTATGTAGCCCAGGCTGGCCTAGGACTTACAGTCCTCCTGCTTCAGTCTCCCAAATGCTACAATTACAGGAGTGAACCACTAATACCAGCAGGTTTAATGTCTAATTGGCACAATGTTCTTGTACTGCGTCCGCACAGCCATTTGCATCTGTTTTGTTTTTTGTTGCATTATATTGCCAGAATCTACCCAGTGGACTTATTCCTATGTACTCACAGATATGTAGTTATTCCTGTTTTAGCTGTTCTGAATAAACTTTCTGTAAAACATTCCCATACATCTCTGCAACAACTCTGTTTTTCATTTCTCCTGGGGCAATGCACAGGAGGGGAACTGCTACATAGCAAAGGTAAGTCTAGCTGCAATGTAATGCAATCGTCAATTTGTTTTCCAAAATGGTTCATTTAGGCTTACTTTCTTTTTTTTTAACAGAGAAGCACTGCTAACTCTTGGTGCTATGTATTGTTACTCTCGGAGACTCTAATAACGGCTCCTCAGTATGTCAGTGTGGGGTTGGTAGGCGATAGCAGGAAGGTGTGGATAAGGCAGGTACACTGGAAACTTCTGCTTTACTTTTTCATCCCACCTTGCTTCAATGTCTGGTCTTTGGTTTTACTTAGAACTAGACTAGCAGCCTGTGCCTCTGCTGGTTCTCTTCTTACTTAGTGATGGGTCTATAGAGACAGGAAGGATCCAAACTATTCTGGGATTTATAGGTATTACCCTATGTCCATGGACAGCCGTGTGTGTCACCCCAGCTGCCAACTCAATCTGGGGTTTGATCAGCCCAGCACTGGCCAGCACACTGCACTGTTTTCCAGGGTTCACTTCATGCTGTTACTGTGCCCCTCTTCATAAAGCCAGGCCCTCTGCACTGACTTGACTCTGAATCACACGCTTGGCCTCGCATGTTGATCCATAAGGACTAAGTTATTGCTTTCCTAATTGATCTCTCCTAATAATGACAGCCGTGCATTGGCACGTTCACTCTGCCTTTATTACCCGAGTGGGCAGTTCTCTGTACCTATCCTCTCAATTTCCTTTTAGTTTTTTAACAAAAAATTAATATAAAATAATGGGTGTGAATGCCATGAATTCTGTCCTTGCTCACTCTCACTCTCCTCTTCTTCCCGCCTTGCCCTTCTTCTTCCTCCAGTAGTTTCTCACTTGTGTGTATGTGTGTGTGTGTGTGTGTGTGTGTGCTCGTGCACGCACACACACACGTGCCTGTGTGCATGCAAGCATACCGTGGCAAGAGTCTGAAAGTCAGAAGATAACTTTGTGGAGTCGATTTTCTCCTTCCATCTTTACACAGTCAGTTCTGGGCATGAAACTCGGGTCATCGGGGCTATGCAGTAAGTACCGCCATCCACTGAGCTATCTCACCAATCTTGAGATAGATTTTTAAAAAAAATGATGCAATTGAGAAAATATGCAATATTGGTTTCTTTTTAGTCTGACTTAATTTGCTTAATGATGGCTAGTTTTATTCATTTTTCTGCAAAATATGTAATTTCATTTCTTCTTTATGGCCAGATAAAACTCCATTGTGTATACTATGCTACATTTTCATCATTTGATCATCTGTTGGTGAATATCTAGGCTTATTCCATACCTTGGTTAAGGTCCCTTTGTGTGTATATCCAGATGTGCTGATGTCTCAATTTTTACACCAAGCTGTATGTATATAAAACATATACATCTTCAGGCATTGAATGCTTCATTAAAATCTTAAACCTCTTCCCTTCCACGAAACTGTCCTTAAATTCAGTTGAGTACCCATGTTGTGATTATTTTTAAAATGAACATTTGATTAACAGGTATGAGCAGGTCACTTAAAAAGCATCCAGTGAAAGTAGTTAATAAGCACATTTAAAAGCTTCCTTCACTTTAAAGAAATGTATGTTCAAATAATGAGATTACCCTCTGCCTCCCAAATGAACACTTTAAAATGGAAGAGCCGTGGATAGGGGTTTATGCCAGCACATCTTTCTGAGTTTCTGATGTCCACAACGGAAGCTCTGAAGTATTCTGATGTGTCCACAATGCACAAGGAGCCTTTCAGAGCCCTGGCTGGATGAAGACCTGTTTTCACTCTGGAAAAACTTGATCTACCCTGGGCCTGAGGTATTGTTACTGTGCCTTACTGAGTAAGGCATTGATGGAGGTTCTGCAAGCCTGTTCTTAGCAGCAATCTTTTTAGTTTGTTTGATTTCTGTTTTCTGAGACTGGGTCTCACGTAGCCCAGAGACTAGCTTTAGACTCCTGATCCTCCTGCCTCCACTGAGGGTTAGGGTTCCAGAAGAGCACCACCACACTGCTCTGTATTCTCCATTCTCCAGATTCTAACCAAATACAGTCAGCCAACTTCCTGAGTAAGATGCATTATTAGGGCTCAAGGTTTGCAATGCAGTCAGGCTTTCAGACCTGGTGAGATTTCTTCCAACTTACTGATAATAGGCATGTATCTGAAGTGATTGACACAAAATAAAACACAGACGATTCAAATTTATTGCCCAAATCACTGATAGGGGAACTGAGGAAAAACGTTTAAATATTAAATGAATGGGTACTGCTAGCTGAGACACATAGAAAGAAACTTCTGTCTTCTATCCTGACTCAGACATAGACATCTGAGAATTGATCTTCACCACATTATTTGGGGAAATTAAAAAAAGGAAAACAACCTTTATACATTCTCTGTTATTCCATCTGTCTATTTATCAATCTATCATCTGTCTGTCTGTCTGTCTGTCTGTCTGTCTGATCTATGTGCTATGTATTTAATGTGTGTCTGTGTGCCCATGCACCCACTGCATGTTGCGTGTGCAAATATGCCAGTGAGAGGACAACTTTCGGGAATTAGTTCTCTCCTTTCATCCTGGGGATTGAATCCAGGTCCTCAGACTTGGCAGCAAGTGCTTTTACTCCCTGAGCCATTTGCTGGCCAGTGGAAACTATTTGTAAAGCAAGTATATTACTACTCTCTACTCTTGATTTTACTATTTTCTTTAGACACTAGAAACTCCAGAAGATACCTGAATCATCAAATGTTAATTAGCTCCATGTATCTGCTTAAGAAAGTATGCCAGTATCCTTATGCTGAAGAAAGTCTGACTTCACTCTAGCTTGTCATTGTACCTGTGTTGCTGATGCCATGTCAAGCCCTAAGATATAGTCACATATCTCACATCATTCTATACACATGGGAGTCAAATTATGTTTGTGTGGTGATAGATACATTGAAACACATTCATACACACGTGATGCAGATGGCTGCATATAGAACACTGATGTAGTTACAGTGTGCTGCTACAATCACGTCTATGTTCCATATATATATATATATATATATCTGGACTGTACCAGTATCAATATTTGCACTGTAGGCACAAATAAGTAAACACACATGAAGCTTTCAAAACTCCTGCATACTGGAGTGAATCAGCAATTGTGTGTGTACAAGGGCAGGGGGTCAGAAAGGAGGACTTGAGGGTGTGATTGAAAAATAACATCCCCTGGATGACTTAAGCAGAGACATTTATGGAAGTCCAAGGTCAGATGTAGCATATTATGCTCTCGGTCTTCAGTTTGCAGATCCTGCCGCCTCGTATGAGTACAAATGGAGGGACGGGGCGTGTTGTGTGTAAGCAAAACACTTTTCTCATAAACACCAATCCCAGCATGAGGGGATTTTATGACCTATCTCTAGAAAGGTCAGTGTCCAAAGTCCGTCGCATTGAGGATGAAGGCTTCAATGTGAGTCTCATGGTGACACACATGCAGTCATTTACTCAAATGAGGGTCTGTAGTCTCAGGGATTTCCTTTATATAGGAGAGGTTATTAATAGCAAAATTTTAAATTTAACTGTATGTTTTCTATTTTGAATCTTAAAAAAACATTTTTTTATTTTTTTCCCCTTCATTGCCCTATTGTATCATGGGCATCCTAGTAGCTTGTTTCTAGAGATCAGATTTCACATTCTAAAAACAGTTCGTTTTATATGCAGTACCGAATTTGAATTTTGAAAACACCTTTTATGAATAATTTATTTTACAGATAAGCTCCAGGGAGACTAGTAATTTATGTCTAGAAGGCAGTAGTGCTAAGTGCTAGGTACACAGGCTTCACTGCCAAATGCATGGTCAGGCATCCTCACAGTGATCCACCCAGCAGGCAGCACACTCACAGTACCACACTCACGATTGATATGCTTTGCCCAGTTTCTGCCATTCCATATTCTTTGTGCTATCTATATACTTGCCTGATGTTACTGTGATTTCTTTAAGGTAAAGTCCTACAAGAAAAACCTCTTAACTGCATGGAAATCTAATCCTTCCTGTAATAGTGGCCCTGTTTTTACAACCAGATGATCATTGTCCATTGAGAAAGTGATTGAAGCAGAATCGCCTTGGGTTATTACAGTGTTACAGTATTACAGTGCTACAGTATTTCTCTATTACAGTGTTACAGTGTTACAGTGTTTCCCTATTACAGTGTTACAGTGTTTCCCTATTACAGTGTTACAGTGTTACAGATGATACAGTCTTCTATCAAGGCACTGACCCTTTAATCCCTAAAGGATGAAGATCACATCTGCCTGAAGCTCTGATTACATTATCACAAATACAGGCGTACTCTCAATTTTCCTTTTTTTTTTTTTTACGATTTATTTATTTGTACACACATTGGTGTTTTGCTTGCATGTATACCTGTGTGATGGTGCCAGATACCCTGGAACTGGAATTACAGACAGTTGTGAACTGCCATGTGGGTGTTGGGAATTGAACCAGGGTCCTTTGGAAGAGCTGTTGGTACTCTTCACTGCTGAGCAATTTTTCCAGCCCTCTTCTTTTGCTCATCCCTTTTCTTCTTTAAAAGGAGCAGGAAATTGGTATTTTTGAGTTAAGTATCTTATTTCAGAACCACAGAGGATCCTGGCAGTGACAGATTAGTTTGGGCACAGCACCCTGCCATTCAAAGCTATTGCAGTGCATAAATATTGCACCATGCTTCCATGGAGAGAGGGTACACCAAGGGTTTCCTTGGAGATGTGGTTGGACCTGAGAGCGAATGAGCAGTGGTTTTTGACTTCACTATCCACTTACATTAGTCTCATATTCCAGAGAGGTCTCATGTCAAATGGTATACCACACTATCCTCCAGACATTACAATGGCATCTCTTCTAGTGTGTCTACTGCTAAATCCTACCAATCAAGACTTAGAGATAGTTTATTTCCCCTTCTGAGTGATAACCAAGCATCCTTGATTGATTCTTCCTTGCTATATAGCTTCTTTGGGTCTGTGGATCGTGTCATGGGTATCTTGCACTTTATGGCTAATATCTATGTGTGGGTAAATACCCTGCATGTCCTTTTGGGTCTGTGTTACCTCACTCAGGATATTTTCTAGTTTCATCCATTTGTCTGCAAATTTCATGATGCCCTTGTTTTTGATAGCTGAGTAGTATTCCATTGTATAAATGAACCATATTTTCTTTATTCACTCTTTAGTTGAGGGTTATCTGTTTGAACCGAAAATTGTCATGCCTACAAGAAGTATAAGGACAAAGATGGAGCAGAGAGACAGAGGGAATTACTAATCAATGACTGGTCCAACTTGAGACCCATTCCATGGTCAAGAACCAATCTCTGACACTATTACTGATGCTCTATTAAGCCTGCAGACAGGAACTTAGTAGACAGGAATCCTCTGAGAGTCTGCATCCAGCTGCTGACTGAAACAGATGCAGAGACCCACAGCCAAACACTGGATGGAGCCCAGGGAGTCTTGTGGAAGAATTGAGGGGCACAGAGGGGATAGGAATTCCACAGGAAGACCTAGAGTCAACTGATCTGAACCCTTGAGGGCTCCCAGAGACTGAACCACCAAACAAAGAGCATACATGGGCTGGAACCCTCCCCCCCCCCAATATGTAGCAGATATGTAGCTTGGTTTTCATGTGGGTCCTCCAGCAATTGGAACGGGGTGGGGGTGGATGATGTCACTAAATCTGCCTGCCTGTGGGTCTGGTTTCCCCATCTGGACCACCTTGTCTGGCCTCAATGGAGAAGGATGCGCCTATTCCTGCAGTGACTTGATGGGGTGATACTCAGAAAGGGGTTCCCCCTAATCAGAGGAGAAGGGGCAGGGGTAGGAAAGGGGCTGTGTGAAGGAGGACCAAGAGAAGAGGGAGCTGTGATTGGGATGTAAAGTGAATAAATTAATGAGAGAAAAAAAGACTTGGAGATAACTTGCTAGGCCATATTCACTTCCCTTTGGACCTACTTTGTCTTGGTACAGATGTACTGTCATTTCTGAAATACCCTGTTTGCATAAAATACATCTTCATAGATTTATATTCTTAGAAATTACTAGGCAAAAGACATGTTGAGATAGGAACCATTATAAGGCAAATAGAACTAAACAAGTGAGTACAACTTCAGAAGGAAATTTGTCAAAGTGCTTGGTCATCAGGACACAAGATGCACCGGCTCATTGCCTAATTCCCAGTATTTGCATTGCTCCTGATATTTGGTTATAATGCTGCACAGGGGACCTTCACAGGCAATTTTATTATTTTATTTTTTAACCAAAAATTGTTTTTCATGCAATATATTCTAATTATGTCATTCTCCGAGAAACCAGGGGTTCTGTGGGTCTCTTGTCCAACTGGAAAAGGCCAAAGCCTTACAGCTCTCAGAAGGGAAGCCTTTGTAGGGCAGGGTCCCAGATCTTGCCTGCTACCATGGCAGCGCAATGCCAGTGGCAGTGGTGGTGGTGGCAGTGGTGGTGGTGGTGGCAATGGTGGCGGTGGTGGTGGTAGTGGTGGTGGTGGTGGTGGCGGTGGTGGTAGTGGTGGCGGCGGCGGTGGTGGTGGTGGTGGCAGTGGTGGTGGTGGCAGTGGTGGTGGCGGCAGTGGTGGTGGTGGTGGCAGTGGTGGTGGTGGGTGGCAGCAGGCAGATAGTGGGTGGTGGTGGCAGTGGCAAGTATGGCAGGGGCATGAGCCCAGGCTGCCAGGTGGGTCTAAGGTCCAGTGATGATGCTTTGAGAGATAAAACTCTTGCCCAAAGTGTTATAGCTTAGTACAACAGCCACTCTCGGATGATTCTCTGTGAAATAACTTGTGCATTTTAGTCCATGTGGATAGGGACTTTATAAACATGGAGGAGTAGAGTGGGATCCAGGGATAGTTGCTTCCTATTGGTTCAGTTTGAGATGCTAGTGATGCCCTATTATGGGAAAGGACTTCAGGTGTTCTCCCTATGTGACTGATCGTCATGGTCCTTTCAGTGGGGTGTCATGGTTATGTGTTCCAGCGCAGATAGAGCTTGGCAGGGAGCTGGCCCCACGTCTACTCCGTACTCAATTCTGAGTTTCATGGGGCTTGGGCTCACTCAACTTTACTAGTTTTTCTGTCTGGTGGCATGGACCACTTGCCCTGCATAATTACAACCCCCCCCCATTCCTCCCAATTCCTTCCCACTTCCCCTCCTATTTGGATCCCTCCCTTTCTGTCTTTCATTAGAAAATAAGCATACTCATAAGGGATAAAATACAATAAAACATAATACGATAAGACAAAAACATGCTAAGCAGAAGAGGACAAAACAAAGAAAAGTACAAGAAACACATATAGATGCAGAGACATATAAGTTTGCACATACGGAAATCGCATAAAAACATAAAATTGGAAGATAGTATATAAATGCAAAGGACATGTAAGGTTAAATGCCCTGACACAACATTATGAAACAAATAACCTCCAAAGATGCTATTGAAAAAAATTTTTTTTCTGGGCATGCAGCCCTACCCTTAAGAGTAGTTTGTTTCCCCAGTGAAACTCCTCTGGAGAAACTAATTTTCTCATCTGCAAGTGGTTATTGATTGGAGATTGTTTCTGGGCTAGAGATGGGACATGTGTCCATTTCTTCTTTTAGCTCTAGGCCCCTATTTGGTACAGACCTGTGCAGGCCCTGTGCATGCTGCTTCAGTCTCTCCACAAGCAATTTTAACTAACAATATACCAGGGAGAGAATACTCACTCTATCTGATGCTCATTAAGAACTTAGCAATGTAAGCAACAAATGCCCCACAGGCTCCCTGGACCACATGTGTAAGAAAGCAATGGAGGATTATTTAAACCTTCCATGACTATATTGATTTGAATAAGTGATTTTAGTACTCAAATCTCTGTTTCCCTCTCAGAATTGAGAGATTCAGATAAAGAATAATTGTGTGGTCTCATTGTGAGGACATCTTTACTATATCTGAGTATAAGTATTAGAGTCGTCTTTGGGTTAGTGGAAAAGAATAAATTTCTCACAGCCTGTTTTCTGTTGCTCAGAGCATTAGAAGTATTCCACACCTTACAGAATGATACATTAAAAGCAAAGTCACATGCACACACATATACACACGGATGCATGCACACACACACACACATGTTCACACACATGCTCACACAGTCTATTTGGGGAATGTCTCCAGATTACCCATACTTCTTGATACAGCTCTCTGGTGTTACCATTTCGTTAAAATTCTCCCTTCTCATTATTTTTAGCTCTTGACAATTGTTGCGCTTAATTACCTCGATCAATTGTGGATTACTGCCAGTTATATTTGCAGAAACATAGCACTTTATTAATCTTCAAAATGCCAGAAGATAATATAAGTGCTAGGACTGATAATTAAATGCATCTTTTAATTTCTAGCCTATAAATTGAACTTAGCGTGCGTTGGAAGGTTTTCATCAATGCACACGCTCTGGGATAGTGCCTTTCCCCTGCTGTGTCCATTTGTGGCACTCCAGGGGAAGCAGTGAATCATGGCTAAGCTTCTACACTGGGTACCGAGTATGAGATGTTTTATCATAAGCCATAAATGAGAGAAATTTTAAGGCCCTTGAAAGAAGATGTTTCAACTGACAGAGAGAGAGAGAGAGAGAGAGAGAGAGAGAGAGAGAGAGAGAGAGTGTTTGTGTGTGAATGTTTGTGTGTTTATGTGTGTAGGCCAGAGGCGACATTGGGTGTCTTCCTTGATCATTCATTCTTATTGTTTGAAACAGAGTCCCTCACTGAACCTGGAGCTCATGGTCTTCTTGTCTTCGCTAGCTGTCCAGCAGTAGCTGCAGGGGCCTGTCTGACATTGGGTTCCCTCATCCCCCAGTGCTGGTAAAGCTGCATACTGTCATCAGTTTTAAAAGTAGCTGATAGGGATCTGAACTCAGGTTCTTATGCTTGTGTGACAGGCTCGGATTAACTGACTGAGCAGCCTTCTACATATTTTGTTAACTACTGCTTGGTTACATCCTAGCCAAGTATCTGTCACAACAGGCATTTGTTGGAAAAGTGAATGGTTTGTTGTTAGTATTACCTATGGCAGAGGACCCACACTTTCCTGGGTCTCCAAATATCACATATCAGGGGATATGTATGTAAAGTGAAGAGTACTGATGCATTCCATGTATTACTAGAGAGTAGTTTACTCATCCAGCCTAGAAAATATCCTCTTGTAGGAATTAATTAGGCTTTTGATTCTTAATGATCTTTAAGCCACATAAATCATGCGTAAGACTGTTTGCCATCTTAAGTGTCCCATTAAAAATGTGAGTTTTGGCTGATTTAATCCCCACACTCAGGAGGCAGAGGCAAGTAGATCATCCCATGTGCTTTCTTCATGTTGCATTTAATCTACGCCTTTCACTGTAACAAACCATGATAGTGAGCGTTATGGCTCCCAACTCCCGAGTTCTCACTCATCCCCAGCCTGAAAGTGGTGATCCTGGACCTTCCCAATATTTAATGTTTATAGAGTGATGTATTTGAGGTCACTCTCCATCCCGTTCCCTTATAACATCCTTCTTCCTACAACTCTTCTGGTAGAGAGTGAAACTAGAAATGTCTATGCTAATACCCCTCCCCCCCCACAGCTCCTCGTATTTGCTTAAGCTTCTCTTCAGGGGAGGCTTAAATCTACCTTAATTGTCCTGAAGTAAATAAAAAATGTCAGTAGGTTTTCAGTTTTATCACCTGAAAAACTTAAACTCTTCCTAGAACCCAACGTATTGGTTGACCTGTGGTTTTGTAGATCATGCTGAAATATAGTTTGATAAAATAAGCATATATCATGGTTACTATATCCAGTTACTAGCAATAAACCTCTACATTTGAAAACAGAATGGAATGTGAATTCTGAGCAGCGATGCCTCCATCCTTTGAATGTCACTTGCAGTTGGTTCTTACAGACCTTTTGCTTTTGTAATATGTTGCCGTGATGTCCTGAGAAATACTGAAACATTGCACAGTTATTAAATTAGTCATCTGTACCTCTCTTTGAGACTATGTGCAGTGAAAGCATGTCTGCCTACTCTTCAGTGCTCTGTGTGCTTATGTTTTAAGGCATAGCAGTAACTATTTGCACTGCTCTTTAGAACACCTATATAGATGTCTATTTTAATCAGGTAATCTAGCAAAGATTGTGCCACTCAGATCACTAAGGGATCCGTTAAAATAGATTGTGTTTGTGGCTATTTTGGTCTTTTAAAAAATATTGCCTGTGACTCTTAAAGGAGCTTTCATTGCTTCATTTCAACCCAGAGAAACTTACTTTAGACATGGAAAAATTAACCAAAAGTTTGTTTTGCTTTCTTTTTAGAACAGTGTCTTGCTATATAGCGTAAATTGGCCTGGAGGTTCTGTGAAATTTCGGTTGGTCTGAAATTCACTTTGTTTCTTCTTCAGCTTCCCAGGGAGACTCCTCCTATCCGTGGCTGAAAATCACTCATTCAATTGAAATATTTTGCATTTATGTCAGTAAGAATCCAATCTATAATTGCTAGGCATCATTTCTTTTATTTCTAAACTGTATTTCTATTTTTCTGGAGGTATTATGTACATTATTGCCAACTAGTCAAAATATTATTTTGTCAGGAGATTTGGTATTATGGAATTTATACATTTTAAATGTTCTCTATGAACAGAAAGGCTTTATTTATGAAGAAAGTAAAAGCAAATTTCGTAGCAGATCTCAGCAGATATTTGACAATAGTTAACCTCATAGTTTGAGAAAAGAAATCAATTGGATTCAATACTGTCAGGAGGCCTGGTTCATAAAAAATATACTTGTTAGCTCACTGAATTCCAACCAAACTCTTAGGGTTTGTACTCTAGGACATGCTATGGTATGAGATTTTTAGATGTATATATATTCTATGGGTGGAAATCACCCATATCTTTTCATTCACTGGACTTATTCAAGGTCTCATTATCAATTCTGAAATCCTTATTGAGCATTTATTTTAGCCTCAGTCTTCGATTTTTCAGTCTTCAAGTTCTCTTCAGCTTGGCACCAGTGTGTTTGATGGAGGGGAGGTAAGTAGAGCTTGTGTCCTATAAAAACCATATCTTTTCCTGCTGTGGTACCTATTTTAGTTCAATTCCTCTTTAAGGGCTCCTACCTGGTTACTTGTGTTCTCCTGTATTTCTTTAAGGGAGTTATTTATGTCTTTCTTAAAGTCCTCTATCATTATCATGAGATGTGATTTTAAATCCGAATCTTGCTTTTCTGGTGTGTTGGGGCATCTAGGACTTGCTGTAGTGGGAGAACTGGGTTCTGATGATACCACGTAGCCTTCTTTTCTGTTGCTTAGGTTCTTCCGCTTGCCACTGGGCATCTGGTTATCTCTGGTGTTAGCTGGTCTTGCTGTCTCTGATTGGAGCCTGTCCCTCCTGTGAGCCTGTGGTCTTAGGTGTGTCCACACTCCTGGGAGACTAGTTCACTCTGGGTGGGATTTGGGTGTGGAGAACCGAGTACTCCTCAGTTTCTGTGCCTTGTGATCTCCTGGCGGGTCCTCTTTGGCCAGTTATTGGAGCAAAAGTGTTGGTATCACCTGTGAACTTAGGAGTGACAGCTCAGGGAGACCAGCTCTCTTCAGGCAGGATTTAGGTACAGAGAACTATGTGGTACCTATTTTGATAGAGCTGACATCTCTAGCATTCTTTTGCTGTTTGTGCTGGCTAGTTTTATGTCCGTTTGGCATGAGCTAAGGTCGTTTGAGAAGACAGAACCTTAATTGAGAAAATGGCCTCACCCAACCTCCCAGACTGGCTTTTGGGCAAGCCTGTGGGGAATCTTCTTGACTGATAAATACTGTGGGAGGGCCCAGCTCATTGGGTTCATTCACTTCCTGCTCTGACCTCATTTAATGATTTTTGGGATATGGAAGTATAAGTGAAATCATTCTTTTTTTTTTTCTCCAAGTTTCTTTTGGTCAAGCAACAGAAAGCTAACTAAGACAGTATCAAGACTAACAGAGTTTAAAAATTATTGTCTTGTATTTTGAAAATTCTGTCATCCTTTGACCTCCTATACCAGCCAGACCAGTCCTTTCAGCATTTTTTCCACATCTCTCAACCCTGTCCTTTTCTGTCTTTCCCAGTTATCTTTATCCTCAGATCTTATGCCTGGCTTTCTTCTTCTGAACCAACTGATAGTACAAGACCCATCACATTCCCCCAAGTTCTCCATTTGCAAATGTTCTTCTCTTCCTCTTGAAGGCCTCTTCAGGATCCATTGACCCACACATAGCCACTGTCTACATTCAGTTCTGTTATTTCCTCAGGAATTCCTCTCTCTTACCCACACAGGGGTAAGAGCATACTCACTGTTTCCAGGGACCCCTCTTGCAGGCACACTGGGACAGAACAGACACCTTGTTGGCATTCAGCATAGAGCCTGGTGCGTTGTGCTTATGATCACAATTACTTCTTTCAGATCCCTGCTTCTGCTCCACTGGGATCTGATCTGCAAGAGCAAAGAGAGCACACTATCTTACAAAGGGGAATTCCTTCTTAGCTAGGCAATGAGGGACCTCCAGCTCTTTCTACTTCTCATCTGTTCTTGCCGACATGGAACTTGTCTTCTTGTTTTTCCACTGTGTACAACACACTCAGCTCAATGCTGAACTCATGCTCCTCGGGAAATGCTCTGCTTAGCACACCTTCTGAGAAGCTTTTCAAAGCATCTCCATTTCCCCTGGGAAACTGTCTTAGTCACTGTTCTACTGCTTTGAAGAAACACCATGACCAAGGCAACTCTTATAAGGACAGCATTTAATTGGGGCTGGCTTACAGTTACAGCAGATTAGTCCATTAGTGCATTAATGATACCAGACTGATAGCTGAGCACTATCCTGAACCTCAGGCAGAGATAGAAGCACACATGGCTGGGCATGGGCTTTCAAAACTTCAAAGCCTACTGTCAGTGACACATTTCCTCTAACAAGGCCACACGTCTCCTTCCTTCCTTCTTCCCTCCCTCCCTCCATCCCTCCCTCTCTCCCTCTCTCTTTCTTCTCCCCACCACAGTTTCCCCTACCCCCTCTTCTCCCAGTCCCTCCCTACCACCTCCCCCCTCCCTCTGCTTCCCGCACTCTGTCGTCCATTTCTCTTCAGAAGAGGGCTGGCCTCCTGTCCATGGCTATTAACTAACCATTGCATTTCAAGTTGTAATAAGATTAGGCATCTCTTCTGTTGAGGTTGGATGAGGAAAGGGTCCCAAAAGCAGGCTACAGAGTCAGAGACAGCTCTTGTTCCCACTGTTAGGAGTCCCATCAGAAGACCGGCTACATAACTGTTATAGATGTGCAGAGGGCCTAGGTCAGTCCTGTACAGGCTCCCTGGCTGGAGGTTCAGTCTCTATGAGTCTCTGTGGGCTCAAGTTAGTTGATTCTGTGGGTGTCCTTGACCCCTCTGGCTCCTATAGTTCTTCTCCCCAACCCCTTTCCTGAAGGACTCCCCAAGCTCTACCTAATATTTGGCTCTGGGTGCCTGTATCTATTTCTGTCAGTTGCTGGATGAAGTATCTCTGATGACAATTGGGCTAGGCATCAATCTATGAGTATAGCAGAATATCATTAGGAAACATTTCATTGACTTTTTTTTTTTTTTTTTGCCAGTAATGTTTGACTTTATCCTAGGTTTCTGGCCTATCCAGACTCTGGGTCCTGGTCCTCCAGGCAGTGACAGGTGTGGGCTCTCTCTCATGGTGTGGGTCTCAAGTTGAACTAGTCATTGGTTGAAGGCTATACCTCTTAATCCTTTCAAACATTGCCACTCCCTAGTGGCCATCAAATCTATGAGCTCATGAGGCCATTCTTACTCAAACCACCACAGAAGCTCCAGACTAACCCACCTTCCCTCTACAACACAGCTGTGTATTTAAGGTACATTACTTTGTTCATGTTGATAATTCATTCTTTATATAACAACCATTACATTCTGTTGTTTATTCCTATTTGTTTCTTATAGTGAGCTTTTGTGTCTACAAAGTACCTAGTATAAAGTGTGTGGCTCCTTAGGTCTTAAAAAGTCATAGTCAAATTATCCTTTTCAGAGCTTCCTGAATATTCTTTTAAAGTATAATAAACAAGTAGATTGTTTAGTGTTCTTTTTTAATCTGTCTTCATATTCAAGGAGTGTTACTTTTGTAATTTAGATTAATTTCTCATCTCAGTGTTATTGGGTACATTATTGGGAGCATATGCCTACCTGTGCTGAAATACTCTAAAGGAATTACACAAGATATGTCACACTGCCTGAAATGTGATGAATCCTTTAATTGGATAAGAGTTTCTTTCTAAAGGGTGATTTGATTGGCAAGTTATCTCTGTGCGGAAAATGAAAATTTGAGTGAGAGGGTACTTTCCACCTCTGTGAAATTCCTGACAAATGTTAAGGGCAGCAGAGGGTAGGAAGTCAAAATGGTGGTCAGGGCTGAGGTCTCCATACCTGCTGTGTTCTGTCTACAAGTCATTCTGCTTGAAGTTTTCCTATGGAAATGAGTACTACCACTAATGGAACCTTGGTTTACTTATATTTTAGGATTTTTTTTTGGGGGGGGTGATAAAGTTATCTTGTAGATATGTTTTCCAAATGTTATGCTTATAAAAGAAATTTCTAAACTAAGAAAACTAGAAAGTATGAGGTATTATTTTGGTCAGCCATTTAACCTCTGATGATGGCTCATTCAAATCTATTTTTCATGTAAACTTCATTTCTTGGGGGATGATTATCATTAAAGGTATTTTTGTGGCAAAAAGTATGGAATGATTGACATCTTGGAAGTTGAGAGATTTTTCAAGCACCAATATTCTAAGATCTGTGGGATGTGTGTGTGTGTCTGTGTCTGTGTGTCTGTGCATGCGCTCTTTTTGGGGGATAGATCTATGGCACTCAGAAATTCTGGACAAAGAATGAGTCACCTCTGAGAAAGCCATATGATTTTAGAAAGAAAACCTGGAGTTGAAAGGATGCACAGAGTGAGCTTTCTGTCCAGGCAACCCTGGACAGGACTCTCCTGGTTGCAGCTGGTGTAACAATTAGGTAAAACACATTCTTCTCATGGTCTGTGTTAGGAGACAGATAAGCCCTTCACACTGTGAGACAGGAGTTTGGTGGTTGGATGCATCTAGCCATCTCTGCTGTCTAACACACAGCCTCCAGTCTTCCTTGCAGTGTAGTCATGAAAGTCCCATCATGAAAGTGAATGCTGGAGGTCCCAGTTGGAAGCTGATGGTTTTGTATGGCTGGGCTAAGTTCTTCTATAGTTTGGAGTTTGAGTATCTAAGAGCTCAGATAGGGAGGGGGTTCAGACCACCAGCTCTCAGTGGGAGGTGTATGTAAGAAGATTTGGAGGACATATTTGAAAGCTACAGATGGAAATTGAAGAGGAAACACCAGGTAGAAGAAGGCCATCTGAGGAGAGGAAGCTTGAGGTGTCAGGTGGCTTGTTCACCAGTAACAAGAGCTCTCTTACATAATTATTCAAGAAACAAATCCAAGACTTTTGTTATTTCACAAGTTAGGGCAAATATGGATTGAAGGGAGGACTGCCAAATGCACAATTGTCTAACTTTTTAATTTTCTTCAGGCTTTATCTTGGCTGAGGTGGGCCCTGTGTCCATTAGTTATGTCCTTTAATCCCCAATAGGGAAACTTTAAGATTTGCTCTGGATTTCTTTTCATTATGCTTTCTAAAGCTACAAGTTAATTACTGAGTATTTTATAATAGGCTTGGTAAATTGCTAATTATAAATTGACTTTGTTAGGCTCTATGAAGGCATTGACAGACACCAAGCATGCCGTTGTTTGTGTAACTCTGCAGAGTTGATGATAGGAGTTTTGTTGGCCTGGTCATTATCTCAGTTCTCACATAAGCAAGTCTTTTCTCAGAGGATCTCCAGGAGAAAGGCTCAGATATTCCAACAGAGGGAACTGGCAAGTTATTTGCTAGAGGTCCTTGACATCTGGGGCTGATGAATGGGATTCCTCTCTGGGTAAATGGCAAGAGGCTCTGCTCACTCAGCTGCAAATCCCTGATTTATTTCTTAACCATCCTAGGGAGCAGCAGTTGGGATTGTAGAGGGTGTTATCAAACTTTTATCCTTCAAAATATCTTCCCTGTTAAAAAGATAGATTCTTCAGCTGAGAAGACAGCTCAGCTGGTAAGAGTAAGCATAATGACTGGGGTTTCGTCTCCAGAGGTCACGTGGAAAGGTCTGGGAGGGATGGTACATACTTGAGATCCCAGTGCTTGGGACACAGGAGACACATATGTCCTTAGGACCGGTTGTCCAGCCAGCTTGGCTTTCTTGGTGAGTTCCAGGCAAATAAGAGACTTTGTTTCAAACAAAATAAAACAAGAAAAAAGAATCACACACACACACACACACACACACACACACACACACGAGGGAGGGAGGGAGGGAGGGAGGGAGGGAGGGAGGGAGGAGAGCCATCTCCACATAAATTTGCACACTCACATACACAAAAGATAGAGTTTCTAATAAACGATGCTATATTTATGCATTAGTCTGATTTTTTTTAAAGTAGCCATTTTTAGTCTCAAGAGCCTCCAGATTATTTGCATTTTGCTGTTTGGAAAATTCTGACTTGTGAAGAGAGGAACTGTAGATGGAGAAGCCAGAGCTGTGTGCATTAGCCCACTTGTCTGCACTAGCATTGTTGTGACAAGATGAAAGTAGTCTTCATGGACCGCTGGCTCCCACTACCCTTAGAGCTTGAAAGAAGTTGGCACCTTAATCCTACAGAAAATCTCCCCACTTTACTGAAGACTATATCAGAATCCTTTGGAAGACTTCCTGCCCCTTTGTAGTCTGACTACTTGGAGACATACTTTATTTTGTGACTTAAAAAATCTTGAAGAGGAAGGAATCCTTTGAAGAAACATGTTTCTACTTCCTTGAGTTTAATTTCAGGGGTGCGAGGGTCACTTGTATTTTAGTCAATGATAAACTATTTTGTTATTTCAAAAATGTTATTTTTTCATGTAGAAAAATTTTTAGTGTTCAATGTAGGACAGTAGGAGTCTTATATGGACGCTAGGTACTTAGAGAGCCTGTAAAATTGCCATCAAATTGAATACTTTAAACAAGCTAATTTAAAAATTCTGAATGGTACAAAAGAATGAGAAACGATGTTTGATGAAAAGGTTCTACATGTTCCAGTTTATGCAAAAACCAAGTATGTGATATCTTGGCGTAAGATCAAAAGAAGACCTATAAAATGGAGGGTCAGCTCAGTGCAAGGCCCGTCCCTTGCATCTGGAGGCCCTGATTTGATCCACAGCATTGCCAAGCAAAAACACTGATAGATTTAGATACATTAAAAAGAAAAAAACCCTTGTCATCGATTAAAATGTTGAAAGTTAAGGTGAGAATAAAGGTGTACAGCCATAGCAGTAGCTATACACAGATACAGACAATATTCTGTTCACCACGGTCCTTTGCCTTTTCATATCATCATCATCATCATCATCATCATCATCATCATCATCATCAGTAACCATAATAAATGCACTTAGTGAACATCTCCCATAGGGGACACTACATCTTAAACTCAACTTTCCCAATAAAGTTTTGAGTGCACAACTGGACCCAACGCTTATGTTCTCCCAGAATTCATATGTTTGCAGCCTGACTCCAGGAAGCGGAGCTTTGTGAAATGTTTAGGTACTGAGAGAGTCCAATAAATAGTAGCAGTACCCTGATGAGGAATCCCAGAGAGATGCCCTCACAGTTCTGCCAAAGGAGGTTACGGTGAGAAGAAGGGGCCGGCAGACTGTGCACTGCCAGTGCTTTTACCATGAATTCCGCAGAACAAAGCAAGTGAGAGTACAGGGAGAGGGTTTAGCAAGAAGCTATTAGTTTTGGAGTATTTGCAATAAGCCTTTGTTTTGAGCACACCTTTCTAAAAGATGCATTAAAATTACGGAAGGCAAAACCTGATGATCGACACAGAACTCCGTGTTAGAGGACAGTCATCAGTGCTTTAGTGAGTTTGAAGGAAAGCTGCATTTTACTGCACCAGTCCATCCTGATCAGAACGTGTCTTCAGGGACAGAACCTCCAAAACGCAAAACAAAATCATAACCCAAAACCGAAAAAACAAAACTGACCGACAACCAACCAAAAAAACCAGCAAAACGTTGCTAGAAATAACTGAAATATTTCTTTTGGGACTTTGAGCTTTCTTAGGACTGAGCCCTTTTATCATCAAAATGCTATTTGTTGGTAGTTTGTGTGGAGCACACACAACACACACACACACACACACACACACACACACACACACACACACTCACACACACTCCTCTCATATCTGCCAGCTGCTCCGGGCATATCATCGTAGTGAGGAGAAAAATGAATCAGAGAACTTGAGCAGTGTGTAGCTGCAGAGACTGACCCTACAAGCCTGGAAGCCTTTATCACACTGGCGTCTTGGTGGCAGATTAGTGCGCATCTGAGCAAAAGGAAAGTTTTGGGCCACTCCTCTGAGCACTCAGGGCATGCCCAGAGATGGCTTGGAGACTCAGAACCCAGTGCAGCGGAGCAGACACACCGAGAGTCAAGCCTGCCTGCAGCCCTGCCTCGGGATCGCATGGCATCTGAGCTCCTGGGTTGCGGACTAACTGGCAAAGGACGAGCTCGCGTCCTCCGCCCCCTTTCTGCAGCTATCCTCTGTAGAAGGCGGGACCACCCAGAACCCTTAGGACCCGGGTTCCCAGACTCAGAGGCGCAGGAAGCCAGACCCCCGAGAGTCCTTGGCTAGTGCCTCCCGCACCACAGCTGCCCAGCGGTGCCTCGCTCCCCATCACAAGTTTGGCTCATACTGGACAAGTAAGCGAGTCTGGGATACCGACCGCTCTTGCCTTGGACGGTTTTGAACATGGCCAGGCTGGAGGCTTTACCCTACATCTGTGGATGGCTGATTCTTGGTAGCTGTCTCCGGGTTGGAGCGCAGGTAAGAGCTGGGGCACCAGAGCCTGCTTACCCAAGCCTGAGATGCAAGCCCAAGTCGCGCTGCACTTCACCCATCCACATCCTCTTTAGGTGGGAGGTCCCAGCTTGGGGACCAGCATCCTGGCGTTCAGGGATCTGAGAATGCACAGCTGCAAGGGGAAGAACTTTTCTTCCAAATTATCCCCAGGCTACTCGCTTCAACCACCACAGTGGGTTCGGTTTGTTGTCAATTTACCATTGTATTTGGGAGCTTAAAACTTCTAGAATCGAAGGTACAGTGTAAAAGTGTAACTATTTCTCTCAGACACAGAAGCACGTATTTAAGCAAAGGAGCTAGACCGATTGAGTACCGTGTTAAATATAGCTCGGGTCTTAATGTTGAGTAGCAGTGGTTGTAATTTTCTTACTGCCACTGTCGCTTAAGGGTTTTCTGGGAGTTCTTTCATAATGGGTCTTTTTAATGTGCACGGAACAGTTCATCCTCATTTTTTAAGTCAAATAATATGTAAGGTTCATAGTTTTATTTATTTATTTTTCAAACGAACTAGAAAGATGCTGTGTGTGTTCCGTGGTTTGAGTCCTGATTTAAAACATATTCGAGGTTACATATGTCTGATTCGGTAGAGGGCGCACGTTGACCGTCAAATAAAGATTCGACTGGTTTTTAAAAAATTCTTTCCTTCCACAAAATTAAAAGCATCCATGAATATGTTCTGTTCCAGTGGTACTTAAAATGATGCCTTAGACCTTTAAATGACCAAATTAAATTTTAATTATTCATAAAATACAGTTAAAAAACCCCAGTCTTCTATAGTCATAACTACATAAAATCAGAAGGTATTTCTAGGAAACATCTTTCCTGAGAAATGCTAATCTTACTTAGTAGGTTCAAGACATTTCATGTAGACTTATTGTGTTGTAAAAAACGAGTGAGTAAGGTATCATACAACCGACACTTAAAAATAAGTCCTCTTAAATTTGAAAGAAGCTGCTAAATTAGCAGAAGGTATAAGCATGTATGGGGAAAGCCTTCTAGATTGGATGATACATTTCCATTAGAGTTATAGAACCCAGGTGATCTCCAAGATGCCACCTACATTTCTGTGTTATGAGGTCCTTGGATACTATGTTAAAACTCTACCTACTTGTGTAAGGGGCAGATCTGCTCTGACCACTTATTTTTACTCAGTGTTCTAGGTTCCTTTCAAGAAATAAGAGATATTATTTAGCACAATAAAGAAACAAATCAGGAGTAGATTGTTCCAGTTGCCTTTTGCTTTCAATAAAACAAGTAGGACCTTCAGCCTGGGCACTACAGCCTTTTTGGGCCACATACCCGTTTCTTTTGGGGTTGTCTCCTGTAGTGACAGTACATTCAGCAGCGGCTCTGTACTCTGTCCACCAGAGGCCAGTGGCATCTCCTTGGTCCTATCAGTGGCAAATCTTTGTAGATATTGCCAAATGTCTTTGGGTGTTAAAATTCCTCCTGTTTGGGAATTATTTTTTAACACTGATTTTTATGTCTTTTTTCCTCCCTTTCTTTCCCTCTCACCCTCTCAGTATATGTGTGTGTGTGTGTGTGTGTGTGTGTGTGTGTAGGAATTCATAGCCTGCAGTGTGATGACATTATATACTAAATTTTTTTCTTTAAAGAAAAACTGTAGTTTTAAACATATTTATACATCCTCTGACTTTCAGTTTTTCATCTTAAAAAGAATTATATTGGGCTATTTTTTAATAAAAATTTGGTAATTCTCAGCTTATTACTTTAGTTTATGGTTATTACATATTCTGAAATTTCATTAGTTAATTGGAAGAATAATAGAGCTGAAATGCATTGTGGGTACTATTTATCCAAGTGTTACCTGTTGATTCTATTAGCTAAAACATAAGAGACAAGGTATTTATGAAAAAGTGAATGATGGGTATATTTCTAGTTATACATATATTTAAAAATTATAAAATATTAAAAAATATCAAATAAGACTCATCTGAAAAAAATGAACTGGAATAGATGTTTAATTGTCAATTGACATTGGCCCACATCACAAAATAGATAATATTGACCAGTGCTCATCAATTCTTATAAAGATCACTATGGATTTTGTAAAGAATTAGTCTTGCCTGAAGGCACAATTCAGTCAGTACCTATGCATTCATACCCCTGATGTCAGAGGATCACATGACACCAGGACTATCATTTATATATATATATATATATATATATATATATATATATATATATATAATATTTATATATATAATATTTATATTGTGTTTCCTCTACTGTGCCAGTGAGCTACCAGGAAAGAGACTTTGAGATGGAGATAGGGGTATAAGAGGTTTGTTGAGGGAGGCAGTGATGTCTGTGGAAGATAAAAGCACCAGGAACAGGAGAGAGTTCACACATGTGATGCTGTCTTTAGGTCAGACTGGTGCACAGTGTGCATTCTAAGAAGTGGATATAAAAGCTCTTGGAGTCTAGATAAACTTCCCAGAAGCAGCTCATTCCATAGCAGGAAGTATTTGACCCTGTGTAGTACACAGTGTGAGAAGAGACCAGTTTGCTGATCCTACTTTCCTGTGGCCACTCTGAATGGGGTGCTAGCACATGGTGGGCATTGTCAGGGGTCAGGGAGGGAGAACAGCCTTGTGACCTGGAGCGCTGCATTCAGATTTCTCTGTCTGCAGTAAATCTTTGTGCACAGACCTGGGTCCCTCGACTTTAAATGCCCCCTTCTGTGCAGGGGTCTGAGAACTCTATTGACCTACCCTGAATGAAGATGCAGTGTCCTGGCAAATCAAAACACAATAACCCATGACTTCACTTACTCAGTCACTAAATGCCCAATAATGTGCTAAGCGCTTTGGTCTCCCATTTAATTCCCACAAGAACTCCATGAGATAGGCACTGTCATTCCTTACGTTTTTATACATGAGGAATGTGGCTAAGAAATGTTAGAGACTGCACAAATACAGATAGCTGCCATTAAAGCATAGGATTTACACTCTGGCTCTGGCTTTCAGAGCTCCTATTCCCTGCTGGGTGCTGCCACTGTGTAGGTCAAGGTGGCACAGTTCAGCTAATTTATGTGCACACATGCCCTCTGTCCCAGTAATGCTCACTTCTGAGATGTTATAGCCCATAGAACTTCTCGCTTTGGTCTATAAGGAGCACCAAAGCAGGTTTGTGCTGCTATAGCATTGGGCACACCCTGAATGTTCATAATGGGGCACTGTGCACAGCAAGAAGCAATAGGTTAAATATGTTCTCACCAGCATGATGAGATTACAAAGCTGGACGAGATATGTCAGAGAAACCATGGGAGAAGGATGAAATTTACATATGTATGTTAAAACACGTATAATGCACGCTGTGTAAACACATTCAGATAAAAATGCATGTCTCACATAACGTGTGGGATAGCGAAATGTGAGTGGGAAATAAGGAAGAGAGGGGACAAATGAGCAGATGTGGTCACTGTGCACTGCGCACCTCAACCTCAGGGCGGCGCTGTAGGAGACGGAAGTACCAAGGAGCTATCATTGGTGGATAGAATCATGAGGAGAGCCCTAGGACATGGGCCGCTAGGCCACTCTTTTTAGCAAGATCAAACAGAAGTGTGACTGCTCATTATCTCCCCATCATGCAGATTGCTGCAAGCTCAGGATAGCTAGGCAGGGGAGAGTTGGTTTGGTTCTTTTTTCCCCCCTCCCATCCACAGCCTCTTGCCTTGTGACTTCTATTTACAAGACCTGTGTCCCTGGAGGGGTGGATTCTGGTGGATTTCTCAATGGCTATGCTAACTCTGGGCCATCTCTACAGCCTGCCCAGAGGCAGAGAGATGAAAGAGAGCTACATTTCGAGGTTTCTTGGCAATTTATCAAGTTACTTTTAATTTCTGAGCATTTCTCTCAATTCTTTGGAACTAAATCTATAACATTCCCAGGCAACATACACACACTCTAGTCTCTGGCCTCAGTTTGTCTTTTCTTCTCCTCTTTTCTTTTCCTGTCACCTCTCTGGGTTAGTCTCTCTCTCTCTCTCTCTCTCTCTCTCTCTCTCTCTCTCTCTCTCT
>NW_021604613.1:18722310-18726231 GCF_004785775.1 Grammomys surdaster
TCTCTCTCTCTCTCTCTCTCTCTCTCTCTCTCTCTCTCTCTCTCTCTCTTTCTCTCTCTCTCTCTCCTCTCTTTGAAGTAGTACTTCATTTTTTTCTTTTTTGAGCTTCATTTCCTCCACGGGGGAAATGGCGGTGATAGTATTGTTTATGCACAGAATGTGAGTGTCTTGAATTTAAAAATGTACAAACAAGAAGAAAACCAAAGTATCAGTTCTTCCTTTTCTCCTGATTGGCTTAGCTAGGCTCTCTTCAATAACGAGGTGATCGGATTGAGATTATACCTAGATTCGGTCAGGAGCTGCTGCGGCTTTTGATCTGACACAGGAGAGAATTTGTGAGGCCAGCCCCCTATCTGTGATTTTCTCCTCTTATGACTCTCTAACCCAATTTCTTTCTGATAGCAATTGGATCTTTTAACCATATTACTTTTGCCTGATATAGCAGGTGTATGATTAAGATTATTTGATTAATATGATGTGAAACAGGATTATGAGAGGAACAGAACCAATGGGATGTATATATATATATGTAAAATAAAGCATTGAATTTTTTTGTTTTGAGACAGAGTTTCTTATATAGCACTGGCTGTCCCGGAACTCACTCTGTAGATCAGGCTGGCCTCTAACACAGAGATCCACTGGACTCTGTCTCCTGAGTGCTGGGATTAAAGGCGTGCACTACCACCCCTGGTTCTTGTTCAAGAATTTTAAAAGTTAGTTTATGCTAAAAGAGCAAGGATGGGTGGCTGAATTACACCCTGAGAGATCAAGAACCTGGTTCTTGCCTGGACCGTGAGGCCAGGCGCTGCGTCAGTTCCAATCTGGTGTTGAAAACATGAAAGATTCCCGGGGAGTCCCTTGTCCCTTCCTCTACCATAAAAACCTGGAAACCCTGGTTCTGATATCAGCAAAGGACTCATCACCACCAACATCAGGATAAGTCAACTGAGCTGTGGGAGGGAAGGCCAAGCAAGGTGCAAAGGGCCAGAGAGAAACCTTCTTTTTTGAGCTTCATTTCCTCCACGGGGGAATGGTGGTGATAATATTGTTTATGGAATTAATATTTATTAATAAACCCCCATGTGGGGTTGCTACCTGACTCAATGGTTTATGTTCTGGAATGAGAGACACGGAGTCTTTATATTTCAACATGCCTTAAGCACTACAATAACTGGGTAAATGTTTAGCCTCTATGCTACTAGAATCTACCTCCCACCGAAAAATATGAGCCATTACGTACTCATTTCTATGTTCCATCTTGGCTGCTCAGGATCCATTTGTGCAGCCCTCTGGGCTGTGCTTTCTTGGCCCAGAGTCCAGGATGCTCTCCTTGCTTCTCTACCCCATGACAACCTCTGTCTCTCCTCTACCCACACTCTCCTAAAGCATGGTGGATCTCTCCCTTCTTCTGCTATCCCTAAGCCCGAGAATCCTAAAATCCCTTCTCTGTTTGTCTTCCTGAGGTATTAGCTGATGACATTTTTATTTACCAATCAAAACCAACTAGGGGCAGGTTCCCAGAAGCTATGTGCAGACTCTCTTCAGGAAACAGTATTTTGGGGAAGATAACATTTGTAATACAAGCAGCTACACCTTCCTTTGGTCATACCCTGTATATCTAACTGGTATCAGAAGGTACCACCCACAATTTGGGCAGGATTTCTTCTCATGTCAGTTAAGGCAACCGAGATAGTTCTCCACTGAAGGTTCCTTACCAAGCTGGTTCTAATTTTTGTCAGGTTTCTATTAAAACCAATCGTAACTGTTGACTTCCCTCTTTTGTTGAGGAAAATTCAGAAGCATCAGAAGGTAGTTAAATCATCTTGTTTAGCAGACAGAGTATGTGTTGGAGTAGGTCTACACTGATTGTTACAAAGCGATCTCCCCATTGCTAGGTCTGTACTCTCTCACTCTCTGTGAGCCCATTTGACTTGCTGAGGATTTTCTTCATGTCACCTAGTTGACTGTACAGCTGGCATAGTTTTACTTCAAAAACAATGCCATATTTGCTCTTTGTATAGATTCTAGAAAACTGAGAGTACCTTCCTAATCAAAATACAAATGCCGACTCATGACAGCTCAACTCTGCAGGTGCCCCGAATGCCTCTCATCCTCCAAGTCTGGGAGAATCCCTGAAGATAAAGTCAAACACTGGACCATGTTTCCCAAAAGATCATGTTTGATATTTTAAAAGAGATGCTTCTGAATTTGAGTCAATGCTATAAACAAACGTGGAGTGGTGACAGTTTAGTAGGAGGGGAGGTGAAACAAACCCATGTCTTATTCTCAAATTGCCACCTCTTGTGTATCACCCCTCAGTCTGTATAAAAGCCTGGGTCATAATTTACACTCACACATCACACTATTGTCCAGCGTAACATTTTACCCTCATTTGGATCTGACTTTGCTGACAACTCACAGATTTTCCTCTTTTAGAAGCTTTCACTTTTTCCCAGAACTGTTGACTAAATTGCTCAAACATCTGATCTATTCTAAGAATAATTTCTCTTTGGCTTCTTTCCTTTCACTCACAAAGGCTGATGGTCATATCTTTATATTGGAAAATGGAGAAACCAAGGCTTCACTTCATTAAAAAAAATCTATGTACTTATTTACTCTGTGTATATGGTTTATCTGTGTGTGTCAGTGTCTATCTGTGTGTGTGTATGTGTGTGTGTGTCATTCTCTCTCTTTGTTGTATATGTGTGTGTGGTATGTCTTTGTTGAGGATATGCCTACATGTATGTACAGATGCATGACTCTGGCTACATCTGTAGATGTCAGCTGTCTCTCTCTATGATTCTACACAATTTAAATGAAGCAGGGTTTCTCCTTAGACTCAGGCTTTTCATTGTCTCTTCTGGATCGAAAGCCAGCAAGTCCCAGGGGTCCTCCTTCCAGGACACCTCCCTTGCTGCTCGGGTGCTGGAATTCAAACTCAGTCATCACAGTTGTCTAGCAAACACTTTGAGTGAACTCTCTAGCATTACTGGGTTTACCTTTTTGAAAGGCTGTAGAAAACTATTTAATTTTCAGGGTCTCATGTTAAGTTTTCCTTGTGTTCTTAATTGGCATGCATAGTTGTTACCATGGTAGATGTATAGAATTTCCATTGTCACATACAAGTTTATAGTTTGGTGACCGTATAATTAATAATGATTTTATTTCATTGTTTCTGTTCAAAATTGGCCTTCTCATTGCTGAGTGATATTAGCATGTTAGTTTTCCTAGTCTCTACTTTCCCACAGGATGGCACAACTGTGCTCTGTGGCAGATGTGTTGCTTCAGGGTGGCACTAGTAACAAATGGCTTGGCCATTGGCCATTGATGCTATTATGTGCCCATCTATACTTTGGCCCACACTCTGATTCTGTAATCTCAAATTCTGTCTGTTAACTGCCTGAAGGAAATGATCTCCTTGACGATTTACCATGCCTCAAATGAGGTCAACGTTGTTTGTATATTAGTACCTATTGACTGATCGTCATTTCCAAATGGAATGAACTCCATGGTAGTAGAGCATATCAGGAACCACCCTGAGTAACAGAAGAAGCTCTAAAGTCCTCCTGGGAGTCCATGTCTTTCCACAAAATAACTGGGTTTCAACAGTCATGTGTCTGACCACTGCATTTCACTTTTTCCCAGAGCAATAGGAGAAGGTTTTGAGCTCTGACATAATGAGGGAGTCAGATTTCTTTGGGCTACTCAGACTTTTTTTTCCCGCCTAAATCTGAGCCTAAGACAAAAGTGGTTTACATCTGCGTTTATTATTTATCTATGTTCATATTAAGGTAATACATACTTTCAGTTATATGATATGTAAGATTTTATATATTACAATTTTCTCTGCCACACACAGATATACACACACACACACGCAGAGAGAGAGAGAGAGAGAGAGAGAGAGAGAGAGAGAGAGAG
>NW_021604613.1:18726241-18728987 GCF_004785775.1 Grammomys surdaster
GGATGTTTTGTAGAAGGTTGACAACTTGAAATTGTTAGATTATGTTTCAGATGAACCGAGGGCCGTTGTTTTGGCTCTTGAGCTGTCTTGCACATGCTACTGTGTGAAGCTGCCAATGCTGTTCCAGATGCAGCTGCAGAGAAGTAATTGTTATAGAAACTTTAAGAACTAAGCCATCAGCTGACAGCCTTCGGATACAGGGCTGTTCAGATATCTCTGATGTTCAGAAAGAAAAATTGGGCTTTTAGGGGTGAGGGTATCTAAGGAACCAGCACTTTCAAATGGTGAAGTAAATTAGGTCAGCATGGAATTTAGTAGCATTAGAGCTTCACATAAATAGCATTACTGTTGATATACTAATCTTGAAAATGGTTTACATGGGGAATATAAAGTATTGATGAATCTGATCATGTATCATTTTCACATTTCTGAAGTGTTCTATTACTGACAACCTTTTGCTTATCAGTTTTATCTAATGAGCTACCTTGAGTAATTTCACAACTAAAATCAAAGGAGCATTCACTCTACAGATTACATTCTTGATATCAATGCTGACAGCACAGGACATCTTATACAGCTGCATGTCCTCAAGCATTCCCCTAACTATTCCCTAGGCAATAGCCATTGTCCTTTTTATTTTCTTATGTATTTTGCATCTTTCATCAGGCAGTGAAGGCAGCGCATATTTTCTTACAATTATTCCCATTATGGTATATAATTTTAAGTTGATATAATTTCATTTCTCAAACTTTATTTTAAAAACTTCATTCACTTAAACATAAATTGAGGAACTATAATCTGGCACCCAAATATGACCTACAAGCGCCTTCTGTGTACAAGTTGAGAGCTAGGAATGAGCTTTACATTTTTAACATTTGAATAAAGATCAAAAGACTGGATACATCATAACTAAGGACTATATGTAAAACACCTGATCAATGCCCCTCAAAACTGTGATGATAATTAAAGATGAGGAAGTATGGAAGCCTAACAAAACAGCATGGATTGCGCTGTGTATTTTGATGAGATGCTGGAACATAAAACATTAAGAGCTATCAAATCAGGGTTTATCTTAGACTTTAGGTCTCTGACACTGGAATTCAAATTTATTTCAAGTCCCAAATGGTCACACATGCCCAGAACAAGTGACTGTCTGTTTTACTAAATGTAGCCCTTTGTTGTGGATGCAACTGTTGCTTCTGGAGTAACAGACATCGAGGAGGAAGCTTCACTCCTCTGTTTTAGCTACATTACCATTCAGGTCAGCCTAAGGTCAGGTCAGCCTAAGGTCAGGTCAGCCTAAGGTGAGGAATGATGCTCGTGCAAATGTGCTCTATGTCCTTGACATGATGTTCTCTTCTCCCTTCCTAAAACATGTTATTTTCATATGAAACTAATAAATATTGATGAACTGGATAATTGGTATGTGGGTGCATATCTTACCATTATAAAGTCCCCAGTTTTAAGGCAAGGAGACAGATGGAGATCATTTAGAGTAACCTATTTCTCTCATAGATAAATAAACCCAAAGTTGTGTTCTTGTTGTATGCAGGTTTCACTGATAGTTTTTATGATAGAGTTAAATTTAGTCTTTAATTTCTATGTAACATAAATGCAATGTTGTAAAAGAATTAATAATGTATTAAGTCTTGATAATATGCTAGGTATTTCACTGTTTACTATTTCTCCTAGTTACATTATTTTTAATGTAATTAATCAGCTAATCACAGTTTAGGGTTTCCTTACATTTTCTGGTGGTACATTTAAAATTATCCAAAAATGTTTATATATGGATTAGTTATTCTTCTATTACTGTGATCAAACACCAGACAGAGCAAACCTAAGGACTGATTTATTTTGGCTCACAGTCTCAAATGATTTGGTCTATTTGGTTGCTTGAACCCTGTGCAATCTGGTAAAATATCGTGACAGTACAACCATGCGGTGGTTGTCAGATGTTCACTTCATGGCTAACTAAGAAGCAGGGATGAGTTAGGAAGTGGCCCTAGATAATATACTCCTAAGGACATACCTCTGGGGTGACCACCTAATTCTTTCACCTCTACCCCATCTTCTAGGATGCCCCCAAGTAGCACCATCATCTGGGACATAGTGTTCAGTTCATGAGCCTATGGAAGACAATGGATATTCAAATCACAATAGTGTATCCCGACTGGGGACTGTTTCAGTTAGCTTGATCGGGAATGAACTCAGGAGAGCGTTACCCTGACTTTAAAATGATGGGGAATGATGACGTGTCCTTTGCTTCCACAGCTGGATTCTGATGGCACCGTCACTGTAGAAGAGCAGATTGTACTTGTTATGAAGGCCAAAATGCAATGTGAACTCAACATCACAGCTCAGCTCCAAGAAGGAGGTAATGATGCCAAGAAATGTCTTTTCTTTGTATTCTTTACTCCAACCAGCATAAAAATTACAAAATCCTCTTTTGTATTAGGGAGGCCCTCATCAATCATATTCTGTGTTTTCATCTCTGTCTCTTTACCACACATACCTTCCCTCTCCTATGAAAGGAAGGACTGGTCTGATTAGTGACTTTTGGAGTATATCAACTGGGCATGCACATATCCGGTCTCTCTTTGGATTTATCTATTGTGCAGGGTAAGCATGTTGGCTTGCTCATGACTATGCAGTGAGCTGGGAGGAGAAGGAGGAGAAGGAGGAGGAGGGGGAGGAGGAGGATGAGGAGGAGGAGGAGGAAGAGGAAGAGGAAGAGGAAGAGGAG
>NW_021604613.1:18729087-18810811 GCF_004785775.1 Grammomys surdaster
AGGAGGAGGAGGAGGAGGAGGAGGAGGAGGAAACACAGCCCTGTAGATATCATCTCATCATCTGCAGTCTCAGGTTGCGATCTCAGCTCAGACCAGCCCTAAGTCATGTTCTACCAAAAACTTTTAAAATAAAATAATTTAATTTCCAGGAAAATTTATCATTTTCTGAGTTTTCCAGTCATCTCTTACTTATTTCTAAATTCAGGTCAGGAAAGGGGGTTGATTTACTGAGTCTCCTAAGTCTCAACTGACTGAATGAAAGCTATCATCTATACCGCATATAATTTTCAGGTTCACATCTGCTTAAACTGTTTTGTAAATGTTCAAAAACTGTGATTGATTTTTCCATTTATTATAATCAGAAAATGTAGTTTGCAGGATGGCGACTTACCAAAGTGTGTTGAGACTTGGTGGCCTTTACTGCAGCCCATCCTGATGAATGATCTATGTAGTTTTCAAAGGAATATATGTGTTCCAATTTCCACTACTCTGTTTTATGGAATCCTCCAGGTTAAGCTCATCAATTATGCTGTTCATATATTCTGTATCCAGAATAATGATCACTTGACCTATTATTTCTTAAGATACATGTTTTTATAATAGCATGATGGAGAATTTTTCATTGAAAAGTTCATTTAATGCTTCTCACTTCACTTACTTTGGAACTATGTTACTAACTATATTCAAGTTTAGAAATTTGTTTCTAGTGCTTAAACATGTTATCAATATAAAGAAGGCTTCTTCTATAACTCTATAGATACTTATGATTGGAATATTAAATTTTTATATTCCTAACAATCACATTAAAATAGTAATATTTAATCAACACAGATTTCTTGCTTTGCTTAGTGTAACTTTTTCAATCATTTAAAAATATTTTAAATGTGATATAATGTGCAAAATTTTAAACTTACAATTTTACCTACATCTAAGTGTACTATTCAAGTACTAAGTATGTTCACACTAGTATGTATTTTACCTCCAAAGATTTTTCATCTTGAAAATTTGTAATATCATTTAAACAAATACTTATATTTCACATTATTTTATTAAACTTTTTATACATTTATATTTTAGGAATATCTTTTTTTGTTTTGATAGTCAGGAACTCACTCTGTAGATCAAGCTGACCTCAAACTCACAGAGATGCACCTGCCTCTGCCTCTCAAGCTAGGAACACTTTATGTAAACAGTTCACACATGAATTTTTCCTTATTTACTCTGATAATCTTTATCTATTAAATAAATAATTTAGTCTGATTATATTTATTGTAAATGCTAATGTGCAACATTTGAATTTAACTCTACCATCTTATTTGGACTCCTGAGTCCCTCCCATTCCTTCTCTCTAATCTTTGGAATTGATTGAAACACTATTACTCATTTCTTTAAAATATTTTCATTTCATGTGTATAAATATTTTGCCTGCATGTATGTGCACTGCACATATGCCTGGGGCTATGGAGTTCAGGAGATGGCATCAGACCACCAGGAACGGGAGTTACAGATGATTGTGAGCCATCTCTGCAGCTGTACCTTTTCTCACTTTATTCTATCCTGCCCCAACTTCTAATTATTAGGTTAGTTAATTATTAACCTAGCTAATGATTAGGACACTTAATTCCTTTAGTGGTTACCCTAGAATTAAAAGGTGTATATTTAATTTAGAAAGTTTAAAAGTTATCTTAATTTCTTCTTTTCATATAACATCAGTATATCTGGGCACTTTTATTGCTTCCAAAATGTAAGCTATTGTCACTCAGAATTTTAGCTTCATCTTAATTTTATATTATTTTTCCCTCTTCCTCCTATATTTTTGTCTTTCATTTATTTTTGTATTTATTTACATTGGGATGTGCTTATTATGGTCTGAGTTTTTGATGGCTTGGAGATGACGTTTATTCAGTTACTATATAAATATAAATTTATATATATATAGAAATATATTTATTTAGTTACTTATTTGAGGTTAGCTCTGCAGTGTCTCCCCAAAAGGCTTGGTCCTGAGCTAGTAGCATTATTTTGATAGCCTTTGGAAACTTGCGGTGAGCTTAGCTGGCAGAAGGAGGTCATTAGATATGTTTCCTTGTTATTGTTTCTCCATTAATTTATTCTAAATTTACCTCCTGATTGCTGTCCCCTCCTAGTCCCCCGTCACACAGTACCCCATTCCCCCTCCACTTCTCTTCTGAGAACATGAGTGCCTCCTCCCCACCCCCATATCTCCCCACCTTGTCGAATCAAGTCTCAGCAGGGTTAGGGGCATCATCTCCCACTGAGGTCAGATAAGACAGCTTAGCTAGAAGAACCTATTCCACAGACAGGTAACAGATCCCTGCTCCCATTGTTGGGGACACATATAAAGTCCAAGCTACAAGTTTGCTACAGCTTAGGTGGGGAGGCCTAGGTTTAGCCTGTGTATGCTCTTTGGTTGGTGGTTCAGTCTCCGAGAGTCCCAAGGGCCCAGGTTAATTGACTCGTTGGTCTTCCTGTGGAGTTCCTATCTTCTTGGCCCATCAATCCTCCTCCCAACTCTCCCATAAGAATCTCCAAGTTCCATCTACTGTTTGGCTGTGGGTGTCTGCATCTGTCTGAGTCAGCTGCCAGGTGGAGCCTCTCAGGGGACAATTATGCTAGACTTCTGTCGGTAGCATTAATAGTGTCAGGGATTGGTGCTTGCCCATAGGTTGGGTCTCAAGGTGAGTCAGTTATTGGCTGGCTATTCTCTCAGTCTCTGTTTCATCTTTGTCCCTCCATTTCATTTAGACAGGACAAATTTTGGGTTGAAAGTTTTGTGGGTGGTTTGGTGTCTTTATCCCTTCCCTGGGGGTCCTGCCTGGCTACAGGGAGTGGCCTCTTAGGTTCATGTCCCCACTCTTAGGCATCTCCACTAAGGTTACTTGCATTAACTCCTGGGAGCCTCCCCTATTCTAATGTCTGACACATCCTAGAGATAACCCCATCCCTGCCAGCTACAGATTTCTATTCATTATCCTGACCCTCTGGCCTTCTCTCTTGTCTCTCTTCACATCTGATCCTGCCCTACCTCATTCCCCTCCCCATCATCCCAACTGTCACCCACTTCCCTCCCTTTATCTGTCCCCTGTGACTATTTTATTCCTCCCTTTAAGTGGGATTCAAGCATCCTTGCTTTGGCCTTCCTTCCTCTTTAGCTTCTTTGGGTCTGTGGAGTATAGCATGGGTGTCCTGTACTTTAAGGCTAATATCCACTTATAAATGAGTAATACCCTTCTTAGCAGTTAGCCAAGAGGAGGACCTCCTAGAGGAAATGGCAGCATCTGCTGTAGCATGGGTATGGCTGACTACTCAACAGTACCTCCACGGTTGGTTCATTGTCTGGCTCAGCTGGCAGTGGTGGCATAGGAGAAGGAGGAGGAGGAGGAGGAGGAGGAGGAGGAGGAGGAGGAGGAGGAGGAGGAGGAGGAGGAAGAAATGAGGAGGAGGAAGAGGAAATGGAATTAATGATGTTTTTAAAGATGCCCTGTAAAGAGTGAGGCTGATTGCAGCAAAAATTGGGGGTGATGCTGGTACATTGAATTCAGATGACTGTGGTTATGAAGGACAAAAGAGACTCTTAGAAGATGGAGATCAACCAGACGCTAAGAAAGTACCTCCCCAAAATGACTCTTTTGGAGCAGTTACCTCTGATGTATCAGCAGCAAAGCAGACCTGTAATGACAGAAGAATACAAAGTTCTAGATGGAATGGTTGGACTTATATGGCAGAGAACAGATCCCATGCATAGAGCAGGAATATGGGTGCAAAATACAGATAGATCCTGATACTGGTGGCCTTCCAGAAAGGTCTTGTATGCTAACTGGAACATCTGAATCTGTCCAATCAGCAAAAAGATTATTGGATCAGATTATTGAAAAGGGAAGACCAGCCCCTGGCTTTCATCACGGTGATGGACCTGGAAATGCAGTTCAGGAAATCATGATTCCTGCCAGCAAAGCAGGACTAGGAAGGGGGGAAGAAAGAGACTATTAAACAACTTCGGGAATGGGCTGGTTTTAAAATAGTTATGATTCAAGATGGCTCACAAAACACTGGTGCTGATAAACCTCCTAGGATTATGGGTGATCCAGAGAAAGTTCAGCAAGCCAAGGAAACAGTATTAATTTGTGATCAAGATGGTATCAGAGAAGTGAGGACTGAGTATGGCTCAAGAATAGGAGGAAATGAAGGGATAGATGACTCGATGCCAAGATTTGCTATTGGCATTGTAATAGGAATAAATGGAGAAATTATTTAAAAAATACAAAATGATGCGGGTATTCAAATTCAGTTTAAGTCAGATGATGGAACAACACCTGATAGGATAGTACAGAGAACAGGACCTCCAGACAGATGTTGGCATGCAGCAGAAATTATCATAGACCTTCTATGAAGTGTTTAGACTAGCAATCTTGGTGGACCTGGACCTGGTGGTCAAGGATGAGATAAAGGTCAAGGCAATTGGAATATGGGACAACCTGGTGGATTTCAGGAATTTAATTTCATTGTGCCAACTGGGAAAACTGGACTGATAATTGGAAAAGGCAACACATTTTAAGCTCTTTGTTTTAACATACTATTTTTTTTCTGGGCACTTGTAAACGAGTTTCCATTTATATTTATTTTTGGATGCATTTCAATAGGAAAGGAGTCTTATGTGTCAACTAAAACAAAAACAATCTTAACATATGTTAAAAATGGGATTGTGTCTTGACTGCTTCTAGAGAGAGGGGACCAAGAGTAAACTATCAGTTACAAAACTTGATCCTAATTCAAATAGGCTTTGTTGGTGATCTTTCTGTTTTTGTTCTGTATTTTGTTTTATATTAACTTTTCTGTTACTTACAAAAGCTGCTTATTAAAATATTTTTCTGTTCTAATGCATATTAGGTTGTGTATATATTTTAGTAAACTTTAATGTATTCTATATGAGTTACAGATGGAAGAACAGAATAAATAGAAAATTCTAACCCACCCCCAAATGTAAGTAATACCATGCATGTCCTTTGGGATCTGAGTTACCTTGATCAGGATGATATTTTTTAATTCTATCCATTTGCCTGAAAAATTCATGATGCTCTTGTTTTCAATAGGCAAATAGTATTCCATTGTGTAAATGAACCACATTTTCTGTGTTCATTCTTTGATTTTGGACATCTGGGTTGTTTTCAGTTTCTGGCTATTATGTGCCCCATCCAGCAGGGCAGTAAACAGGGGTCCAGGGAGGTCACCTGAAAGAGAGGATGGGGGAAAAAAGCGAATGCAAAGAATCATGATTTGTCTATAGTCTGATCAAGTCGTAAGTTTTACTTTTTCACACAGGGGTTATATACATAAAAAGGTAGGATGTGGGGAAGGGGATGGCACAGGAGCGTAGGTGTTCAGGGGGAGTATGGATATCTTCCAGAACAGGATATCTGCTGGGTGAAGATTCAGAAGATGGGTCACTATGACTCCACCTATGATTCACTCGTCCTTATCTAAGTTGGTACTATCCACCAAGGCTACCCAAGGCCTATGACTATCCACAAGACCTATGACTATTTGTTCTCATCCAGGCTGGTAAATTTCCACCAAAGTTGCCTGTTTACAATATCTTATAGCTATCTGTTTCAGTGTTTTCCCACAGAAACCCAAGACTTTGTGTTAGCAGGCATGTATGTCAGGCCTATTGCTGATTTTAGTCCTTCAGTGTATAAGCAGGGCTGCCCCTGACAATTATGAATAAAGCTTCTATCAACATAGTGGAGTATGTGTCCTTGTGGTATGGTGGAGCCTATTTTGGGTATATGCTCAGGAGCAGTGTAACTGGGTCTTTATGAAACTGAAACACTTCTGTAAGGTAAAGGACACTGTCAATAGGACAAAGTGGTAGCCTACAGACTGGGAAAAAAATCTTCACTAACCCTAAATTCAACAAAAGTCTAATATCAAAAATATATAAAGAACTCAAGAATTTAGACACCAACAAACCAAACAACCCAATTAAAAAATGGGGTAGAGAGGTAAATAGAATTCTAAACAGAAGAATCTCAAATGACCAAGAAGCACTTAAGGAAATGTTCAATATCCTTAGACATCAGGAAAATGCAAATCAAGACAACTCAGAGATTCCACCTTCTACCAATCAAAATGGCTAAGATCAAAAACTCAGGTGACAGCAGATACTGGCAAGGATGTGAAGAAAGGGGAACACGCCTCCATTGCTGGTGGGATTGCAAACTTGTATAACCACTCTGGAAATCAATCTGGTGGGTTCTCAGTAAATTGGAAGTAGTTCTAGCTGAAGGCATGTTTCTTTGAGTCCTCCTTCTCCTTTTCCACTCCTCCTCTCCAACCTTTCCCCCTTTTACCCTTACCCTTTCCTACCCTTCTCCTCTCCATCCCCTTCCTGCTCTCTTCTGCCTGTAAACTATGAGGTAAATGTTTTTTTACCAATTTACTCAACCATTATAATCTATTTCACCACAGACCCAGAATCAACAGAGCAAAAGATTATGGACTAGAACCCCTGAAGCCATGGGCCCAAATAAATCCTTCTTTCTTTACATTTTCAGGTGCTCATGTTTTGTCACAGTGAGAAAACTAACATAGATGTATTTGGTGAGGGGAATGTTATTGGTCTTTCAAAATCTGCCCTCCTCCATTATCCCTAGTATCATCTGGAACTTCATGTAGACCACTGTGAGAACATCTCATACTGATTCTCTGGGTTTATGTCTTATTTAGTCTTTCTTTGTTTCATTGTGATGTTTCAGTAATTTATTCAAAGCATTTCCACTTTCCCAGTTTATTGTTTAGCACTTTGTAATAGTTATTTTATGCATTTATTAATTGCTTTGAATTTTTTTAAAAAAAATCTAAACCTCCATGATCCTACTTTAAGACTTTTGTACTTTTAATAGTCACTGAATCTCTTTTTATTTTCCTAATAGTAATGTCAAACTTTGTGTTTGTGAGTTTGTATACCTACAGACTTTGCTGGTAAACCAGGGTTTCCTCAGTGGTGCCTATTTCCTTATGTGTCATATGAGAGATGATGAGGATCTCGAGGTTTTGATTATCTGTCTGTCTATCTGTCTATCTATCTATCTATCTATCTATCTATCTATCTATCTATCTATCTATCTGCCTGCCTGCCTGCCTGCCTACCTATTGCTTCTATAAGACTCCTATAGGAACTATTGACTTGACTTTAGTTTAAACTCAACTAAGACAACTTATTAAGTATGGGATTATAGTTACAAAATTTTGGATTAGACACTTTCGTCTTATTCTTTCTTAATTTAGCTCTAAATCTTGCTGAGTTTACAAAGGAGCAATCCCTGTTGGGAATGATGGTTTTGTTTCACATTTACTCACTAGTGTTTGGGAGCGTCTTTTGCGGTTACTGACTTTATGGCAGGATGTACCATATCATAATAGTTTCAAAGCCTTATCATGTCCTAGACTTATCTTTCACTACTCAAATACAGTAAAAAAAACCCAACAGGTTAGTGGGAGCTTCTCAGATAAGACCTAAATATGGGGATCAGTGCCCCTACAGAATCATTTCTACTCTTATATTTATTCGTTTTACTTTATGATCCATGGCATAGGAGAGAATTTTTTATATCAATTTGGCTTTTATATGTGCCTCACAAAACAAGTGCCCTCTCTTTCTCTCTCCCCTTCCCTCTCCCTCTCTCCCCCCTCCTCTCTTTCTCGCCCCCTCCTTTCTTTTTGAAACAGGGTTTCTCTGTGTAACAGCCCTGACTGTCTTGGACTCCATTTGTAGACCACACTGGCCTTGAACTCATAGAGATCTGCTTGTCTCTGCCTCCCTAGTGCTGGGACTAAAGGGGTATGCCACCATGCCCAGTGAGGACTACACTTTATGAAATGCCATTCTAAGAGTATCCCAAAGGGAAATGTTTAAGTTACCATTAAAGAACATTCAGATAGACATATCCATTAGCAAGAAGTAGCACATGAAAGAACTTTGAAAGAGTATTATTAATATCTATGAGAGACAAATGAACTGTTTTCTGTGATGTCTCCCTGAGTGTTGAGCTGTAATATTTTAGAGATTATCTAGCCTATCCCAATCTTCTGTGTCTCTTTAAAAGTTGTATGAGTATTACTGTGTGCATCCAGAGTGCGGCTTCGGTAGTAACTACTGAAAACCATGGGTAAGATGCTATTCTTTGCTCTATGGGCTTGATGGTTTCATGAGAGTGGTAGACATGCTTCAGAATGGTACATAACTTTAACAGTAGAGACACGACTGTGAAACCACTGCAAACATCTCAATCAGTGAGGGGTCAGACAAAATTTCTTGGGTACATAATCATTACATCTCAAAATTAAAGGGGTAAGAGTTAGGTGGATATAGCAAAAGATCAAACAAACAAACAAACAAACATTCTAGGAAGAGGGATTAGGGTAGCAAAGATTAGTAAGCATAAATCAGTAGTAGACTATAGAAATATCACATAGAAGATTAAGTTACATGGATGTATTAACTTGTGTAATACCTGATATATGCAAATATGTGTATTATGTGCATGAATAAATTATAAAAGAGAGGATTCTTGTTTTACAGTCTTTCTTTATACAAAAATAATGTAGAATGAAAAATGGTCAAGCTTTAGTCTACCTTTCAATGAAAATGCTTAATTATATGTATAGGTAACTAAAATACTCTGCACTTTAATGTTAAAATCTAGACTGACATTTTGAATTTATTAGCTAATTTAAGAAAATTTTATTTTAAACAATCTTAAAGTTGAAAGACAGATATAAAAATATTTAGAAAGAGGCTGATAATGCTACTATAACTATTGTAAAGCTGTATAAAAACACATGAATTGAAATAAGTATTATAACACACCAACAACTCTCAATTCTGTGCTATAAGTAGATAGTATTCTTTTTTATTTCTGAAAAAATTTGGGACTGGTGAGATGGCTCAGAGGTTAAGAGCTATTTTTGCAGAGGACTCAAGTTCTATTCCTAGGGCCTACATAATGGCTCACAACCATCCATAACTCTAGTGCCAGGGCTCTGAGCCTCTTCTTACCTACGTATGTACTGTACATATGTGTACATATGTGGCTCACATTCATGTACTCCAACAAACAGACAGACTCTAAATATTTAAAAAATTTATAGTATGAACATAAACATTTCAAATGTTTGTGAAAGCAAAATAAATACAAATATGTCGTATTAAAATTGTTGAAGATTTAAAAACAAAAAACAAAAGTTATATACCTTCTGGTCCTCCTTCCAAGTACAATCTTATTTTGTTATGAGTTACTCAAGAGCTAAAAGGAGAAAAGGAGGATTTTCTAAGTTTTAGACCATTCTGTATAAATATCTTGACTGAACAAGGTCCAGCAATAATTAGCTTTGCTTGGGATATAGAAGGGAGTGAGAGTTATAATTAGCGGTGTTAATTTATAAAAATGAGAATGATGAGGAATTAGTAATTAGTGTTGTGTCAGATAATCCAAGTATTTCTCACAGGAAGACTAAGGAGAAGACATTAATTAAGAGCTTCACTGTATGCCTGAGGTCCAGGATTCCCTAGTTGTTCCAATCTTTTGTGAATATTTATTGTTCTTGTTGTTGTCAAAGAGCCACCAGAGACATTAATATGTTCTGTAAAAATTTTGTTCTAAGGACTGTTGGTTTTCTGAATCTGGGGAAGAGGTCTAAGGCTGTGTTCATTCACCTATTGGGTAGCATCTTGTAGAAACTAGAAAATTTTCTCAGAACCTAAGAAAATTCCTTTTCATGACTATTCCCATACTGAGCAATTGTACGCTATACTGCCTCATAGATGTGACACTTATATGATGACTTTAATTCATTGTGTGACTAACTCCAAAACATAGCACATGACATTAGAGCATGCATTTTCCAGACAGGAAAACAAGACCATGCTTCCAGGTCCAGCTTGTGTTCATTGTGAAGTGTATATTAGGTACATATTGATGGGATAGTAGTGTTAGCCTTCTGAAACAATAACAAATAATCAGGCTAAATAAGCTTATACAGAAAAAAGGGATTATTTTTGGCTCACAGTCATAGTTTTATTCTACTACTGATTGCCTCTGTTGCTTTGGGCTCATAGCAGGTTAACAGGGCACAAGCACATTATAAAGCAATACTACTCAACACCTAGAAAGAGGAATGAAGGAACCCTGGCCGTATTATCCCTTCCAGGGCATGTTCCCAGTCACCGGAAGGTGCACCACTGGACCTCACACTGACGTTTCCATCGCTTCTCAATCACACAGGTATGACTAAGCCCATGGAGTTTTGTGGGGCATTTAAGATCCAAACTTTAGCAATGGTCCATCTTTGAAAAGACACATGCCTTACTAACAACAAAACAAATGGGCAGGAAGTCATGGAATTCTAGCACATTGTAAAAGAAACTGATGGGAGAGTGAGTCATTAGTCACTGTGAGCAACAAGAAAATCAAAGGACCACTACTACTTCTAGCAATGGTAACATCATCATCATCATCATCATCAGCAGCAGCAGCAGCAGAAGCAGCAGAAGCAGCAGAAGCAGCAGAAGCAGCAGTAGCAACAGCAACAACAGCAAGAGCAAAAGCAAATGCTGTAGGAAGAGAGGCAGATGCAGTGGCAGCAGAAGCAAGAGGCAGTGGGATGAATTCCTGGGTTGCCTGTGGTGTGTGAAGTCAGGCTGTGATTGTGAGGGAAGTGAGACTGTTTCCAGGAATATGTTCTCTTCTATGAGAACAGTGTGGGTGAATGAAGACGTTTTCTTTTCTTATCCCTTCAGCGAGACACAAAGCAGATCAAATGTTTATTTTTATGTGACAAGCAGACCCTGAGAAGTTATTCCAGGGTGATGCTGGATTATTATCAGGGATGTCGGTGTTTGCATGAAGTTCTATTGGGCTGACTTTCAAACTAAACAACTGGAGATGATGAGTGTTAGCTAGTACCTGTGATAGCAGCATAATGGAGCGCCTAAAGATATCCACTGCTAGCACCTAGTGGTATTCTCATGCATGGTATGCTACATAGCCAAAGGGACATTGCTGGTGGAATTAAGCTTAAGTACATTAAAATGTGGAAGTTATTCTGGATTATCTAGGTTGGCACACTATAATCATCTGGTCCTTGAAGAATTGAGGTTAGTTGAGTTGTACGAAAAGGAGAACTGAGAGAGATTCAAGATGCAAGAAGGATCCAGTCTACACTGTTGACTGTGAAGAGGAAGGAAGGAGGTCAGAAGACAATGATGTCACCTGCTTTCTGAGGCTGGGCAAGTCCACTGCTAACAGCCAGAAAGAAATCATTTTCCGGTGGAGGAACTTAACTCTGTCAACTATTGAAACGAACAAGCAAATATGCACACCTTCTGAGCCTCCAGAAGAGAGCACGGCCTGTCAGCTCTTGGTTTTGCCCTTGTGAGTTCATAAGCAAAGGCTCTACTGAGCCAGGGTTCAGCCTTTGTTTAAAACTGTGAAATTTGTCATGGAAAATGAATGTGGCCCTCACAGCAAGTGTCTCTGCTGGGGCTGTGGGGGTGTGATGTGGCTGACAAGCTTTCTTCTTGGTAGTTCAGTATATGACCAAAGGAAAGGAGCCCTGAAGAGCACAGCATTGATGATGAGCATTTGTTAAACCCCACTAAGTGTCAGGGGCTGTGCCAGGAGCATGGCTAGTGCAGACAAAAGACAACAGGCAATACAGCTCCACCCTCCCTTGGGTTTCTTCAACTCTGTGACTTAGGAAAGCAATAGAAAAATAAGACCCATATAACATTGTGAGGTGTTGAGAACTGTGGAAGAATGACAGCAGGAGACAGGGGAGGGGTGGTTTGGGGTGTAGTTTTAGATTGGGAATGATTACTCAGAAGCTGACATTTAAGAAAGAGTCTGGAAGAGGTAAGGAAAGGAATATTGAAGTAATGAGGAAAAACAATGTTGAAATTCCAGATGAGCAAACTGAGCTGAATCCGGACACGTCTGTGACACATCCTGGGGGAAGGAAGACCCTTAGTGTCTTCAGAAATGTCCAGGAAGTAGACTGTGGCTTAGTGAGCTGGAGGCAGGAGGGGAACAAATTGATAAGAGTAAATGTGAGTGCGTCATTGGTGCCAGGTGTTTGAATCAGGCATGATAAAATACTCAAGCATGGAACAGGGAACAGGAAGCAGCTTTACCTGCTAAACAGGCAGAAAGGACAAGATCAGTCAAGGAAGGATTCATGAGTCTGTGACTTGAGGCTTATGCTTAGGAACATTCTGGAGTGTACAGACTCTCTACTGTAGACTTACCATTTTCCAGACAGTTAAATCACCCTGGCAAGCTTCCTGCCTTGTGATGTACAATACAGAAAACACACAATATGTTGCAGGAACTTCCTGTGTCTGAGAGGGAGCAGAACACAGGCGGGTCTTCTCTATACAGTCTTTGGCTGTATCCTAACATGTTGCATGCTCACACTTTACACAGCTAATCATAAGAAGCACAAGGACAGTGGTAAGGAAGACTATAGAAAATTGTCCCTCAGGAGGATGATTGTCCTCCATAGAGGATTAGGGGTGGAGAGAGAAAGAAGAGGGAAAGAAGAGGAGGAGGTGGTAGAGAAGATGAAGATGGAGAATGAAGAGGAGGGGGAGGTGCAGAAAGAGAAGGAGGAGCTGGAGAAGGCGGAAAAGGAGGAGGAGCAGGAGGAACAGGAGGAGGAGGAGCAGGAGGAACAGGAGGAGGAGGAGGAGGAATGAGAAGAGGAGGAGGGAGTGGGGAGAAGGAATATACAGTAAGAATGGCTTGCTGAATACTCATCCAGTAACTCTAGCTAGGGGTGTGACAGACTGGGAGGTTGTAAGGATGATGAGATTGTATTCATCTTGAGAAGTGTAGATCTATGACCGTTGTGTGTGAGGTGAACACGAGACTAATACTTATTGGTAAAAACATATGTCTTGAATCACTTTTGTGTATGCAGTTCTTCAACAGCAGTTTTTTTTTTTTTTTTAAAAAATCTCAGATAAAATTGTAGCTACTACCTGGACAGTTGGAAGAAATCCGCCACAGCCGTTCACAGTGACTCCCAATGTTTCTTACACATTAATTGTCGTCACCTTTATAGTGAGTATGCTGGAACGATTTAGATACTTGACTTTAGCAGATGAAAGATTCCTGCTAATGTGCGCACAGGGAGACCAAGAAGGTAACTTTTGGGGGACATTTGCATCTCATCTCTTTCGGTTTAGTCCCCAAACTTGCCAGTCTGGTTTACACTTTGCCCTGGGACCAAGCTGAAGCTTCTGTGTTGGAAGCATTTATTCAATGCTGTTTTGTTGTCTTTCTTTATTTCCTTTTCTCATCAGAAGGCAGTTGCCTCCCGGAATGGGATGGACTCATTTGTTGGCCTAGAGGGACAGCAGGGAAAATGTCAGCCGTGCCATGCCCTCCGTATATTTACGACTTCAATCATAAAGGTATTGCACTTTTCTGAGATGATTGATCACGACCAGACATTTACTCTTGTCTTTGATGTTTAATAACAGATTTCAGGGGAACTTGCAATCTTGGTGTTTTTCTTGTCTTTCCAGGAGTTGCTTTCCGGCACTGCACCCCCAATGGGACATGGGATTTTATTCATGGCTCAAATAAAACATGGGCTAACTATTCGGACTGCTTTCTGCAACCTGATATCAGCATAGGAAAGGTAATGATGGTTCTATGTTAGTGAATCCCCAAGGAGAGCAGAATGATGTTTTTACAGTTTTTGTTTGTCAGCCATTATATACAAAATCCTTTTTATTTAACGTCATGAAGATCATGACAGTTAAAATCTCTGCTAGAATCCTTTCAGATGTTCCTGAGCCTTTCTGCTGTTTTCCTTATGTTAGAATTATCTGACACACAGACACACAGACACACAGACACACAGACACACAGACACACACACACACACACACACACACACACTGTTTATTATATTACCTTGTTATATTATCCTGTATCATGTTATTGTGTATAATACACAAATAGGTGGTAAGCAATGTGATTCATGATTCATTCTTAATTAACCATGAGTGGCCAATCCCACCTCACTATATTCTGAAGGAGTTTTTCATTTTAGTGAAGTGTGTTCCAATTCAGAAGATTGCCACCGACGGTTTCATTTTAAGTGACAAATCAGAGTTGTGCAATTATACTGAGCAAGGGTCAGCATTATAGGCCTTCCAGTACAATGCTGTCATTTCACAGATGTGAGTCAACTGTGAGTCAGTGGAACAGTGTGGGCCCAGGAGACAGTTTGCTGATGGCAGGGTTGAGGGCCAAGCTGCAGTGTCTTACTTTCCTATTAGAGTGGTTTAGGGCAACAACCATGTATCAATGGAAAAACATTATATTTGGTGGCTTGAAAGTCACCAATAAATTCCAATCACACCTGGTGAGCAAAAGTGTGTGGTGACACGCTTATGAAGCTGAGGATGACTGTCGTAAGCTGTCATAAGCTGCTGTACAAGACCACTGACCAGGCTGTCACACAGAAGCTCTGTTAGGAGGAAGCACTGGAGAGGGAAGTGTTTGAGATGAAGGATTCCTTGTCAGCTCTGTGCAAATAGAGCTTCCTTTCTTCTCTTCTCTGAGAGTCACCACCCCAGTGAGCACTTTGGTGATTTTTCAACCTTTAGTTTTGCACTTCCAGGTTGAAACTTTCGAAACAGGAAATGTGAGATTGCTACATATTTTGCAAGGCACCCCATGCTGACCATGAGGTGATTAATATGAGATACTACAAAAATCATTTCAGTCCTTGACAGGAAAAAAAACTCCAATCACTGATAACTAAAGGTAAAACAATCAATCAGATAACTGGTGGTGCCTTAAAAATGTTGATACGACCACTTGAGTGAGAAAGAAGAAGAAAGTCATCACTCTGACAAGTCCTGTGATTGAAACAGTGACAAAGGCCTATCTCTTACAGTTCACATGGCTGTCCATCAGCATGGCTGTATTTACACAGAGCTCTAATCTTTCAACCATTCCTTGTGATTACAGTGCATTTTAAGAAGTATAATACTGAAGGATGTTTAAGGAAAATAGATATATACTATTTTCTTCCATTTTCATGTGTGCATACGAGCGTGCATGTGTGTGTGCGTGTGTGTGTGTGGTGTATGCATGCTTGTGTGTACACGTGTGTACTTGTGTGCTTATGCATGTCACATCCTGAGGTAGGTTTTGAGGTACATCCCCAGTCATTTACCCACTTTCTTCATTGAGGCTAGCTTTCTCAGTCAAACCTAGTGCTCACACACCAAGGGCTTTTAGAGATCCAAACGCTGGTTCTTATACGTGCTTGTAAATGCTTTAAACATGGAACTATCCTATAGTCTCCAGATGTATATTCTATTTCATATGAAAATTACTTGAGTTTATTAAGAGGTAAAGAATTTTGTGAACATTAAGCAGTTATTTAATAAAAAATGCAGGGGACCTGGCTAGGAAGAAGGCTCAGTGGCTAAAGGACTTGGTTCATGACGATATATGTTGGATCTCCAGCACTCATGGAAAAGCTGGGGGCAGCAGGATGTGTCTATAATCCAAGTGCTGTGAATTGGAGACAAACAGATCCTTGGTGCTTGCTGGTTAATCCACTGTTGCCAAAAATGGTGAGTTCTAGGTTCAGATTATATCAAAAAATTACACATATGAAATTAGGCAGAGCTTGGGGGAATCTTGTGGAAGAGGAGAGGAAGGACTGAGGGAGCCAGAGAGATCAAGGACACTCCAAGAAAACCCACAGAATCAACTAACCTGGGCTCATAGTAGCTCACTGACACTGAAACAGAGAACATTCATAGGACAGACGTCTGGCCCGTTGACTCTGTTGTCTGCCTTTGGATCCCTTTCTTCTATATGGGCTGCCTTGTCTAGCCTTAATAGAAGAAGATGCACCTAGTCCTACTGCAACCTGATATGCCAAGGTGGGTTGATTTCCATGGGAGGCCTCCCTGTCTATGAGGAGAAAGGGAGGAAGGATGGGGGAGGAGAGAGGCGAGGGAGGAACTGGGAGGAGAAGAAGGAGGGGAAGCTGTGGATTGGGATGTAAAGTAAATTAATTAGTTAATGATAAAATTGCTAAAGAACAAATTTAATTACCAACAGAATAATTAAGCTTAATTGTTTGAAAAAACAGAATGCAAGAAAGACTTTCAATACTGACCTCTGACATCCATAAACACATGCATGGGTTAGCTAACCCCATTCGAGTCTGGAGTGTTAAACAGTAGCTTTTCATAGAAAATATCACGGAAGCTATCTCTTGTTTAATAGCTATATCCAACTTAGAATAAAATCAACAATTTATATTAAACATCTCAAAGGGCTGTCATGAATCTAGCTTCCTTGTTATAACCAGAAGGTACTGTCTCCCAGCAGATTACCTGGTCTCTTTGCTCTTAAAAATCTTTCTGCCCACCTCTTCCGTGTTTTCTGAGCTTTACGTGCAGGAGTCATGTTGTAGATGTTTTCTTTGGGAACAACATGGTTGAGTTCAGGACTGGAACAATTCCAACAGCAGCTGACATGTCAGCGTTGATGGAGGGAATCTCCTGGGATTCCACTCTTAGATAAAGAGTGACAGCAATTAATAACTGCTGGGAGAGAGAGGAGTAATCTTCCCCAGGGATGACTGGCAATCTGATATCACATAGTCCTAGAAATATACATTCAGGTGACAACATTGAATGAACTCAGCAGGTTGTGTGTGTGTGTGTGTATGCTTATTCATTTATATGTATATGTAACAACAATGGTTAAAGAAGAGTGAGCCATGAATTTCAGGGGGAAGTAGGAGGAACATGAGGCGAGAGAGGAAGAGAGTAAATGATGTAACTATATTTTAATTAAAAATTTAAAAAGTAGAGAGAGAAACAAAATCTCAAAGGGCTATACTTTTAGATGTCATAATCTCACTTCCAAGATTGATGATAAAGATTTGAATAGGGAAGTTGGTTTAAAAAAATCATCAAACAATAGTTATTGTAACATATATTATGAATAATTTAAATTGTACTCCAAATCAATAGTTTGTAGAAATCCATCAGAACATGTAATGGGTAATCCTTTTTGTTAAGAGAAGGAAGAGGCCCCTGGGGTCATTTATCTGTGTGTCTGTGGCTGGAGGAAGAAAGCAGGTTACGGTAAAGAAAGTAGGAAAGGATAAAAGCATTCAAACCAACTTTTAACAGACAAGAACCAGCATAAAGGTTCTGAGTTCCAAGGACTAAGCCCTTGGGGCCTTTACCATGTGAAGCATTGAAATTTCCAAAGGCTGGGACAGTGACAGATGTGAAGAGAGGTCTCTCCAGATACACACAGAGCTGACACAGATAAAAGGTGTAAGTTATCTGAAGTCATGGGGACAGAGCACAGGAAGTGAGGAAGTCCCTTGGGTCACATGAGATTCTCATTAGGTATATGATAACTGTGTAGCAAGCAGGCCACAGGAAAAAACTCTCTGGCCACACATACAGTGCTCCTTGAGCACAATACTGCTGCCTGACAAAGGAGCTGAGGGAGGTTTTTATATGAAGCAAGACAGCAGCTAGCCAAAGAGTGTCTCACAGCAACAGGTGAGGAAAAGCCCTGAGATACAGAAAGAATATGAGGGTGGTCTCTGATGTCTTCCACTTATTTTAACTCTGGACATTCTAGCAGAGAAAGAAAGGAAACGATAATAAAAGGCACATACGTTGGAAAAGAAGTAAGTTTGCTTATAATTGCAGATGATAAAATCTTATAGAAAAATCCCAGAATCCAAAGAAGAAAACTACTAGAGCTCTTGAATGAATTCAGTAATGTTTCAGGCAAAAAAAAAAAATCTTCACATTAACTGAGTTTTACATATATTGATAAATTACCCAAAAAAGAACAAGAAGAAAATAATCTCATTTCCATTCACCATGTGACATGAAATAATTAGAGATAAATTACTCAGGGGAGTTTAAGAACTGTACATTGAAACTATAAAACATTAATGAAAGAAATTGAAGTTACAAATAGGTAGAAAGGTAGTCAATATTCATGGATTAGATGAATTAATATTATTAAAATGTCCATAATAACCAAATTGATGTACAGAGTTAACCAGTCACCATGAAATTTTTGGTGACTTATCTTTTTACAGAAATAGATGAAACTATTCTAAAATTTGTATAGCATTACAAAGGACCACAAGTAGATAAAATTATTTTGAGTAATAACAATGCTAGAATATTCACATTTTCTGACTTCAAAATGTATCACAAAACTTAGTAACTAGAGCTGCATGATATTGGCATGAAAACAGACATATAGACCTACAGAATAGAATAGAGAAGTTACAAGTCAATCTACTTATGGCCAAATAAGTTTTGAGAAAGCTACTCAAAAACACACAATGAAGAACAGTCAGTCTTTTCAATAAATGGTGTGGGGGATGCTACATACCACCATGCTAAAGAATACAATGGCTATTATTTTGTGTACAAAAAAAGTCAGATGATCCAAAGACTTCTGTGTAATTTCTGAAAGTGTAAAACTAGTAGAAGAGAAAAAAAGGGGCAACTTTATCAGACTTATCTGGGAAATGAGTTTTTAAATGGAGCTTCCCAAACCATAGACAACAGAAATACAGACAAAAGAGATTCACACAACCAAGGGAATAATTAACAGAACAGTGAGACAACCTACAGAGCAGGAGCACACATGAGAGACACAAGAGAATGTGTCCACCCAGTCATGGTGTGGCAGACCACTATTGCCAGCATTTGAGAAGAAGGGATAGCAGGATTGTGAGTTCAAAGCCAGCATGGCCTATGTGGTGAGGACCTCCCCTGCTAAGGCTAAATCAAAATACAGAGGGAACAAAGATGACTCAATGTAAGAAGTACAGAAATTATTTCACAGGCTGAAGTGGTGAATCAACATTTCTCAAAGGACAATAAGCCAAAAAAATCTATGAAAATATGCTTAACATTGTTAATCAGAAAAATGTAAATGATTTATCATCAGAAAATGTAAATTAAAACTACAGCAGCAGGTATCTTGTATCTCTTAGAACAATTATTACCAACAAGACAAAAAAAAGATAGCAAGAACTTAAGAAAGGGTACTGCTCACTGGCTGGAGTGCAGACTAATACAGCCATTGTGGAAACAAGTATGGCAGAGTCTTAAAAAATTAAAAATCAAATATTATATTATGCAGAAGTCCCACTACTTGGTGGGTACACACCAAACCATGTATTGGAGAGACATTTGTTCACTCATGTTCCTATAACATTATCTATCTGTTTGCCAAGCTACAGAACATCCTCAGAGTAGCCAGGAAGCAAAACTGTCAGAGCTAGCGTGAGAAATACCCATATTCCATCAGGCTGGATTTAAAAAATACAATTCTCATGCAACAGCCAATAGATTTTTCTATAGGCCATCTTTCAGGTAATGGGATTATATTGACATTTGTAGACTACTCAATAACTTACAAGTCATATCTTTTAAAGCACACGCCAAAGTGTCATCAAGATAGAATTTACATTAGTCTAAAAATAATTCTCAATAAGTTCCTTGACTGAAATCCTACATATGTCTTTGCCTCTAAAATGATTAAAAATTAAAACAGTAAGTTCATGAACAACTAACAAATAGTTGAAAGTTATGTGACTCATGGTGAAGTTCAAACTGAATGAATAAAAGCCCAAGGTATGTGAAATGCCAAATGTGAATTTAGAAAGTTACAATGTTGATGACCTAATTAGGAAACAAGATTATTGAAAATTTGAGGTTTTTCCATGCAGGGGTACAGTTTCTACATTCAGTTGATAATGTGATACCTAAAACAAACATTGAAAATATTATGCAAAATAATAAAATACATGGGCCACGGACCAGCCCATGTATGCTCTTTGGTTGGTGGCTTAGCCTCTGTGAGCTCTGAGGCATCAAGGTTGGTTGATATTGTTGTTCTTCCTATCGGGGTGCCTTTAGCTCTTTCAGTCCTTCCCCTCACTCTCCCATTGGAGTCTATGACCTCAGTCTAATAATTGGTTGTAAGTAACTGCATTTCTCTCAGTCAGCTGCTGGTAGAGCCTCTCAGAGGACAGTGACGATAGGCTCTTGTCTGCAAGTACAACATGGCATCGGTAATAGTATCAGGCCTTGGTGCCTGTGCATTGGATGGATCCCAAGTCTCTGGATGTCCTATCCTTCAGTCTCTGCTCCATTTTTGTTCCTGCATTTCCTTTAGACAAGAACAATTCTGGATCAAGAATTTTGAGTATGGGTGGGTGGCCCCGTGCCTCAAATGAGGACCATGTCTATTGACTGGAGGTGGTCTATTCAGGTTGTCTCTCCAGTGTTGGGCGTTTTGGCTAAAGTCATCCCCATTGGGTCCTGGGAGCCTATCACATCCCTGGTATCTGGGACTTTCTAGAGGTCCCCTCCCCTCACTACTGCCTATTTTTATTCATTCTCTTGACACTCTGGGCTTATCTCCTGTCTTCCCCCATACTTGAACCTGCCCCTTTTTCCCTCCCCCTGCCCTCTCCCACTAAGATCCCTCCCTCCATTTGCTTCTCATGATTATTTTGTTCCCCTTCCTAAGTAGGACTGAAGTATCCACGCTTGGGCCTTTCTTCTTGCTAGGCTTCATATGGTCTGTGAGTTGTATTATGGGTATTCTGAACATTTTGCTAATATCCACTTATCAGTGAGTACAAACCATGTATATCCTTTTGTGACTGGATTACCTCCCTCAAGATATTTTCTATTTCCATCCATTTGTCTGCAAAATTCACGATGTCCTTGTTTTTAATAGCTGAGTAGTATTTTGTTGTATAAATGAACCACATTTTCTGGATCCCTTCTTCAGTTGAGGGACATCTGGGTTGTTTCCAGCTTCTGGCTACTGCTAATAAAGCTGCTATGAACATAGTGGAGCACGTGTCCCTGTGATATGATGGAGCATCTTCTGGGTATATGCCCAGGAGTGGTATAGCTTGTTCTTCAGGAAGAATTATTTCCAATTTTCTGAGAATCTGCCAGATTGATTTCCAGAGTGGATATACTAGTTTGCAATGGAGAAGGGTCCTCTTTCTCCACATCCTCATCAGCATGTGCTGTCACTTGAAGTTTTGATCTTAACTATTCTGGTTGATATAAGGTGGAATCGCAGGGTCATTTTGATTTGCATTTCCCTGATGACTAAGGTTGTTGAACATTTCTTTAAGTGCTTCTTGGTCATTCAAGATTCCTCAGTTGAGAATTCTCTGTTTATCCCTGTACAACCTTTTAAAATTGGATTTTTTTGTTGTTTGGAGTCTAACTTTTGAGTTCTTTGTATATTTTGGATATTAGCCCTCTTTCAGATGTAGGGTTAATGAAGATATTTTCCCAATCTGTAGGCTGCCATTTTGTCTTATTGACAGTGTCATTCACCTTACAGAAGCTTTCAGCCTCATGAGGTCCCATTTGCCAATTGTTGTCTTAGAACCTGAGCCATTGGTGTTCTGTTCAGGAAAATTTCCCCTGTGCCAATGTGTCCAAGGCTATTTCCCACTTTCTCTTCTACTAGATTCAGCGTATCTGGTTATATGTGAAAGTCCTTGGTCCACTGGGACTTGAGATTTGCACAAGGTGATAAATATGGATCAATTTGCATTCTGCTACTTGCAGACTGCCAGTTAGGCCAGCATCATTTGTTGAATATGCTTTGTTTTTCCCACTGTATGGTTTTGGATTTTTTTGTCAAAGATCAAGTGTCCATAGCTGTGTGGATTTATTTCTGGGTCTTCAATTCTATTCTACTGATCGACCTGTCTCTTTACCAATGCCATATAATTTTTATCACTATTGCTCTGTAGTACAGCTTAAGATCAGGATGGTGATTCCCCTAGAAGGTTTTTTTTTTTTATTGTTGAGAATTGTTTTCACTATCCTGGGTTTTTTGTTATTTCATGTGAAATTGAAAATTGTTCTTTCCATGTCTGTGAAGAATTGAGTCAGAATTTTGATGGGGATTTCGTTGAGCCTGTAGATTGCTTCTGGTAAAATGGCCATGTTTACTAAGTTAATCCTGTCAATCCATGAACATGGGAGAGATTTCCATCTTCTGAGGCCTTTTTCAATTTCTTTCTTCAGAGACTTGAAGAAATCTTTCACTTGCTTGGTTAGAATTACACCAAGATATTTTATACCATTTGTGACTATTGTCAAGGATGTTGTTTCCCTAATTTCTTTCTTGGCCTGATTATCCTTTGTATGAAGGAAGGTTACTAATTTATTTGTATTAATTTCATATTTAGCCACTTTGCTGAAGTTCGTTATTAGCTGTAGAAGTTCTCTGGTAGAATTTTTGGGGCACTTATGTACACTATCACATCATCCAGAAATAGTGATACCTTGACTTCCTCCTTTCCCATTTTTATCCCTTTGACTTCCTTTTCTTATCTAATTGCTCTAGATAGAACTTTGAGCCGGGCGGTGGTGGCGCACGCCTTTAATCCCAGCACTTGGGAGGCAGAGGCAGGTGGATTTCTGAGTTCGAGGCCAACCTGGTCTACAGAGTGAGTTCCAGGACAGCCAGGGCTACACAGAGAAACCCTGTGTAAACGAAAAACAAAACAAAACAAAACAAAACAAAACAAAAACAAAACAAAACAAAAAAAGAACTTTGAGTACTATGTTGAATAAATAGGGAGAGAGTGGGCAGCCTTGTTTTGGCCCTGATTTTAGTGGGATTGCTTCAAGTTTCTTTCTATTTAATTTGGTGTTGGCTGTTGGTTTTCTGTATATTGCTTTTATTATGTTTAAGTATGCACCTTGAATTCCTGATCCTGAGACTTTTAAGATGAAGGAGTGTTGTATTTTGTCAAAGGTCTTTTCAGCATCTAATGAGATGATCATGTCATTTTTTTTTGTTTGAGTTTTGTTTGAATTTGTTTGAGTGGATTATGTTGATGGAATTCCATATATTGAACCATCCCTGTATCCCTGGGATTAAGCCTACTTCATTTTGGTGAATGATTTTTTGATGTGTTCTTGAATTTGGTTTGCGAGAATTTTATTCAGTTGATTTCATCTTTTAAAATATGATCCAACTGTATAATATTGATAAGAAACTCACCTGAATGTAATAACATACATATGCTATGAACATCCCATGGATATTACTCAGCAATAAGAAAAAAAAATCAAATTAGTGATGATTGTGACAACTTGGATGTTCCTCAAGGACTCTGCAGTTAGTCTTTTAAAGTCTCAATTGGTTTACATAATACCACAGAAGACATAATTGTATGACTTGTAATTGTCTAGTGTGTGGATCTGGGTGAGGAGGAGGGTAGATATGGCCACATATGAGCAGGACCTTTGCACTAATGGACGTTATCTGTGTCTTGATTTCAGTTTTAGTCATAAAAATCTTCCTGTGTAAAGGGTAGATCCACTTGATCTAAAGCTGCAGGATCTCCATGACATAGGGCAACAACAGGATACCCAGAAGGAGTCTCAGTGAGGATCTAGGATCTAGTGTTGATGGGTTGGCAGAAGCCAGAGGCCTCAAACCAGACTCATTGCAATGAACATTTGCAAGTGAAAATGTGTGGACAGAAGGATATACTGTGGGACACACTGTGACATAGTACAACTTCCATGATAAGATGTTTGCTTTTGGTTTTTGTTTTGATTTTTTTGTTGTTTGTTTTTTAGCTCTTTTGAGGGGGAAGTTGCAAGGTCAGAGGATAGATGCAAGTGAACAGGAAGATGAGTGGGACTGGGGTGCAGAATGGGATGCTCACAAAGAATCAATAAAACTTTGAAAAAATGTAAAAGAGTGTTCACATGTGATAATATCACATGTGATATCACAGTATATTGCAACTGTATTGAGTTCTTGGTTTTATATCTTAATTATGATAATCTTAGCTATAGCATTAAAGGATAATGGATGGAGGGTACATGAATCATCTTTTACTGTATTTTTCATTTTCTGTGATTCTACCATTTTAAATAAAAAATCAAAAGGAAATGAAGCATAAAAACATGAAACAGTATTGAAGATTATGAAATTCAGTTTGTTGACAACAGAGCATACATTTTATAATTTTTAAGCCTAAGAATACTCTGGAAGAATATGAAGTGTGTGAACAGAGAAAGGCAATTTGTAGTGACAGAAATTGAAATTGTGGTTGTGTGTGGGTGTACAGTGGGTGTCGTTTTTACTAGCAAGGGGTTCGAATGAACTTGATGTGTCAAAACATGTCAAGTAGCTTCTCTTAGATTTGTCCCTTTTACTGCATGTAAATTACAGCCCATAAAAGATAAAGAGAACCAGACTTAATATTATAAATATGATATAATTGTTTCAACCATTTTTTTTAACAAATGTTGACTGTCTCTTCCCCTATAGCAAGAGTTCTTTGAAAACCTCTACATCCTGTATACTGTTGGCTACTCCATCTCTTTTGGCTCCTTGGCTGTAGCCATTCTCATTATTGGCTACTTCAGGTGAGTGGTTGCCATTGTCATCTCCCAGAAGGAGTGTTGTAATGTCCATCTGTAGAACACATCTGTAGTGTACACAATCTGTGTTCTCTAACTTTTTTTCTATAAAAATTTGTTCTTTGAGATAGGGTCTCATGTAGCCCAGGCTGGCTTCAGATTCACTGTATGGCTAATGATGATCTGATTCTGATCCTGCATGCTTCCACTTATACTGTACTGGGATTGTAGTCTAAATGCTATACCTGGTTTATATGGTCCTAGGGATTGAATCTAGGACTTCATGAATGCTAGGCAAGCAGTCTATCAAATGAACAAGATCCCCTACTCCAACTTTTCATTTTATCTAGTATAAAAATTTTAGGCAAACCTATTGCTAATTGTCTTTGAAAATTAATTTTCACGGTTTCTAAAATCTGAAAGCATTAAGTATGTGAAGCCTTTATGCTAATAAATCTTTATCTTGATCTATTGATTTGCAAAGTGGTTGGTACTGCATGCAATTTGACAAAAATATTCATTCATCATGAAGTAACTCATTTTCCCAAATTATTTTGATACTATTGTATGAAAGTACGTTCTGAATTACTTGATATCAGCCCAGAAAACAGCATTACATTTGTGACCAACAAAATTCTATATAATTTAGATTGACACAAAATTGTGACCAACAAAGTTGAACTACACCAGAGAACAGCATGTATAGGATGGTTATACTACCATATGCACAGTTGGCTGTTAGTCTACATATCTACAGTCAATTGTGAATTGACACATGGACAGTCGACTGTGAGTTTACATACGCACAGTCAGCTGTTAGTGCAGGAATTGAAGAAAGAAATAGTAGATGGTACTCTAAGTGCCCTGAAGGAACACACAGAGATTTGTATAATGTGAACCAGGATGTACTAGTTTTGGAGGGTAGAAATGGGAGAAGGAAGGTCTCCTATTGAGACCTCAGTGATAACTAAGTATAAGATGTAAGGAAAGAACAGACAGGGTAGATATAATCCAACCATGTCTAAGACAAGAAATCTTGGGTTATATGAGAACTCAGAATTTCTTTTCATTTAGTGAACATGTGACAGAGTCTTTCTGATGAAATCCTAGTTAAGAGAAGAGTGGCATGAGACAGAGAGAGAGAGAGAGAGAGAGAGAGGGAGAGGGAGGGAGAGAGAAAGAGCACTCTAGCACTATACTGACACTGTAGTACAACATAGTATGATAGTTTAGCACAGCAAAAATTGGATTCCAATGATGGTAGGTCAGAATATACTTGAAATAAATACTCACAAAGTTACATTTTGATTTTAGAACCAAGCTGTTTTCTCTTTTCTTTTTCTTTTTTTCTTTCCTTTGTTTTTGGTGTCGGGGGATGCCAGGCTCAATCCAAACCATTTTTGTTAGAAATCTAATAATGACTTTTCACTTTTGAGTTTACCATATTTTCCTTTGTGTGTGTGTGTGTGTGTGTGTGTGTGAGCTCATTGGTTGTATTTTCTTCTTCTGTTCTAATTCTATCCAACCTAAATACTTAATGTTTTCTCTGAATAGGCGATTGCATTGCACTAGGAACTATATCCATTTGCATTTGTTTGTGTCCTTCATGCTGAGAGCCACGAGCATCTTTGTCAAGGACAGAGTAGCCCAGGCTCACCTGGGAGTAGAGGCACTGCAGTCTCTGGTGATGCAAGGTGACCTTCAGAACTTCCTCGGAGGACCATCTATGGACAAATCTCAGTATGTACGTGTTCTCAGTTTCTCTCACTACAGAAATTTTATAAATAAATTTTACATCATATTCTACCAAACATTTATTGTTTTGGGTTATTTTGCTTCTTCTTTAAATTAATTAGAATAGATAGAATATATTACACACACACACACACACACACACACACACACACACACACACACTTACAGTCCTTTCATGTCTAACCATTCTTTTGCACTCAAAAAAATCCTACAAAATGCACGAATATAATGGAATTTGATGCATGGGTCATGGTAGCTGTCACTGTTACTTTCAAAAGTAAAATCTCATAAGCAAAAACAGAGGCCTGGGATTTAAAAGGCTGCCATATTCAGTTCCCTTATTCTACTCTTGAAATCTTGACACAACATAAAATTCCAAGGCATGTGACTTTGCTCTTAACTGTCCCGGTCTTAGAGTTTAGAGTCGCACAGTAGTTCAGTAAATTTGATCATGGGGTTGGGGGTGGGGTTGGGGTTGGGGTTGGGGGTAAGGATGATCAAATTTGGTACCTGGCACTTAATTATAGTAGATTGATTTTCTCCACAGTCCCGGGGAATGACCATCTTAGCTCTGTTTCCCTTTTCGCTTTGTGTCCTGTTTGATACGGGCCTAGCCTGTGATCTGTTTTTCCCAGTATTGTGTAGTCAGGTGTCAGGCTACTGGATGAAGCAAACTGAGAGAGCTTGACGAAGGATAACCGAGCCCACCTCAGCTCAGCAGAACTGTCAGCCCTTATATCAACCCTCAGACGTGAAATATTTACTGTTTTCAGTCATTAACATTTGGTGCAATTTATTTTGCTGGGGTAGTCACATGAAAAGCCCAGAATGAAACAAATTTGTCATAGAAACATGACTAATACTAATATCTTTCCTCATTTTTTATCCTTCTGCTTTTTCCTGGTGATTATGTCATTTTTATAAAAAGAAAAAATTAAGAAATTTGGTAACCACTAAAAAGAAAAATGTTATTTTAAAAGCAGAATTAAGTCTGTAGTCTGCAAAGTCCTATGTTACGACAACTTGATTCTGATCTTTTCAACATTCTAAGTGTTCTCATGAATTAAGACATTTTTAATTATCAGAAAGTAAGTGGAAGAATTATTTACTTTAAGGGTCTTAGGGCAGTATCCAGAACAAGAAAATGTCCTAATTCAATGCACTTCTGGTTCATTCATAACAGGTGGGGTGCAAGATCGCTGTCGTGATGTTTATTTATTTCTTGGCTACAAACTATTACTGGATCCTGGTGGAAGGACTCTACCTGCATAACTTAATCTTTGTGTCTTTCTTTTCTGACACCAAATACCTGTGGGGCTTCATCTTGATAGGCTGGGGTAAGCACTCACATCTCTTCCCTTTGACTGGTTATGGGATTAAGTACATTGTGCCCTGTCCATCACCAGCCTTCCTTCAGCCATTTTTTTTAAAACAATCCCACCCATTTTACTTACTACTTTTCTTTTGTTTCAATGTTCTGTTAAAGAAATACATTTATTAACATCAATTTTATCATTCTCCTAGGAGTAGCAAACTTTTCAGGGTTAAAGTTTAGTGTTTCTAGGCCAAATTCTAGCTGTGGAGGAAGCTGGAAAGACCGGTTAGCTGCACTTGTTCAAACCTTTCAGGCCTCTGCTTTGTGCCAGGTCTGCTCTGTCAGTGATTTCCTCCTAACAGTTTTGAAGTTTGAATTTATAGGCTACAACAGTATCTCTGATTTATGTTTCTAGGTCAAATAATGAAAGTGTCATAAAAGCATATTTTGACTTCATTGAACACATAAAGATACAAACTAATTACAGAGCCTTACCATTCTTGGATGGTGATTATTAAAATTACTTTCAGTAGAGTAAATTTAAAACATGATATTCAGCTCACATTTCACAAATGACTTACCAGGACTGAAGCAGTTATTGGACCAGGAAGGATCTCAACATGAGACAGGGAAAAGAATTCTGTGTACTTGTTAAAATTTTAGGGTAAGATAAGCTCAGAGGAGGTTAAAAGTGAAGAATCTGGAGATTTAACAACTACAGACAGACCTGTGTTGCTACTTTAGTGTTTGAATTACGAGGATCTCAGCATAGGAAAAGAGGACAATTTAGTTTCAGGTCTAAATTGGAAGACTTATTTTTTTCCCCTCCCAATGAAACAGGAACATTCCTTTGCTTGTTTTGCCTTAAAAATTGTCATGGCAGCAGAAAATGTGAAATACTGAAAAGAAAACTTTTGGTTTATTCCCTGAAGGCCTTTAGGATGACAAAATGTAGTGTTGCAGTTATTTTGGAATGATGTTTGTGGATATCATTGTCCCTGAAGCCAGCTTTCTTATTTACTTTCTGAACTTCTACATTGATCATGCTCAGTATAAGTTCATTTTCCTCTAATTTCTTATGGCTTGATAAGAAAGAGGTTCAGGCCTCCTCACCAGCTCTTTACTTGAGCTCTTCACACTCAGTGCAGCTTTGCTCAGGGGAATTTGGACATTCCTCACAGTGAAACCTTGGAGGAGTGAAGAAGGATAAAGCTTTCCTGTTTCTCCTATACTTTTATGCAAGTGTAGGTTTCTAACTTTCTTTCACAACTTTCCTTAATTTGCTCACATTGATTTTGTCATTGGGATGATGCAATAGTAAAAAGCAAGGTCTTTTGAGCTCTCCATCTCATGAGGGAGGTTTAAGTCCACTAAAATACATAGGATCACCACAGACACTAATACATGAGCATCTTTTGCCCAACATTAGGTTGATTTCATCTGCATAATGACACACATTAATAAATTCTGTAGCTAGTATCTCTTCAGACTCTCTTTACAACTCCAGTCCTTAAAAGATATTATAGATTTTGTGGTTCTCAACCTTCCCAATGCTGTGACCCTTTAATACAGTTCCTCATGTTGTGATGACCTCCAAATACAAAATTATCTTCATTGCTACTTCATAACTCTAATTTTGCTACTGTTGTGAATCATAATGTAAATATTTGGTATGCAGGACATCTGATATGTGAACCCATGTGAAAGGGTTGTTCGATCCCCAAAGGGGTTGCCACCTACAGATTGAGAAATATTTTTCTAGGTTTATTTAATGAAAAGAATAGTAATAGCTACCTAAGACTGACTCCTGGCTCCTAAAGCAAAACTCTTAAAAAATTTATATCCACATCTTATTAATAGATTGCTGTCCTCATATTTCAAAAACCGAGAGACTGATCTTATTTTTACAAATTCATTCTTCAATGCTTGAAAACATGACGGTGACTTTGCATGTCATTGAAATAATTCACAGAGAATCCAATTGCATATTTTCTCTCAGTGACATGATTTATTGGGCTTATTTTATGTCCTTGTCCAGCAGGGCATTAAACAGGGTCCAGGGAGATCACCTAAGAGAGAATGGGGGAAAAAAACAGGTGAACACAAAGAAACACAGCTTGTCTATAGGCTGATCAAACCATAATTTTTACTTTTTTACACATGGGTTATATACACAAAAAGGCAGGATATGGGGAAGGGGATGACACAGGAGCATAGGTGTTCAGGGGGAATACAGATATCTTTCAGAACAGGGTATCAGCTGGGTGAAGGTTCAGGGGACAGATCACTATGACTCTGTCTATGATTCACCTGTCCTTATCTAACTTGGTACTATCCACCAAGGTTACCTATCTACAAGGTCTATGACTATTAGTTCTTATCCAGGCTGGTAAATTTCTACCAAAGCTGCCTGTTTACAATAGCTTCTAGTCATCTGTTTCAGTGTTTTCCCACAGAGACCCAAGACTTTGTGTTAGCATGCATGTATGACAGGCCTATTGCTGATTTTAGGCCTATGGCTGATTTTAGGCCTTCAGTGTATAAGCAGGGCTGCCCCTGACAATTATAGAAGAGTCCTTGTTTGTTTTTGTTTATTGCTCATTTGGGCTAATTATGGCTTTAAATTCTCTTCACCTAGGCAAGTACTCAGAAACCTAGTACTCATGTTGTAGTGATATTGGGCTGCACTATTTACATTAATTTAAAAAAAAAAACCACTAATTTTAAACAACACAAAGGAAAGTTTTAATCTGAAGAGGAACCAATGCTTACCTGAGTGTCACTTTTTAATCTAGTGTTAGATTAGGCAAATGTTAAAGTGGCTGCCTTTATACTGAGTTTAATTACAAAGGTGTAGAAAGGAGGCTGGAGACTGACCAGCACTTAAGAGCTCAAATTCTTCTTCCAGAGGACCTGATTTCAGTTCCTGTTGCCCATACCAGGTGACTCACAACAGCTTGTGATTCCATCTTACAGGGACCCAATGCATCTGTCCCACACACATATGGGACACACCTTTACACATACACCGTTCACACAGTTAAAAATGAATCTTTATAAACAATGCAGAGAGGAGTAAATGCAAATAATGAGCTTTTCCTTTCTTAACTCCACAATCCTTATTTCTCTGGCCTTGCCTCAGTTTCCCCACAGATAATACTTTATTCTTCTTTCCATTTTTTCTCTCATCTACATATCTTTCTATATTTTAATTTTGAATTTAAAAAGTTTCAGTTTTAGTTTAGTTTTCACCATTATGAATGTGACACTTAACCTTTATATATTTAATCTTCAGCTGTCAAAAGAGATGCCAGCCTGTTTATTAGTATATAAAGTACTTACACTGGCTATTTGCTCTGGTCATGGACCCATTGCCATCCTTTCAACCCACATCCTGTGTTTTTTTTTTAAATCATCAGCAGGTATAAACACTTAATTACCTGTATATAATGTGTAACCTGTATATAATGTGACCCCTCAGCCTAGCAAATAGTTTTCAATTGTTCATTTGGTGGTAAATTAAATGTGGTAGTACTTGTAAGTACCCCTATCTTATTTCATCTTGTGTCACTATAGCAAAGTAGGCGAAGCTAGATAAAGAATAAATGGAAGCAAGCAAACAATTCTGGAGGTCTGGGAGCGTCTGCTTCTGATGCAGGCTTCACGACAAGTGACGTGGTGTTGCAGAGAATGTTATGTAAGAGCGAGAAAATGCTGAGAGAGGAAGCAAAAGAGTGGGCCGAGGATACCTGACTCACCTTATAATACCTGTTTTCTGAATAGTCAGTTCAGTCCCTTGAGTATGGACAGATGTTTCTGTTTGGAGTCGGACTTAGATCCAAGAAAGGACAAGCTTTCCTTCTGAAATTCCTGATGTCAGAATCTTCTGGTATCTTCCTCTTCCACTTTTAGAATATGGAAGTATTCTAAACATACCGTTGATTGAACAGTGTAATGATATTAAGACCTCAGCTTCTCCCAGCTTTTCTCTGTCTTTGTTGCCGCGCTCCTTGAAAGCAGGCCGCCGTGTGGCTAGTCAGAGTGGACTACCCTCTGCATAGTCACGGCTCTGCGAAGTTCAGTCCTCTCCGAATGTGGTTTCCTCCTCCATCCCTGCCAGGAAAACTTGAGGAAACATTATTACCCTCAGACTTCCGGGGTCAATTTGCCCTTCATGTTGCCACTCGTTTCTCAAACTAACAAAAGGGCACTAGGTGCATGTTTCTTATTGAAAACAGTATTTTTTGTGTATCTATTTATTTTCCTCTCTTAATTGCTAATATTAGAGTCACTTGACTGGGGCAGGGGGAACAACAAGCAAACAAAACAATCTTTGATCTGAAAGTAAATATGGGCTCCAAATCTTTTTCTGTTTTCAGGATTTCCAGCGGTATTTGTTGTGGCCTGGGCAGTGGCACGAGCCACGCTGGCAGATACCAGGTTAGTAGTGGAAATCAAAATGGGTGGGGCTTTCTGTGTACTCCGGCTTTCGATTGGCTGCTCTTACTGATGCTGTTATCCCTTGTGGGAGTCAGGTGAAGTTGCCCGTATGCAGTGGTAGAAGCTAATACATTGCGCCAAAGCTGGAAGCAGTTTAGCTCCAAGGTTAGAGTACAGAAAGGCTCACAGACTGGATTAAGTTGTTGAACTTCATGATTTATGTAATTGATTTAAAAACTATGATGACCAAGACATGTCTATGTTCATCATTCTTAACACTCCACACTCAACTTCTGAGTTTGCATTTTGTATGTTTATGTGTGTATTGCTGAGGCTTGATCCTGGGGCTTTGTACTTTCTAGGCACCCAGTCTAGCACTAAAATACACCTTTAACCCTAAGCTGGTCTTTTGGAGAGCTAGAGCTCTTGATTTTTCTCTGCATCTCGTCTATTTAGAAATAAGCACACCAGACAGATTTTCAAAAGGTACCTGGAACATTATTAGAAATACGAAAGAAGTCTCTTCCTGACTTAAATTCTATCAAGTGTAATTAGATTAGGAGAAGCTATGCTAAGTGATAAAATTGCAAAACCAGTACTTTCTGTTTCTTGGTTCTATTTACTTACAAAACCAGCAACACTTCATAAGATACCTGAGATGACTGGTTTCAATACCAACTTGCTCTAACTTTCAGTGAAGAGAGCTCTCACTGAAGAATTGTTTTGAGAGGCCAAACCTACTTCTTCTTGGGACTGGCCTCCATCTTAAGAGAAACTTGACCTATAACTCAACCCAGGCTACACCCAAGTACCAGGAAGGACCCCATGGCTTGTCTTTGGCCCATACCCCAGAGTTATGATTATAATACTAATGCTCCCTAGCTACTCCCTAGCTACTCCCTAGCTACTCCCTAGCAACAGTCAAAGACTAGTGTGATTGTTTCAGATGTACTTTCAGACCGTTCATGATTTTGCCTCAGAGCACCCACCTGTCGGCTTACAATAGTCAAATAACTAGATGCTCACCAGGCTAAAACCCCCTCGCTTGCTCTTGCTCGACATTTCCTATAAAGCTTTCTCCCACTGAGAGCTCAGGGCCACACCCTCCTGTTCTACTGTGTCAGAGGCAGTGTGGCCCAAGCTCCAGCTTGTAAATAAAGACCCTAGTGTAATCGCACCAGAGTTAGCTCCTTGGTGATCTTTTGGGGTCCATGAATGCTTTCTGGCACAACAGTTTTAATTGGGTTGGCCCATGAGCATGTCTATGGAGGAGTACTCTAATTTATATAGGAAGATCCTGATGACTGTGGGCAGCACAGTTCCTTAGGTGAGGGTCCTGAACTGTATCAAACAGAAGAAATCTATCTGAGTACCTAGCATACAGCAGGCAACATGGATCCGTTTGTTTCTCTCTGACTCCGGATGTGATGTGACTAGCTGCTTGGATTCCTGCCTTGGTTTCTCCCCGTTGATGAACTGTAACCCAGACATGTAAGCCCAATAAACTTCATTCTCCTTAATTGTTCCTTGTTGAGGCATTTATCACAGCAACGGGAACAAAACCAGAATTATACCTTACTACTTTATTCTTGCTTCATTTAGAGGAGATAGAGATGCCAATGAGTGGGGGGACCTGTAACTTCTTTGTTCTACTTTAGCTTTATCATTCAGAAAGAAAGGTGGGATGTGCAGCAGAAAAGGCAACAAAGAGGCTCTTAAACATGTAGGGTCCAGGAGTTGCCCCACAAACCACAAAAACATCACCTCAGCAGGCAGGGATCGTTTATTGAACACACCCCCTAATACTGATCAATCACACTTAAACGTGTAGGATCCAGGAGTCACCCCACAAACCCCACAAACACCATCTTAGCCAGATGGGGTGGTTTATTGAACTCACACCCTAATACTGATCGATTGGGTCCACAAAACAGAATAACCTAATTGTGGTACCAATCTGTTCTCAGGGAAGGCTTTTTATAGGAAAAACCAGTCTCAAAAATCTAAAAGGCAAGGAGGGGAGCAGTATACATGTTGACTTACTAGACAAAGTATTTTCAGCTGACCTTTAAGCTGATGGGTCTTGAGTGAGGTAAGAGGGGTGGTAGACGAGTGGTGAACAGGGGAATTTTTGACATTGAAATAACAGAGCATGAGTGTTATAATCATAATTTTTTGGCTTATTAGTAGCATTCTTCAGCATTAGCCATGAAAACCACAGTGAGCTCATGCAGAGGTGTAGGAGGTTCTGCCTGGTGGTCAGCTCTGACTCAAACCATAGCAGTTCATATAGACCTTTAACTTGATGGGTCCTCCATAAAGCTTTGTGGAGTTGCTTAAGATTAGCAAAACTCAGGACGTACAGAACAGAATGTAACAGGATATGTGTGATCAGCATGAACTTGTTCTGATCAAATTATTTTTCTGTCAATAACTGGCAGGCATGTTACAGCAATAATATGAAATAGCTGGCAGGCATGGAACAAAATGGGTACAGCTATTTTGGGGCTGGGGCGTCAGACCACAGCAAAACATTTTAGGATTTACATAATCTCCAGGGCTTGGCCTTTCTTTTCTTCTCTATTTTTAATGAATATGGCAGAGAGGGAAAGGGATGGGGAAGAGATGAGAAGATAAGATAAGAGAAGAGGAGAAGGGGAGACAGAGAGACAGAGAGACAGAGACAGAGATAGACAGAGAATGAAAGATTCCCTCACTGGATATCTATTTGAGCCTGATACTACAGCATTCAGAACTTTATTTCTTAGAGTGTTAAATTCTATCTGAACAGAATTTAGTCCTCAGCTGTGTACGATGTGGGGAACTGAAGAATTAATTTAAAATAGGGAGTTACAGTGTTTTCTTGAAAATGTCTGAAGTCTCACTTGTCTTCTTATTATGTCAAAAGAAAAATTTGAAACTTTGACACCCTAACCCATAGAAGTCAAATTTCTGATGTATTTAGAGACATCCAATTATTTTGGTTCACAGTTTTAGGGTCATGCTGAGAAGGTGGTGCTATGCTTGCTCTCTCCTTTTCATTCAGTTCAGGACTTGAACCCATTGGATGGTGAGGTGACACTTGTATTTGGGTGGGTCTTCAGAATTCAATCACCCAATTGAGATGCACAGACATGGGCAGAGGTTTGTCTTATAGACAATTCTAGATGACGTCAAAGTGATAATCAGTATTAGTCATCACAGGTTTCTGTTACTGTGACTTAATACTCAACCGAATCAACTAAAGAACAGGAAATATTTATATTGGACTCTGAGGAGAGGTTTTGATCCATGGTTCTTTGGCCTTGTTGGGTCTATCTAGTCCATCACAGTGAGAGGAGCTATTTAAATTGTGGTATCTGGAAAGAAAGGGGGCACAGACTCCTAGTTTATCCCTCAAAGACATTTTCCTAACAATTCAACTTCTTGCCAGTAGGCCCCACATTGTAGGGATTCTATCACCTCCCAGTAACACCATCCACTGGGGCAAGGCCTTTAACCCATGGGATTTTGGAGGATAAAATACAGCAATAAGGGAAAGTAAGACTATGATGTTTGTATTCATTTGGAAACGCGTAGGCGCTATGAACATATTTAACAAAAGGAGAGAACATGGGGAAGGCCAAACTGTCTCAGTATCTGTTTTCTATTTTATGGATTTTGGGGTGAGAATATATTAATTATATGTGAAAACTATGCTTTAAAAGCACATAATTGTTAGGTATGGACTGAAAACATTTTGCCTTTTAAAGTTGTTGAAGTAGCATTTCTTTGTAAGTTATTTATAAAGTAATAATTTCTTGATGTTTATTATCTAGAATTTTAAAAATTAATGTTATGTTCTCCAAATTCTTTTTATCATTTACCATTGATATACCATTGGTATAATCAATACTGAGCTTTGTCTAAGTAGAAAGAAATGGAAGCCTTTTATTTACATACCTGTAAGGTTAAAACAGTTGCTTCAAGTGTTATATTAAACTTTCAAGTATAAATAATAATAAAAAACCCTCTGTACTATTTAATCTAGTGTATTATTTTTACCAGTACAACCCAGGCTAGATGAGGTTGAGTTAAACTTACTTTGAATTGAATTTATATGATTCCAATAAAACAAATATTTAATGGCCATCTGTATGCTCTATAGTGTTCTAGGTACTTAGGCACCTTATACCATCTCCCCACAGTGATCCCTGCCCATGTATTACTTAAATTTTAGTTAGGAACTAGAAGCTAATTGTAACAAGTAACTAAATTGTGGAGTATTTTTATTAATGCTATTTATACTGTAAAAGTTAAATATAAAAACACAGGCCATAAACGAATAAGAAATGAACACCTGCCAAAACATTTAACACCTTATTCAGTGAGCAACTACGAAGATATTAAGTTGGTTCAAATGGAGGCATCAATGAACCATTTATATTCATGAGATTTAATGCTGAAGATTTACAAGTAAATGCAAAAATCTCAGTTGGTGTTCAATAGGACACTAATGGGTTATAGTCTGTCAAAGACAGCTGAATTTTTACTTCCATGGTAAGAACCATGTGTGTTCAATTTTCTGATGTATTTCTATAGGTAATAAGCTACAAAATAAAATTGCTCTACAAAATAAATTGCTCTGAATTCTGAAAGAGATAGTTTTTCTGCCAACAACTTTCAAATTATTAGGTCTCATTTTAATGCTAATTAAAACAAAGTAACACTGTGGAGTGTCCACACTTAGGAGACTAGTTGTTTTGTGATCTTAGATTCAAGGTATTGGACCTGACTAGTATGGAAGTAATTCTCTAACGTTATAAAGCTCATATACAGGCTCCCTCACAGTAAGGAAAACAGGATCTGTAGTATTTTTACTGGTCTGAGTACTTTAGGATAAGAATTTTATTTATTTGTTTCTCCAAAAGAAGCTGGGACTAGCACTGATTCTCATTTATTTAGTTTGGAAAATTTATTCATTAAGGTGGTTCTCCTCCTCCTCCTCCTCCTCCTCCTCCTCCTCCTCCTCCTCCTCCTCCTGCCCTTCTTTTTTCATCCTAGGTGTTGGGAACTTAGCGCTGGAGACAGATGGATTTACCAGGCTCCGATCTTAGCTGCTATTGGGGTAAGTGAAAAGTTTGTGTAGCTTCAATGAATAATAAATGAACAAATGGCCGGGCGGTGGTGGCGCACACCTTTAATCCCAGCACTTGCAGAGGCAGGTGGATTTCTGAGTTCGAGAGTTCCAGGCTAGCCTGGTCTACAGAGTGAGTTCCAGGACAGCCAGGGCTACACAGAGAAACCCTGTCTCAAACCCCGCCCCCCCCCCCCCAAAAAAAAGATGAACAAATGAAATCGCTACTAAAATTCTGGGTGAGTTTTCCTGTTGCTTTACTGTACAGTAGGTTTGAGGACGTTTTACACGTGTTGCAATAGCTAGGAGAAGCAGGGCTGGGGGCCACACCCTTGTTTGTGCCTGAGATGGACAGGTGCAGAAAGTGCTTGCCATTCGGGATAACTGGGTAGCCCCTGGACACAGTTCTGAAGCATGATTACGAATGTTGTGACTATTTACATGTGTGGAGAATTTTAAGACCTAAATTACAGCTCCCTTTTCATCACTTGCTTCTGGAGTTAATGCTCTTAACACCTGTCAGTAAACTGAGGCGGGGAGGAGGAAAGGGTGGAATGGTGGAGCAGAAGAAGAGTATAGTGGGAACCTCTGTAGAGCATTGTGGGAAATTTGTTTGTCGCCCTTGTTCCATGGAGACTGGTTGATTTCTCAGGAAGAGATGCCCTACAAGACCTTGTCTACTAGGTGTGATAGTTTGTATATGCTTGGCCTAGGAAGTGGCACTATTAGAAGGTGTGGCCCTGTTGAAATAGGTGTGTCATGGTGGCTGTGGCCTATAAGACCTTCATCTTAGCTGCCTGGAAACCATTATTCTGCTAGCAGCCTTCAGATGACGATGTAGACCTCTCAAGCTCCTCCTGAACCATGCCTGCCTGGATGTTGCCATGTTCACCCTTGATGATAATGGACTAAACTTCTGAACCTGTAGGCCAGCCCCAACTAAATGTTGTTCTTTATAAGATTTGCCTTGGTCATGGTGTCTGTTCACAGCAACAAAGCCCTAACTAAGACACTGGGTAGCAGGGAAAAAGGCTAGAGCTTGCATGTCCTGTGTGAGACCTATGTGTTTGAATGTTTTTATTGTATATTGCATCTGGGATGCAGAGGAAAACAAATTTATACAGCTGGGCCAAGGAACGTCACCAAAATGCTTAGTTTTCACTTTTTATGAAGACTTTATGGCATCAGCTTTTCTGTGGTTTGATAAAGATTATGCTAGCTAACATTCTATTGGTGTTTTTGTATGTAATACAAGATGGTTCACATCCTAAAAACACAAATGCTGGATAGATATTAACATACTAGAAAGTAACTTAAAAGCCCAGTTACTTCATCTGCCTTTCTTTGATCATGTTTCTTCTCTTTCTTCATGTTTCTCCCCCATTTCCATCTTTTCTGTCCCTCCCTTTCCTGACAAGTGTTATTTTTCCAGCCTGTAGCCACACTGAATCCACATGAGTTGATATGTCTGGCCTCTTCTAGACAATAATAGGAGTTTATTTTGCTTCTAGGAAACCTGGTAGAAATACAAGAGTGTAGATCAGAAAGAACCCTCACAGGAAGGCCATTTGTACCTTACCATCATGTTGACAAACTAGACATGTGTCTCAGAAGTTCAAAAACTGTGTTGGGATAAAGGAATGAGTGACCTTAATAATTCTTACCTTTTACAAGAAAACTAAATGGTACCCTGTCAATCCAGTGACAACTGGAGCTGCAGCATGTCTCTAAGACAGCATCTCTAACCTGAAGGGAGCCATTGACGGCGCTAAGGGCCTGCTGGTCTCCGCTCCTATTTCTCTTCTCCCATCCAGGTCTCTGCACATCTTCACTGCCAACCTTTGTCTTGTCTGTATTTCTAGTTTCTCCTCTGAGTGTTTGCTCCTTTGTGTCTGACTATTGTCTTTTTTAAGGACGACAATGTTTTTCTTATTACTTTTGTGTTTTCAGTTAATGTTCCAAAATGTACCTGTGTTCCATACAGCAGCTGCTTGATTTTTTTTCATTTTTTAAAAAATGAAGAACATACTAAATCCAAGAACTCTTTACAGAATTGTTGGAATGGAAGTAAAAAATAGTAAACGATTGGGCATTTTCTTTTTTAAAAATGTTATTATTATTATTTTACTTATTCACTTTACATCCTGCTCATTACCCACCTGCTTGGGTCTTCAATATAATAAAAGACCTATCTTATATTTCAAAGAGATGGGAAGGAGGTATTTTAACGTTTTCTTAGGTAAGTGGTATGAGAAAAAGGAGAGAAGGAGAATCTCCTTCATTTTGCCACAGAAAGTGAAGCCTCTGACTTTTATTTGCTCATATCCTTACTCCTAGCAGAAGTCCTCCAGTTAGTTTCAATGCAAAATCATCTTGCAGAAACTTCTAGGGAACTCTCCTATATACTTTTCTCCTAGAACTCCAGATTCTTTGGGGATTTCTGTGCCGGGCATCCCATATCCTCTAACCTGTAAAAGGAAGAGTGAGGCCAGAGTTCCCTCATGGTGTTAAGAAAGTGGTACTTCTTTTTCTCTCTAAGTGATTCTGGGTTGTGAAACCAGAGAGGACTGAGAGAATGGTAACACAGTGCTCACCACATGCTGGGTACAGGTGCAGACAGATCACAATAACTCTAAATGAGAAAACAGACCAGGCTACTAAGCTAAGTGGGGAGAGCTGAGATTCTAACATGAGGATCTACAGCATTACCTGGTGAGCTCCAAGCTTCTTTAATAGAACCTAACATCTCTCAGTATGCAGAGAGGATGCTGCCATGCACACTCATACACCTTTACATAGCTAGTTACCTGAACTTGTCCACCTCTGCCCATGCTGGTCTGTTCAACCTGTCTTTCTAAACCCTTGGAAGGCTAGTATGTGTTTCTCTTGCTTCCCTGGAATGTCATATCTTCAAGGTGACCTTTTGGATAGCACCAAATCTCAAAGAAACCAAAGCTTCTCGCTGTCCATAGACTGCCTACCTTGCCCACTAAGCTGCATGGTATTTGTGAATAAGTACAATATTGTCTCTTAAATGTCTATGTTCTTAATACATTTTGAGAGTTTCTTGGAACACAGTAGCCACTGGATCAATGGTAGTTGAAAGAACCAACCACTCATACAAAGTAGATGTCCTTGAGGACTGAGACAGAGGAAAGGCAAAATAAGTACAGGCAATGCAGAGATCCCCAGTCTGGTTCAGGAGACCTTTTTGTTTTCCTGTCTAGTAAGGGAAAGGACAGTCCTGAAGATAACGATCATACAGCCTCATGACAAAACAAAGATCATACCTTGCATTTTGACCCTATTTGTTTCACATGCACTCAAAAACATGCCAAACTCTGCCTTGAGCAGTTATTGGGAAAAACAATCTTTCCATTTCAGTGGGCACATTATACTTTAAAAAATATATTAGCTTTACAATGTCATGTTTGTTTTCTTTATAGCCTTGTATCATAGTATGACATGGCATTATGCAAACAGACATGCTTCCTATGTACAACCACAAAATTGTAGCACAGACTTCTCAACCTAAATTGGGTCCTTAGCCTAATTCTGGATTTGGCTGTTGTAACAGTGCAGTTTCTCTTAACAGAATGCTTGTAGATCTGAGAGCAGAATTAGAGAGAATGAGGTCAGAATTTCTCATTGGCATACAGAGCAAACTAAGTTTAAGAGAATAAAGGAATTCTGGGAAGTCAGAAGAAGTGTATCAGAGAACCCAGGTTTTCAGGTGAACACTGACTTCAGTGTAAATGTGAAAGCACCAAGCTGATTTTGAAAGGGTAGTACTGAAAAATCAGTCATTGTCTTGTTCCGTTTCATTTTCCTATGTTAAAATGTTTAACAGAGTCAGTTAGTCATTAGAAAATAATGCTGCGTAATGAAAATAAACATTCCCCAATGTGGCAGTTGGTTACTAAACCCACTGTCTTTATGTTGATGAGTATAGTTTTTGAATTATCCTATACAGTACCAATATATAAGGGGAATAAGTTCTAATTAACAACAGGTAGACCAGTCATGAAAATGTTACTCACCTCTAATCCTAGCACTCTCTAGGCTGAATCGGGAGGATCAAAGTTCAAGGTCATTCTTTTGGGCTTGAGAATTCAAGACCAGTCTGGAGACATATGTCTCAAAAATGTAAAAACAAACAACCAAACTAGAGCAGGATGTGTGTTTAGATTTTGGGCCTTCCAGAGCTTCATCAGAAGGCTCAGCAATACTCAACTGGAAGAATGAAGAAAGCAGCAGGCAGGGCCAGTCAGGCCTGGAAGAATCGATGAAACACAATGGTAGATTCAATAGGTATTCAGTAAGCTGGGGCTCCCCTGAGACACCAAGGTTTGCATTTAAAGACTATATCAGAGGGAAAGAATTAAAAAGAGAGAAATGCAGATTGATTGAGAGAACAAGCAGATTTGCTGGATTCTTCAAGATGTCTATGAGGATGCTTGTCAGCTTGAGAGTGGCTTGGGTATCACTAGAAATCTGAGATCTTGATTTTATAGGTTAGGAGAAAGTAGAAGAGAAATAGATGATATTTGCTTTTATTTAAGCATCTCTTCATGCAAGGTGTAAGTGTTTTCTGTTCCAGAAATGAAGGCGCAACTCCAAACCATGTAAAGGGTTAACTCCAAACCACGTAAAGGGTTAATTGCCAGTCAGATGGGAGTAGAGTCACCACTGAGCATCTTTGCTGTCTAAAGGAGACACTCTACTCTTGATGCTTATTCCTGAGACCTAAGGGAGAAAATCATAAACCATGCTGCTGTCGTAACTAAGGGAGGTCAAAGTTCAGCAACCTATGACTGAAAGCTTTTTGTCAATTTCTGGGAATCAATCTCACGCCTTCCATTCATGGAATGATTTCTTTGGAGACCACATGAAGGCTGCATGTATTTTTCTGTATAACATATTGCTGAATTAGAGTGTGCATGTCCAATAAAGTGAACCTTTTGAGAGAGAGAGAGAGAGAGAGAGAAAGAGAGAGAGAGAGAGAGAGAGAGAGAGAGAGAGAGAGAGAGAGAGAGAGAGAGAGGCTGACTCTTTGTAGTTCTAGCTGTCCTGCAACTCACTGTGTAGGCTAAGCTGTCCTCCAGACTCACAGATATCTGTCTGCCTCTGCCTCAATTAAAGGTATATGCTACCAGCCAAGTGAAAATTTTCTTTTAAATGAGCCAAGAAAAGTAAATGTATAGTGTATAGTGACTCGAACTTCTTTTGTCTCCTCCATCTTTTTTATCTCTGGGGAAGTGTGTTGAAGTGCTGAACAATGTCTTCCAGGTCTTCAGGGACAGCATTGCCACTCAGCATCCTATGCCCCAGTGAGGAGAACTCCACTATTTACAGGTTCCTTAGCTGGTCCACCTAACAAATAAACCTAACATGCTTCCTCTAGCTCAGCTGTCAGAAGGAAGAAGGCTTCTGTTTCGTTAACCCTGACCATAACCTTTGTTGCAACACGTGTCTGTCTCAAAGTCAAATGTTATATAATCATTCCCATCAGAGACCCCCAAAATGCAGCCCATCTACTCACACCACAGAATGGTTTATTTCTTAATATGTTGACCACGAGGAATGTTTTCACTTTATTGATAAGCATATTGTTATGAATTAATGAGTTTTTAAACTATAAGTAATACATTTCCCTATTATAATACTACAATTTGATTATATAATAAATATAAATACAAAATGCATAGTTCATTTTTTTGTTAGTCTGTAACTCATGGACAGCTTCTAGAGTGTATATTAGAGCTTGAATTTCATTTGTAGTGCTATTTTGAGATGTTTAAGAAGACTTCTGGAAGAAAGATTTTTATTTAGGAAAAAAGTCAATTTGGTGTTTGCAATTCTGTCAAATACCAAATACAGATATTAAACTGTACCTCTATAAATCTCTCCTTTATCAGTCTTCCTTTTCTCCATCTCTTGATTTTGGAGGTTGATCCTCCTGTGATAACAGTTGGGTGGAAATGATTCATTGACTTAAGGAACAGAGAGTAGATTATACTTGTTTATCTTTGTATTTTTAAGAAGCAATCAATATAGCATTTTAAAAAGTCATCATTTAAGATTTTCCTAAAAGTTTTATGAGGTGCCATTCTGTTCCTTCTGTTGGAATTCTCTGAGATATCTTTTATATAGGTGTGTAGAACAAAACACTCATGAGATGACAAAAAACTCTGAGTAGCTGAACTTTGTATTAAATGTACTTCTTTCAAAGTAGACCATTAGTCATCTGAAGAGCCTGTCTGGCAAATACACAGAGCCTGGTCCATAGCACAACGATGCTGTAAACGTCTGGAAAATTGTGAATATAGACCAATAAAAGTGACTCTTAACAAAGTACTCACTCCTAACCCACATTTTGCTAATTCTGAGCACTGTGTATCACATGAACTATAAATTCTGCAAGCTCTCACAGTTGTATTGATTTATGCAAGATTATTTAAACGTGAAGAGCTCTATACTAGCATTGTCAAATTACCATCAGGAAAACATCTTCCAAATGGCTCCCACCCAGAACATTTTTTTGACCCTTAGATTAGTTTTGAAGATTTCTCAGAAAATGAACCACAGACTACAGAAAAGCATACCTGCAAATTCAAATGCATCAATGAGTGCCCAGCTCTGATTTCTTATTTTAGTTCTTTGGTTCTTTTTTAAATGCCAGCTATTGGGTTGCTTGAAGGCTGAGTTTTAGATGATCTATTGTTTTATCGCCAATCAACAGTACTACTTAATTGTATTTACTATATGAACGTTAGTTGGATACAGTGACACTTCTGTAGTCTCAGTTCTTGAAAGACTCAAGGCTAGGGGCTCAAGGCTATCTTTGGCTACACAGTGAGTTCAAGACCAGCCTGAGCTACAGTCAGAACAACACAAGCCAAACATTTCCTGTCAGCAATTCACAGAGAAACTAAAGAAAACTAAACCTGGTACTGGGGACACTGAATATCTTATGTAATATGGCTTGATTGTTTCTGTGTTTAAATGGCTCAGAAGTATGGCTCATTGGCACAGAGCTAGGCATGGAATGCTAGTGCCTAAGTGTCTAGTTTATGTGTGGATTCATAAAGATCTAATGGTACCTTGATAAACAGAAAGGGGAAATAAGATTATTTGAAAGACACTGGATTGTAAAACAAAACAAGACAAGACAAGACAAGACAAGACAAGACAAGACAAGACAAGACAAGACAAGACAAGACAAAAACAATTGCTAAATTAGATCAACCTGTATGCTTTAAAGATGTTTTAACATCAGAATGGAAGTCACAGAATATGTTGCATTGGGGAAGAGGTTTTGCATATGAAAGACTATGGGTTCCATCTAAATTGATAAAGACCCAATATGAGTAAGAGAAATTTCCACATGAAAGGCATGGCTCAAGGAAAGAATTGATGCAGAAAGACAGCAAAGAAGATGATGTAGAAAGCTGATTCCCTACATGGGGACAGTTCAACAAACCAGCTGAAGAAGTACATATCTTGAAGAAGTACATCATCTTGGTGGACTGGAAATACTTGATGCTAAAATGGACATTTGCCAAAGGACAGGTGATCAGGAATGCAGTTATGAAGGATCATTGTATCAACAGATTTTCACAAGGACATTCGGATTATTACATTTGTAGAATTGATGACTGTTTCTGTTGTAATAGTAAAATTGGGTGTGAATTTTAGGCTAAATAGAAATGGGGAAGAGGTAGGGGAATCTTAATCCAGCAACATGGCTGCTCTGGCAAGACATCATATCCAAAGAATTTCTAGGTCTTTGTATCCAGCTAGAATGACATATCTTTAATCCCTCTGGGTATAATACAGACGCACCCTTTGTACACACCTTTAATCCCACATAAGGAAGGTAAAGTTAGTTTGTAGAAGGAAGCAGCCCGTGTTTGAAAGTTACATCTAATTGAGGGGGAGAATCAGGGAGAGATGTGACAGAATGTGTGAGAGATAGGATATGCCCCAGTCTCAGTAGAACGGACAGGATAAAGGGGCTACTTAAGAGCAGCACAGGTTAAGTCAGGAGGGGAGGGCAGTTCAGCAAGTGCGGTATAGTTGAGTTCAGACAACGAAGTTGAGTTTGCTTAAGTTCAGTTCAGTGGAAATTTTTACCTGGACAATTATGCAGAGATTAAACAATTATATAATTATGCAAGCAAACATTTCTCTCTAAAACATTGTATGAGACATGCAGAGACTCTATGTGATTCTTGCTTACAGCAGCAACAGCAAGAATATCCTTCATCACCAAGAGGTAATCATAATAAATGACAGATGCTGCTGTCCATTTTTTCTCCTTCATTCCCCTCAATTGACACCTTTTCTAACTGCAGAATCATGTTTCTATCGTCTATAGGGATTTTTCTTTATATCCTTGTTTACAGTCTTCTTTAGAAGGAATAATTTGCTCACTAGCCCCCAGTTCCATGTTCTCCATGTGCACCTTAGCCCTCCCTACACAGTTAGAAGCTCCATCTGGAAGGGCTCTTCTGGTGCGGCCGTAGGTCCTTTACAATCTTTTACTAAACCATCCCGTTCTCAACGACTTTCTGTCTCCATGTCCATTTGATACTATATATATATATGTACACACACACACACACACACACACACACACACATATATGTTTTTTTAAGTACATTTATTCAGCAATAATGGTACATTTTTAAAATTATAATGCATAATGAAAAAAATCCCAAACTTCTTGGGGTCTTCAAATTGCAGACATGTTACTCTTGGGTATCCAGAGACAATAAATCCAAGGAACTCTCAGAAATGTCAAGGTTGGGATTACTTTAACATAATTCCAACAGTCTTCACACTCTATTGTTTTGAAGTTAAAGTTTTCATTGTTTTATTTTTGTATTTTTTTTAAACACACCAAGTTTAGCAGTGCTTACAAAGAACTACTTCCTACAGGAATACTCAATGAAAAATGTAACTTAAAATTCATGTCTCCCAGGAAGGTAATGGCCCCCTATGTAATCAGATGTGAACACCACCCATCAAGGACCAAATCTGCATTGAAAATGTGTTACCCTTTGGGAGTGCACTCAAGGGACATACACAAAGGATACTGTGTATGTAAATTCATTAGTGTGGCTTCTGGCTTTGTTTCTTTGCCCTTTCCTATTCTCCTTTTAAAATGTTAAATAAAATCTACACATTTGCTTACATATATACATGTATACATTATAGGCTGGCACATGAGTTGATGGAGAACATGCTTTCCCCCCTTCATTCTGAGATAGGATTACCTCACGTAACATCATTATACATTCTAAGTCCATCATTTTTTTTCCTGAAAATTTTGTCACTCATTTTTCTTCAGAGTTGAATAATATTTCATTTTATATATGTACCAGACTTTCAACATCCATTCATCTGTTGATGGGCATCTAGGTTGGTTCTATTTCTCTTCTATTATGAGGACAGCAGCAATAAACATGGGGATGCAAATGTCACTGTAGTGGGGAATGGGGTTTCCTGGATGCGTGCACAGGAGGGGAATAGCTCAGGTACCTGTTAATTTTAATTTAATATTAATTTTTGAGAAACCTCCAAACTTATTTCCCCTACTTGCTATCTGATTTTTCACCCCACCCACGATAAGCAGTGAATGAGGGCTCCTCTTTCCCCACACCCTTCCTAACATTTATTATTATTAGCTTGTTTGTTGATTGACTCTTTTATTTCCTTGGTATTTAGTTTTGGCAGTTCTTTGTGTGCGAGGTGTAGCTGGTTAAGGTTTTCTCCCATTTGTGGCCTGTGTGCTATGCTGATTGTTTCTATTGCTATGTAGACAGCTTTTAGTTTGCTGTAGCCCCACCATCTGATTCTAGGGATCATTCTTATGCTATTAACTTTTGTTCAGAAAGTTCTGGCTAATCCCATTGTTTTGAAGAGCAGTTTTTTATGTTTTTATCTAGAAGTAGAACCTTAGACTTAAAGTTAATGTCTTTGATCCATTTTTAATCAATGAAATTTTTTATTGCTTCAATTGTATTTGATGTGCAGAGCAAAAGAATGGCCAGGAGTTACACAGTGTGTTCTACATTAGCGTTCTGCCATTACTGGCTGTGTGGTCACACGCGGTGTCACCTGCTCTGCATCTGTGAAGTGATGATGATATTTTCTAGAATCTTTGTGAAAATTAAAAAGCTCTATTTTATTTTTTTAAAAAAATCAAGATATTATGTAACCAGTGACACTTTCTATTCTATAGTTCCCTAAACAACTTAGAGCAGTTGTCTGGAATTTTATGCAGCTGTTACATGTATCATTATGTTTATATACATGTGTGTATTTTCTTTGAAACTAACAAGTTCTGCTCAGGCTTAGATTTTCTTAATTCTTATGTATTTTTAGTGGTCAATTTGGCCATCCTTAAATATATCTTCTCTTTTATTAAACTATTGGGTTAACTGGTATATATATATATCACTTCCTAACCAAATTTATTTTCGGGCTTTCAGAATTTATCTTTGATGTATGACATGAGGACAGAGACCTTGGTTCTGGGCATTTTCATATGATGAAGCTGAGGGTTGCATTTCTATTATATAGATTAGGGACCGATAAATGACAGTGCACAGCTGATTGTGTTCCCATAGCACGTCTCGGCTCAATTCCTAACTCGCAGCCATTTACACAGTTGCTGTGATTCAGCCTCATCCCAGATATTCACCCCACACATATTGCATCACCAGGAACTGTTTTCTCATGTAGAGAGGAAATTCTGTGACATGAAATAAATATGGCTGTTCAGAAAGCAATCTCCATGGAAATCCTCAACTCTCATGTTGTGTATGTTCTAATGTATCTGAAGAGAGTGAGAATGTGATCATTAAATACATCACAGAACCATGCAGATGGTTTCAAATTCCAGTGAATAGCTAGGTAACCCAGGTCAAATCTTTTTGAATTGGAAAATTTGGTCCTTAATAAGGGTACACAATAAAAATATCTCATCTTCATGTGAAGCTTAGAGAGTGTTAAAGAAATAGCAGCCATGCACGATTAGTCTAGTAGTACTTTCCTCTTATATGAAGGAAAAGGAACCAACTCTCTGCCATCTCTTCGGTTTGAAGGCAGGGCTTGATTCTCTCTAATGGATCCCACACCTATCCCTTTTCAAATTCAATATAACCGACTACATCAGAGACCCTTTTTCATACAGCATCTTGCCTATAAAATATCCTTAACATGCATCTCCCACTGCATTTCACACATCATAGGTGGGGATAGTGTTCTCTGAACAATTCTATTACTCCTCTGTATGAACACAGAGGCAGAAGATAGGTTTTAATTTTAGTTTTAAAAAGGTAGGTCCCATTTATAAAACGACTTATTTTTGTCCCTCCAACCTTCCATGTGGCTGCATCTGAACTTTGGAAATTGGATTCTGGTAGGTTATTCTCTGATATTTCTGGTTCCTAATGCTATTAAAAATTTAATTTTTCTTTTCTTTCTAAAATTTTTTTTAAATGAAAGCAAGTCAAGAATCAGTAGCCTTTACTGTCTTGTCTCAGATTCTGCATCCAAATTTATGGAACAGGCAATTTTTAGTCTTAATACAAAGAAGTTCATATTATTAAATTCCTATAAATGTCTTGAAGAGTAGTTTAATTTTTATGTGATATTATATTCTTTTGTCTTTCAGCTGAATTTTATTCTGTTCCTGAATACAGTTAGAGTTCTCGCTACCAAAATTTGGGAGACCAATGCAGTTGGGCATGACATGAGAAAGCAGTACAGGTAATACAGAGAAACTATCATCAGAGGATGCATTTTGCTCGCTGTTTAAAGAATATACACCAGCTAGTCTTTAGGGAATTTGCTCTATGAATGTGTGTTTTTGTTTAAATCACTTACATGGATGGTTGGAAGCAAGTATTTACAGTCAGGATACAAATATTCCCAAACCTTCTTACTGTGCCTGAATTCTCTGTATGTTTTTGTCTGTTCTCAGCAGTTTGTTAATTTTCTACAAATTGTATGAATTTATACAAAAGTCTCCTGGTGAGTATCTTAAGCAGTTGTTTACATTTGAAAATATGTCCTTCCTAAAAAATAATCAAGTGGGTGCATTTGTTGTATTACACCCAATCTTTGGTGAACTGATAGCTCCCAAATGCAAATTTTAAGATTTTTGCAAATCCACTGATTGGAGGAGTTTTATTACTTTGTCTTTCATGAAGAAATGAACAAATTGCATGTTCATAATCACTATCAAGCCATTTTAAGGGAGTGCCCATTTCTGCTAGTGATCATTTTGGTAATTCTGAGTACTAATGGCCTCTATCCAATTGAACTCACATGTCTAGTAATCAGGTGGATGTGGATTAGGTTTTCTATTCCTTAAATTAGTTAACAACTTCTGCCTCAGCTTGCTGTGAAGTACTGTCTCAAATACAGAAAAAACAAACCATGTTCAGCATTTGGATTTTTATTTCACAAGCATTCTCCAAGTTTGTGCAGATTCCTTCCCTTCTGACACGTTGTCAGCCTCTGCTGTCCAGCAGCAAAGACTACGAGGTTGGCTGGGACTCTATAGGATGCCCAGTGTGAGCAAACCTGCAGCTTTCAACTCCAACAGTGCTCAGCGGGAGCACTGTGATATACATTGTGCCTAAGAATCTATGGACAAAGGCCTATGCTGTACTAAGATAGCTTGTCTTGTGTTACTTAGACCAAAAATAATGGCACAATATGGTGATATAAATAACCTTTTACTCTTTTCCATAAAGTGAAAAGTGTGATTATGTTTATAATTGCTGTAGATTTCTAGTTCTGAATGCAGGATGCTTATTTATATAGTTGTCAATGAAGTTGAACTTCTTTGAAAAAGTTGCCCAAGAGTTTTGAGAAACTTGGGTAAGGAAGAAGGATGATGAATAGCATCTAAAAATTTCCGAGGGGATTGTTTCTTAGAATAATTGAAGAGAACAATTTATTAAGAATTTAAGTAAGCTGCTATTCAGAATTCAGAATAACTTTTAAATAATCAGATGTCCAGAAATATTTTAAATTTCAAAGTTGTTCGTTAGAGAAGGTCTTGACTCATAGGACTTAGGGAATGTAGGTTTTTAGCTACCTGATTATTTTTCCATAGCTGAAACGTATTTGGTATTCCTAATAGTGTCGAGAGTTAAGCCACATATAAACAAACAATGGGATATGTTTTTCTTATTTGAGAAACTACTCAGCAACAATTTGGAAATTCAGTTCAGTTTCTGTTTTTGAGATCCCACGTTATCAAAACCTTACTTCTAAAGCAGACTTGGGAAGAAGAAATTTGTGTTCTTGTTTCAGTAGTGTTAGTCTTAATTTGAGAGTGGACTACTTAAATTTGTATGTCTTAGGGTTTCTATTGCTGTGAAAAGATGCCATGACCACAGCAACACTTTAGTTGGGGCTAGCTTACAGTTCAGGGGTCTAGTCTGTTATCATCATGACGGGAAGCATGGTGGCATGCAAGCAGACATGGTACAGGAGTAGTATATGAGAGTTCTACATCTGGAGCCACAAGGGGCAGGAGGACACAGAGCCACTGGCTTGGCTTGAGCTTCTGAAATCTCAAAGCCACCCTGCCAGTGACATATTTTCTCTAATAAAGCCACACATATTCTAACATGGTTACAACTCCAATGATGACACTCTCTATGAGTCTGTGGGGGACATTTTATTCAAATACCACACTTCACTCCCTGGCGCCCATAAGTTCGTAGCTATATCATAATGCAAATAAATTTAGTCCAATTTCAAAGTCCTCATAGTCTTTAACCTCATAGTCTTTACATCTTGTTTAAAAGTACATAATTTAAAGTCTCTTCAGAGACTCTTGCCAATCTTTTATCTGTAACTTTTGTAAGTCTAAATAAAAAAGCAGATAACATATTCTTGGGGTCCCCAAGGCAATCCAGCCTTTACATTTAGAGCTTCATATAATGGCCTCTCTAGGTCTCCATGCAGGGACATCCCTGACCTCAGCGGCTTTCCTTAGTTGAGGAGGGAGATTCCATGACCTCTTTACTGTATCCTTGACTCTAAACTCAGAACCACACAGTTGAAGCTATTAAGTTATGCTGCTTGCTTCGGAATTGGTTCCTTATTTGGATCAGCTCTCTTTTTGATGGTTTCTTTCACTGTCTAAGCTTGAGTGCACTGAAACTTGCTCTGTAGACCAGGCTGGCCTTGAACTCTGAAATTTCCCTGCTGAAAAATCCCCAGTGCTAGGATTAAAGGTGTGTGCCACCATGCTCAGCCCTAAGTGTTTTTTTAATTGCTTTTTACAAGTTAGCAGCTTAACTGGGTGAAGTCTTGCTCTGAGGTCTTACTCCATCAGACTTTTCGGTAATCTGTATTATCTGTCTTGCTCTGAGGTCTTACTCCATCAGACTTTTTTGTAATCTGTTTGTATTATCTGTCTTGCTTTGAGGTCTCACTCTGTCAGACTTTTCTGTAATCTGTTTGTACTATCTCGTGCTTCCTTTCTCCTCTCACTGTACATTTTGTATTTTTCCTTGTTCAGCCTTTTCACTATTAGTCTGTGTAATAGTGAATATCAATAACCACACAACAGAGTGTATACAAGGCTGTATTGAGATTTCCTCTGTCTGTCAACACAATTTATCCAAAACTCTTTAATTTAGCCTCAGACAGATATTTTGGACATGAGCAAAATGCAGCTATATTCCTAGCTCAAATATCACAAAAAACCCATCTCTAGACCACATACTAACCTTCTTCTCCTTTAAATCCATGTTCCTCTCAATATGGCCTATTAAGTCCCACTTAAAGCATTTAACTGCTTTTCTAATCTAATGTCCGAAAATCCACATTTCTCCAAACAAAAGCATGGTTACAGGCCTATCACAGCAATACCCTAGTTTCTGGTACCAATTTCTGTCTTAGAGTTTCTATTGCTGTGAAGAATGACCATTGCAACTCTTTTGTGTTAAATATTTTAATGGCTTACAGTTCAGAGGTTTAGTTCATTCTCATTGTGCTAAGAATCATAGTGACACATGGACAGATATGGTACTGGAGAGATAGCTGAGAGTTCTACATCTGGATCCACGGGGAGCAGGAAGCAGGCTTGGCTTGGGCTTCTAAAACCTCAAAGCCCATCCTCTAGTGACACTTCCTCTAACAAGTCACACCTTCAATAATACCACTTCCTGTGATTCTGTGGGGGTTGTTTTCACTCAAACAATATGTGATCTCCAACCATTTTTGTACCTTCAAACTTTTGCAAGAGGTTTCTCTTTTATTAGATTTATCTCATACATATTCACCTATCTTTCGTAAAAGAAAGCAATACAAATTTAAAGCAATATGAAATGTCTAAGCAGTGGTATCTAAAGTGATTATTAAGCACATTTTCATGTACATTCCTCTGAAAGGCTAAAAACAGTTTTCAGAGATAATATAGTCTCTCCAGAAGAATGTCATGGAACAAGCTTGTCATTTGATATCCACATGCCCATATATTTTCTCTCTCCCTTTCCTCTCCCTCTTTCCTTTACACACGCACACACACACACACACACACACAGACACCCAGACATCCACACACCCACACATTCATGCACAAACATACATACATACATACATACATACATACATATACACATAGACATCTGAAATTTACACTTAGTCTTTTAGATGATACAGTGCTTTAAAATGATGATAAATTAAAGAATCGGATGTTGAGGTAGCCTCATTCTGATTTACAAACAAGCAGCTATAAAAAGGTCTTAACTCCATTTTTCTCAGTGGCATATGTAGGCTGGTTTACTGTAGGTTATTTTAAATCAAAGTCAATATGTAGACAACAAATCTATGAGATGTAGCCGGGGACGATGAGCATTTTCCTTTTATATTACAACCCAGTTCCTCTTGTTTCGGGAATCCTTCTGGAATAAGCATTGTACACTAATGAGAGTGAAAGAGAGGACGTATCATCAGGGGACCGAAGACAGAATAACCCTGGAAAGGCTTTGATTCTGTGCCCAGTTAGTATTCTCATTTTACATTAAAAAGCCAAAAGGTAGGGCAGGTGAAGAAACAAGATTTTACAGTTGCATATATGGAAGTAGGCAGGTGTTAAGGGCAATCACCTATTGTTTTGGCAATTTTTCCAGCTTTATTCTGATCTAGGTAGCAAGAGCTTGACAAATAGGCAGCACAAGCAATTCTTTAAGTGAACCTCTAAAGAAATCAATAAATCAGTATCTAATAATTGATCTTACATCTTATTTTATGCCGATCCCTTCTCTTCATCTTCTACAACACCATATGGATCTATCTTAAAAGAAATGGGTTGGTACTGGACTGGCATCTGCAGTGCCTCTTGGCTGTGCTTCTAGTCTGAATCCTTTTAAATATCCCTTTGGCATTTTCTCACACTATTCCTGTCTCCCCGTTCACTGTTAATCCTCTAGGATTTTGGAGGATCATTGTTGCCAATAAATCTATTTCATTCTGAAGAGTGACTAAGCTTTCCTGAACAATAGCTGCATTCTACTTGATCTGAGTAGAGACCTGGCTATGATGAACTTATGGATGCCTTATTGCAGAGGCATCAGTGGTCATGGACTCTGTCAGACCCATTCTCAGAGGACTGGCAAAAGTACAGGAATTCACTGATTTCTTTAATCTTATGGATATAAAGGTTGTTGGACTTTGCTTGCTGTGAGCACATCTAAGTTAGAGGCCAAAAAAACCATCTGCAACTGTATCCTGGGTATCAGGTGTAATTACCACTGGAGTAGGTGCAGTAGGTAGCACTGGGAGCTACTATTCTTTTAATTAGTCTAGAATAGATGGCCCTGTGAACCAAACATGTCCCTTTCCTTTTGCTGGTCAGGTTTTGGTTATTTATTCCTACTCTAGGGTAAGTAACGTGGCTTGCACATAAGCATATGTGGCAATCTTGACATAAGTAAAGGAGCACATGGCTGGCATTTATTAAAGACAGCATTTTAAGACATGTGTTCATCAGATGAAGGACTTTATATGGTCAGTTCCTATAATATTTGTCCTTGTTTCCCCATCCCTAAAGGTCCATGATGGCTTTAACTCCTTGTCACATTGTGGGAGTTCATGGCAAAGTCTGTGCATTACCAATATTAAGATACTACTTAATGTCCAGTCCAGCTGGACAATCAAGTGGGACCCATAGACCCTGTGAAGAGGAATGAGATGCATGAGAAAATAAGGAGGCACAGCAAGTCAAGAAGTCTGATCAAGCTGGCAAAGATTTTATTGTTCACACAGGTTATATATTCTGAAAACAGGATATGGGGAGGGGCAGGAAGGGAAAGAGGGATTTGCAAGTGGAGGAAGCTAGCTGCAGCTGTGGGGTCTAACTAGGTTGTTCTCACAAAGCCTTGCCATTACCAGGGGTTCTAAAAACATCTATCTAGCAGGATGTTGGCTAAATCTAAAGATCAGGAGGAAGGGTTACTAAGGTGGGTCGCTATGAGGCCTTGTTTGAAGTTCTGAGAACTGAAAATACAAGTGAATCCTGGAAGGTAAGCAGAAAGAAGAATAGTAGATGGGAGAGCCAAGGATGAGTGTTTGCCAAGAGTAAGACCTTGCCATGGCTTCCCACAACTTAATATTATCAATATCAACCAATTATCATTTATAGTCAATATAACCATTATTTACCAATAGACTTCTCACAATTCATAATCATTCTTTTGTCATCTGGTCACTTGTCCATAGGCTGTCACTAGAAGGGGCCATCTCTAAACACAGTCTGTTTTACCAGTGTGGGCAATTCCTCCAAAGTATGATGAGGTCCAAGGGGTGATCAGTGGATGTCCATAGGATTAGAAGGACATCAGGAGCCAGAGTAGGAGCTGAACTGTTGTCTTCATTCTGAAGTTGTTTTGAGATAGTAAGTTTCAGAGGTTGGACTGGGACAGTTCACAGCAGCCTTGGTGTGGCTGTGGGGTTTATTCATAGATTGGCACCTACAAGTTTAAGCTACTTTTTGTGTAGCATTAGAGAAGTCTTTCAAATTTCCTGGAATCCCATTGGGGGTTCATGATTCCAGTTCTAGAGACTTTTAGTCAGCTGAGAAGCCTGGGAGATGCAGCCTCTTTGGACTAACTGGGGTCTTGGTGAAAGAGATCTCACTGGGGCCTCCAGAAACGTTTACAGAATCCTTCTAGAGTAAGCACTCTGATGCCAATGGGAGTGAAAGAGAGAAAATGTCAACAACGGGCTCCTGCAAGGCTTCTATCCTGAACCCAGTTAGTATTCTCATTTTATACCCGAAAGCCACAAGGTAGGGCTGGCAAACAAGCAGGATTTTACAGTAGTGTATGTGGCAGTCAGCAGGTTGATGAGAGAAACGACCCATCGTTTCAGCCATTCTCTCAGGTCATTCTGTTCTAGGTAGCAAGTGATGTCATGCTTGGTGAATAGGCAACGCATGCAAGTGCTTTAAGTAAATCAGTAAATAAATCAACATCCAATAATGGGTCTTTTATACCTTATTTTAATTTACTATAACAAGTAAGAGGAGTTGTCAGAACTTGAAAAAATACAAGTGTGAAAGAGTTCACTGACAAGAACACTTGAATGTTTCCTCTAACTGGACTTGTTCAATGTCAAATAAACATCATGTTTAATGTTTAAGATAAAACTAATATAGCACGACAGCAAAGCAGACAGACTTAAAGGTGAATAATCACCCATGGAACAGTTTTCCATGGATATTTTACTTCTTTGGGCTTCTATCCACAGCTGGAAATGATAACATGTTTTTCTTACAAGAAGTGAAGTGACTATAGTTTGCTATGGTAGCGTGATCTAAAATTTCTCACAGTTTCATTTGTTACACTTCACTCGTGCAAGAAGGCAGAGAGGAAACAAGGAAGGGAGCAAAGTGACTGGGATCTTGCAGAATCTCTTTCTTGAAGTGAGGAAAATGCATGAAGAAATGCATATATAAAAGTATTTCCATAGACATGAGAGAAAGCTTCATTTCAGGGCAGGAGGGATTGAGAAAGGCTTAGGATACACAGGAGCCCGAAGCCTGTCTTTTTTTTGTTTGTTTGTTTAGCTAAATATGATTCACCAAAGAGAACTAGAGACTTCCATACTCATTTCTTGGAGAATAGTGAGGGCCAGATACTGTGAGGACTGCACATCTGTTTTCTAAACTGGACACCATGTCCTCAAATCACTTGACTCCTTTGCACTTCTCTTGTCTATGGAACTGTCACCATACTCCCAGCAAGCCAGAAAACTCATGTCAGTTCCCACATGCCTGGATCACCTCATGAGGCAGCTGTGTCTTTGTAGAAAGTCAAGCTATAAAGCTGTACAGTGAGTGTGAGCGAGCATATGGTCACTGATAAACATCAGTGTCCGGGGTTGCTGGTGCCCAGTCTGCTACCAGTAGATAGATAATGACCTGTGTGTACATTGGCTAGTCATATGCTCTGCAGGAGAAACTCTAAAAGAGGATATAATGATGGCTTATATATAAAAGTGAACAGAGTTCAAACATTTTATTTAATTCCATAATTAATAAAGCAAGTGATGATATGTTTCACCTGGTTCAAAAGAGAACATATAGTTAAGTGATGCATCCTGGAATGAATACATAAATGGATGCAAACTGCAAAACTTGTTAGTGTCTACAAGGCTGCAGTCAGTGGCATCTGCAATCTGCTACATAAAGTTTGCATTTCAGTGGTCTGGAATCACTTGCTTTACTGTGGTAGACAGGTGCCTATGCTGGTCCCTAGAATCACTCGTTTATGTGTTGTGTGCAATAACTGTCACCTAGACCTTAAATGTGGGCAAGATTTATGATAGCTTTGTTGGTCTCTCCTTGATTAGGTTACATTAAATGACAAAGAAAGAGGACTAGTCACTCTTACAGTATTTTACAGAGACACCATCCTGGAAGTCTGAGAGGGCTGGCAGTTTGAATTTGCAGGTAGCCCGTGGGGTCAAAGTGACTCTTGGCTGAGAACCAGAAGACAACCCAACAAATTCAATGGAGGTCTTTAGAAATCTGAATGAGTTTACAAGGGAACCTTAGGACCAGCTGTGAACCTAGCCTTAGCTGAAACCTTGAATTCAGTCTTGAGACCCTGGAGTATAAGACCCAACTATGTTGCTATGTACTTGTAGCACTGCATAGCAATGGAGTAAATGGGTATCATTTAAGGCAGTAGCTTTGTGGTACTTTGTTATACAATACACTGAAGGTTAATCCAATTACTGTCTTTACAGGCGATCCTTTATCCCCCACAGAACTATAAAATAGCTTAGTCATAGGCAAGAGGAGAAAACTCTAAAGACAGACCTAATAGGATATCAAATGGATTTTATTGCCTAGTGCAGTTTTTCTCTGATCTATATTAAACTGAATGGTGACAAAACTTTTGCATTTGTGACCATATTATAATCTATCGGTCTGATTTAATTTTACATTTGAACCTCAGTTTTGGTTCCCAGCTACAAAAGTCAGAGAGATCAAAGTTAGCTTGATTCTGTAAGTGCTCTCCAGGGGGATTTACACTGCATCTTAAAAACAGAATGTAATTTTCTTCTCGGAGAGATGTAAGACAAGAGTTTCAAGGCTGTGAAAGTGCAGTTAATGCAATTCCTGAATCTAACTAGACCATATCAAAATGCCTTAGGTGTTCACAGCATTGTTCCCAGTCTTACAGTCACAGGAACTCGGGGGCTCACTCCTCAGCATTTGGAAGGAGGACAAGTACAGGCAGATCCCAAGAGCTGAGAGTGTTAGTCAGGTCCGAGAGATCTGTTGCTTATCACAATGATGGCTTGAATGGAATGAACTAATGTGGAATTCTAAGACTGAAGAAACTGTAGGCAGGACAAGTGGGGGCTCAGACCAGTGGATGAGAAAAGCCCACATGCTACAAAGTGACAGGTAGATAGCTGAATAGTTCCAAGGGAACATGATTTGGACACTACTGAGACACTATGGGCAATGAGAGAGGTAGACAACTCCAGACATATGAGCTAGACACCTCCATGAGAACCTGTGGGTACTCCAGGAAGCAGGCTATGATAGAAAGTGTGCTGGTAGGAATGGTGACTCCCAGAAAGCCTTGAGATAGTAAAGCCTTTACAGACTTGTGGACCCTGCCTCACTTATCTGTAAGACCAGATAAATGAATCAGAATTCCATAGCTGTCAGACATAAAGGTTAGATTCCTAATCTATTTCTCTTTAGTCTTAGCTAGCAAGATCTTGGCTCACCCACACAACTTGTTCCCAAGAAGAAAAATAATAAATAAATAATGCGTCTAGAGGAGAGACTGGCAAGGACAGAAGACTAAGTTGTTCAAGACTCTTGGTGTAAATTATTCACAAAGGGGGGCATTTGAGAAACGAGGAAGAAGTGGACCATATATTTGGTCATTTATTGGAACAGAAGTACAATTAAAACAAAAGTCTTCCCAAACTGGGAGATGCTGCACTTGGTATCTTGGTGAAAAAAGGAATGGCTTAGTGGCTTTCAGCATCATATTTTCCACTTCATTATCTTTAGGGCAGGAATCTGGATGTTGACCCTCTGTTTCTGGCTGTCACCAGGCTGCAACTGAAACATCAGTCAGAGTGATGGGATCATGGGGAAGTCGGACTGGGGAGGATATATCTGAGTCTGCGTGACTACTGGTAGATTTGGGTGCTTATTGGCTGATGTCCAGATACTATTGTTTCTTGCCACATGAGCTTTTCAGCAGAATAGCTCACAACATGGCAGCTTGTCTTACTATAAAGGGCTAGGAAGATGGCAGTTAGAATCTTAGGCAGTACCGACACAGAAGCAGCATTCCATCACTGTTGCCATAGTCTACTAGAAGAAATTCCTCGACCTGACTTTACTCAGGGAAAGGACTGACAAGGGCATATTAGCAGGAAGTGGGGTTAGTTGGGGGCCATTTTAGACTAAGCCTGTCTGTGGCGGACAGGGTTCTCTCAGAAATATCAATAGAGTTGTGCACAGATGTGTAGGCAGATAGATTTATGAGCAGATAGGTAGTTATAGGTAGGTGGACAGCACTTGCTCAATTCATTCTTGTGGCTCTAGAGGCTGAGAAGGCCTGTGTCAAGCCTTCAGCAAGCCATAGTTCCAGGTCTCTATTTAAGTCCTAAGTCTTACAAGTAAGGAAACAAACAGTATAGCTCTCCATCCCAGAAGGATACCAAACAGCTCAGCAGCCTACCAGTACAAGTCTCAGATCCACAGGCTTCAGAGCCTGGAAGGGTGAAGGCAGGTGAGTAGTGTTCCAGCTGCAGAGGAGGAAAAGCGTACAAACCTTTTCTCTGCCTTCTGGCCCTTGGTGCCGTTCAGTTACCTGCCCCTCACTCACTATTTCCCCTACAGTCTGTGGGTTTTGATCCACTGTCTCAGCCCTCATCACATGTCTTGCCTCCAGTTCCTTCAGTCTTAGAATTCCACATTAGTACATTTCATTCACTACAGCAACACTGATAAGCATGCCTGTACTTGTCCTTCTGAATACTAAGTAGTGAGCCCTAGGTGGTTGGTGGAGCCCAACCCACTGAGGGTAGACCTTCCATATTGAGCCTAGCTACTTGTGTACCCAGCTCCTTTGGAGGAACCTTCACAAACACATCAAACAGAATGCTTTACCAGTTTTTAAAAATACCATCCTTAGTCAAACTGACACCTAAAACTAAACATCACCATCACATTGGAAAATACATGATTGCTTCAAATATACAAGAACATTAGGGTGAGGCCAGGACAAGGCAGGGAGAGCTCATGCCTTTAATTGTAACACAGAGACAGCATTGAGGCAGAGACAGAGGCAGGAGGCAAGGTCCCTGTGAGTGTGAGGTGTGTCTGCTCTACATAGTGGGGTGCAGAACAGCCAGAGTTACACAATGAGACCCTTTCTCAAAGTTGAGATAGATAGATAGACAGACAGACAGACAGACAGACAGACAGACATAGATAATTAAATAGAACTATGGGGAGGACTGACAATATTAGTTCATAAGGAAGGACTGACTACATTAGCTCATAAAGAATTATGATGTATCTCCAAGAGTAGTTGATTTTTTAAAATTAAATTAAAATTTAAAATTTCATCTATAGGAACCATATTTACATCATTCTCCCCTTCTCCTTCCTATGCTCCTCCCTCTCCATCTCAAATTTCAAAGAAAACTCTTTTCCTTAATTGTTATTATCAATTATCATTAATATTTCTTAATTCTTATTGCACACAGAGAAATGAATATATAAATATAACCTGCTGAATCTGTTTACTATTGCTCACATGCATATGTATAGGATTTGTTCAAGTCTTATTTAGGCAGCCATATTGTTGAGACTTCATGGGTGTGGCTTCCTTGTCTTATACAGAAAGGACAGTCTTGCAGCAGACTTCCTGGTCTTCTGGTTCTTACAGTTTTCTGTCTCTTCTTCCCTAATGTTCTATGAACCTCAGGTGCAAAATGGAGGAAATGCTTCAGTAAGCCTGAAACACAGAAGTTAAAGGTGACTTAGTACAGTGACAAAGGCCACTTGATGACTTTTTAAAAACAGCATCCTATCATCAAGAAGAGGAGACATGAGATTAGAGAGGCTTAGGGGATACTGCTTATGGGAAGTGAGAATCAATGGCCTGACTTACTATACAGTGACAAGAAACAGCCCTGGGGAGATATCGCTCAGTGGGGGGGGGGGGACACTTGCTCTGCAAGCAGGAGGACCCAAGCCTGAATCCCCAGCACTTGTGTAGAGCTGGGCATGGCTGCACATGCCTGCAACACAGCAGTAGGGAGTAGACACAGGCAGATGACGAGAGCTCACTTCTCAGCCAGCTCTGCTTTAGTGGTGAGCTTCAGGGTCAGTGAGAGACTCTGTCTCAAAAAACCAAGGTAGAGAGAAGTAGAGCAAGCCACTAAATATCCTACTCGGGCTTCTGCATGTTAGTGCCAGGGCCTGTGCACCTGCACACTCATGTGCATGTATTACATAGACCATACATAATACACAGCACACACAAAAGCGCGCGCGCGCGCGCGCACACACACACACACACACACACACACACACACACACACATCTTATTGTTGAAGCATGCTCAAAATTATCATGCCTTATTTTTCTTTTATCCTTTTTATACCACCTAAGATAAAATGTTCTACATAAGTAAAAAGATCACTCATAGCCACATATTCTCCAAAATACATCACTCATAGCTCTGTTATATATTCTCCAAAATAATCACTCATAGCCACAAGTTACATATTCTCCCAAAACAGTCACTACAAAAACATATTCTTCAAAAACAGATTAAAAGCATCACACAAAGGGAAAGCACATGATTACTGATTATATATTCTTCTTTTGAAACCCATACCTGACTGAACATTTCCCATCTTTCTTTCCACAAATTCATCCTAACCCTACATCAGTAATTCTTTTGTTATTGGTTGACAAAGTTTAAGCAAGCCAAGTCCATTGTAGCTAATTTTCTCCTATGCTAGCTTATGACAGTTTGTATTTACCAAGATACAGCTCACTTATTTTATGTCTGATTTTTTGAAACCTTATTCAGCTAACCTGGCCAACCATCTATTATCTATTTTTATTCTCACAATAGAATCATTTACTCTTTGTTCATAACCCTGCCTTTTCATGGTGCACACAGAAAACTGTGACCATACACTTAGATATCAAGATCAAGGAACTCAGACCCAACCTAGAATGGATGTTTTCTTTGGTCATTAACTTGCCTCAAACCTGTTTTCCATTTGCCCATTGCAGCAACTTCCTGTACACACACACCTCCCACACTATACATCTACACACACATACCATATCACACACACACACATACACATACACAATACATATGCACACACACCACAACACACACATGCACAATACACACATACGTTTATACATATACACATACACACATATACACACCACACATGTACCACAAACACACACATATAATACACACATGCACACACAACACACACCCAAAACACACACATACACAATACACATACACACACACACACACACGCGCACACACACACACAGCCCAACCAATCCATACAAAACACCCATGAACGTGGAAGGAAACTAGCTGTCCCAGCAGCAGTTGAGGAGTCCTTTTCTCTACCATTAATGCTCATTTCTCCAACAAGCTGTTTCTCCTGAAGGCTTCTGAGGTGGTTAATAGAAAACCTTGTCTTCTCTTCCAGGAAACTTGCTAAGTCAACACTGGTCCTGGTGCTGGTTTTTGGTGTGCATTACATCGTGTTCATCTGCCAGCCACACTCCTTCTCGGGCCTCTGGTGGGAGATCCGCATGCACTGTGAGCTCTTCTTCAACTCCTTCCAGGTGACCAGCAGTGCTTCTAGCTTGGGGCTTGTGATTACGTTTGTTCGTGTCCTTGACACCTTTCTCTGCCCTTCTCTTTGACTTGGTGTACCTGTCTTCTGAGGGCCAGGAGAGGACACTATTTTTTGGCTCTTATTGTGTTCCTTCCTAGGGGTCAGGTTTCTCTGACTCAGAAAGAACCAGTATGGAGCTGTTTGGCAGAGGGACAAGTCGGGGTAGCAAGATAAGAGGGTACATTGTTGGAGAGCACACCACTGCTGCAGGGCAGAGTCAGTCATTTTGATGTGTGTATGGAAAATAAATGAAACTAAAAGAAGACAAAGGCAGGAAAAAGGGAGACAGGAAAGTAAGGTAAACAGAGGAAGAGGTTGCCACTACCCACTTCATCTCAACGTGAAGAGGATGACTGTAACCTCACAGATGGATCAGTCTTCACTCTGCCTCCCTCCTCCAACCTTGAGTCTAGTGGCATATTTATTCCACAGGGAGTAACAGAGTTTGAGACAAATACTAGAGAGCAGGGATTGACATTTCCCTCATGGAAGTGACTGTGTGAGTGTTTGTAATCAGAGAACAGAAGGAAGTCATAAAGCACATCGAATATGTTGGTGGAGACATCAGCTGGGTGAGCTCTGACCAAGACCAAAACTCTCCACTATGGATTTCAGATGAAACCTGATAGTATTCTTAGCTCTTGGTCCATACGAGCTAGTGGTTTGCTAAACAAATGCATTCTGGAGGTTTTACCTGATGGTTAAAATGATATAGGTCTGCTACAAGGTGGCAACAAACAGTTCTTCAGGAGGTTGAAGATAGCCTGAGATGGTCTGGGCTCTCAATCAGCAACATTCCAACTCTCCACAGCCACAAAGTCCTAATAAGGCTGCAGAATCTATGACACAGGGAACATCAGTTCACAACAGCCTGAACAATTGAAGCTGTTACATTTGGTGGTATTACTTACTTGCCAAAAATATCCAAAGGTTTCCTGGTACACCCAGTATCAAGTGAGTGTTGCTTTTCTCCATGTATAGTCCTGCATGGGCTGGAGCCTGCCAACACTCACCGGATCTCCCACTGAGCTCATGGGACATGGCTTCAGCACTTGTGCTTGGGGTCAGTGGTGGGGTGTCACACTCTGCTTTTCATCCCTGAGTGCCACTCCCTATCTTGCCCACTTTCCTCATCTTCATCCTGTTGGCGTCTTGTTCTTGTCACTCTGATCAGCTTAAATGTCACCACAGAAAAGTCTTAGCTGAGTTTCTGATGTAATACACCTTCCTAATTGTTCCCTGTGACACTGATTTTACCTGTAAGACCCTTATTACCTTGTATTTCTCATGTGCTAGTTGGTTTATATTTTATCCTGGTTTTGTTCCTTCCAGACCTGTCTTGTTCACATTCCCACCCTTATCATGCTGATCAGTCACTCTTAGCACATTGTTTAAGCACAATAGATACTTCATAGTCAAGAAAACGGTTCTGTGTGCTCTCACATAGTATAGTAATCATATAGTATTCTATGTTGGGAGTTTAGCATTTAAAGTATATGAACCTATTTTACCAAGCAGGGGATGAGTTCTTTGCGATCTTTGAGCAGCAATATACACAAAGCTGCATAATAGGAATTGGTTCTTTGTGCACCTCTGATTAGCTTACTCGGCTGTTTGTTTGGTTTGGCTGAAACCAAGGGAATCTCACAAATAAATGTAATATAAACACAAACATTGGGAAATACCAGGAGAAAATAATTTGTGTCATTTTTGGAGGAAATCATCAGAAGCCAGCCGGTGAATTTTGACACAATTCTTGTGTCTTTCTGCTGTGGGTTTTACGAATTGCTGCCCAGCTCACGTCCTCTTTTTCTCTCCAGGGATTCTTTGTGTCTATTGTCTATTGCTACTGCAATGGAGAGGTAAGTGAAGACGCCAGCAGCCTCTGAAGGGACGCTCCAAATTAACATTTGTTCTAACCCATTTTGTGCCTTTATGACAGAACACAAGAAAAGTAGTGATTTATAAAGAGACTTGGGACTGTCTAATGTCAAGGGGGCCATATGTGAGCAGGGTCTTCCTGTTACATCATCCTGTGATGGAAGGCAGAAGCAGGAGCTCACATATCTAAGAGCAAGAGACCCGAACTCATAACCCTGAGCCCTTTCCCAATGGGTAGGATGCTTCTTATCTGGTTAATTCTAAATCAATGCTGCTTAATACTAAGACCTTTGGTCATCACCAAGTTCTATAAATATAGTCAGTAATGTTCCTTAGGATCAATCAAAATGAAAATAAGTTAAATTCAGTCAAAACGGGTAAGTTTTACGCTACGAGCTGTGGATGGGGTCATCTTAATCCATTTGGAAGTTTGCTGAGAGAAGGAACTACACATTGCATTATTGTGTGGATGAGGCTTGTGACCCTGGAGCTCAGCTGTTGCACGGTTTCTCCTTTTCTCTGAGCGCACACCAGGTCCCAGGAGAACAAGGACCCTTGTTACTGCAGTAGATCACCAGATGCTCCCAAGCACATTGGATTCTGCAGGATGTTGGTCTCTGCATAAGGAGCTTGAGCACCAACTTAGCAATGCCCCGATTTACTGCTGCATTGTTTTTACTTTAATTTGCAGCAGGGCTAAGTGTGCCAGTGGTTGGTTGGTTTGTTTATTTGTTTATTATTTATTTATTCCTTCAGGTGACACTAACTTACAAGCTTTTGTTCCCTTGGGTCTTTGCTTCCCCTGCTGCTCTCAGGGAAGAGTCAGTCCACAGGACACTTTGGTAGCAGGCACAAAGTCCAGATCCCCATCTAGTCAGACTGCAGTGCCTGCTTTTCTATCTCTTATCCTTTTTAAAAAAATTATTTATAATTTTTTTTATTTTCCTCCCTCCTGTTTGCTCACACAGATTGATAGCCTAGTGGGGCAGTTTCATTCCAAGCTGAGTACCTTCCTTAACATTCCTCTGCCTTGGGTGGTGTCAGAATTCATTCAGTAGCGGCAAAGTTGGGGCAAAGAGCCTATCTCTGTTCTGATCCGGGCAGAGTGAACTTTAAAGGAGAATTTGGGAGGCTGGTGTTTGGAGGCTCAAAGTCAGACACAGAAAAGCACAGACAAGAGCTGTTTGGGGTTCAGCGGTCATGGTTAGCTGTCTGTGTCAGCTCAGTTAAGACTCCATCCTCGCACAGAGACAGGAAAGCAGAAGTCCCAGCCTCTTGATGGCTATAACACAGAGGGATGACTGGGGCCAGGGAGAGGGAGAGGGAGGGCAAGGGGAAAGGGGGGAGAGGGAGGGGGAGTCTGTAAGTTATGAGTATCAGGACAATTTGTGGGTCTTTTGCAGTAAATGTTTGAAGGAGTTGGTAGATTTTATCTGGTATGCTTTGGCCTCTTCAGGGCAAGGTTTAGATGGATGTGTCCCATGCAGAGTCCTGTGCTTCCTACTGCCACTGTTTATCTCTTATTTCTCCTCAAACCCAGAATCCTCTTTCTTCCTTTTGATAAGACAGTTATTTGTATCAGTGGCACTTCAGTTCTCATTTAAATACTAAAATAACATTAATGGGAAGGGGTTTGAGGTGTACAGAACACACAGATTATAGAGTCCCTGGCACCGAGAAGGACCCCAACCAGTGGCTATTATCATTATTATTAAAATCTAAGCAAAGCTCGTCAAGACCTGGGTGCAGGGCTCCCTTTTGGTTTCTGATAGGATGTGTGTTTCTTGCGTTGTAGGTGCAGGCTGAGGTGAAGAAGACCTGGACTCGATGGAATCTGTCTATCGACTGGAAAAGCGCGCCGCCTTGTGGCGGCCACAGGTACGGCTCGGTGCTCACCACTGTCACTCACAGCACCAGCAGCCAGGCACAGATGGGGCCAAGCACGCGCTTGGTGCTCATCTCTGGCAAACCCACCAAGAATGCCTGCAGACCGATCGACAGCCATGTGACTCTACCTGGCTACGTCTGGAGTAGTTCTGAGCAGGACTGCCAAACACACTCTCCCTCTGAGGAGACTAAAGAAGATCACAGGCGACAGGGAGATGATAGTCCAGTGGGGAAGTCTTCCAGGCCAGTGGCATTCACCCTAGACACTGAAGGATGCAAGGGAGAAACCCATCCTATTTGAGTCACCATTTCCACACCTGTGGATTGGCGGATCTGGCTGTGTGGGAGGACCTAAAGTGGAAGACTGGAATAAGGCGTTGCTTAAACGTTTTCAGTTTCTACCAGTTGGCTTCTAGAAACATTGAACACACAAAAGGGTATTATTGGGTTAATTTATTAATTTGTGTTGGCACTACCCCCCAAGTTACTGCTTTCTCTGTGGTTATTACTACTTTGCTTCTTCTGAATAAGAAAGGCTTCAAATGCCTGCTTCTACCTTTCTCTCATAGATATCACCGTGAATATGAGAAAGATCGTTTAGTGTGTAGCATTTCCCTTTAAGAGTCACCAATCTGTATACTCTCATTTTAATGAACTTCTGTTATCACATTCATTTTGTCTATATACTGGAACAATCTAAGAATGTACACTGGAAAACTAAAAATCTAAGACCAACTACATTGGAAAATCAATTGGACATTAATAAAGCAATGTGTTTCTGACAGTTATGATTGATCCAGGAGCAGAGAAAACCATTCTATTCTCCCTTTGAATGTCTCCTGTGTGCTGAGCCAAACATGCTCTTTGCTCTTTCTTGTAGACCATGACAAGTGAAGAGTTGTCTCAGTCAGACCTTGTGTTTGAAAGCTGATGCTGTGTGGCCTCCTTTACACTGAGGCTAACCCATAGTGTAGCTTGTCTTTTTCTTTGCTTCTTTCTTGTTTGCTATGTTACAGATGGTATGCTGGTTACAATAAAAGTTTGTTTTAAAGATACATGTTTGGTCTTAAGAAGAATATCCTCTCTTTGTTGTACGTTATTCTTCAGAAGTAATCAACATTCTCAAGTCTGCAGCTCTCTGCCCAGAGCTCCCAGGCTTTGCAAAACTTGAAATTTCAGTGTGTTTCAGTCATGAAAACATTTATTGAGTACATATGACTGAGCAGGCACTCTGTTGGGGTTTTACAAGTATTGACTCACTGAAAGTTCTGGAGTGAGCTTTTACGACTGTCACTGTTTTTTACAGTGGCTTACAAGGCAGATCAACTTACTCAAAGTCACCGAGCAAGCATGGGCCCAGATGCAGTCTACTGACTTCAAGTCTCATGCACTCACAAGTGTTAAAACGCACACACACACACACACACACACACCCATTTGCCAATGAAGCAGTTTAATGAATTCCTTCTGGGTAAAGAATGCTTCAAGATCTTGTACTGCAATATAGCTTAGTGTCTGACTCTCATCAAGTTTCCACTCCTATAAAAGACAAGTCTATGTAAAAGGTATCAGAACAGTGTATTTCCAGTTAAAACATTACAGTTGCAGCTGCTATTTCCCACTCTGCTTCAACAATGTTACTGTGACTTAGGTACTTTGATACATACAATAATGTCAACTGTGACTAGGTACTCCGATAAGTACTACAATGTTACTATGGCGTAGGTACTCTGGTACATACCTGTTGCCTTTTTGACCTTCTCTGGGTCACAGGATGGAGTCGTTTCCTTTGCATTCATCTTAAGAGGATGACACTGTGCTTATTTAACCCACCCAATGCAATTATACATTGTTGCCTGTTGCCAGTCTTTTTTACTTTGTGGGTTCTTTTCCCCAGCCTTTATAAATAAAGGGATGAGCGAGAACTAGAGAGCCCTAAATCTTATTTCTTTCCTTTGGCTTTTTTCTTTGAGGACAATCATTAACAAACCACAAACAACCCACCTGCCCCCAAATGACCATCAACCACCAACTATGCCTCTTGGGGCCCCAGTATTTATATATTCTCTGAAAAGTTCCCATAATTCCAAACATCACACAATCACAGAAACTATCTGCAGCTGGCAAAACCACTCCTCTCTTAGAGCACAAGACAAATCATAGTCAGCTTCTGCAAAGTAGCCCCACGTCCCCATACCTGAGATTAAAACAGAAAACATATTCTTATTATATTTCTGTTTTTTTTTTAAGGAAAACAAAATTCCAGAATTCTCATTACAGGTATTCTCCCTGAGCTCCCTGCCTGAAAAGAGATATCCATCATGGGCTGAGTCCGAGATTGAGTTCAGTTCTACAGCTAATTTTATGTAGAATTTTATATCTTAGCTTATTTTATAATTCAGTTGATCCATTTTAAAGATGAAGAAACTTATAATTCAGTTGGTCAAAAGAGATGCTATGATAGAAAAGGAAAAGCACATAAAAGTACTTTGTGACATAGTCTGGAGAAATGCTTGGTTTATGCCATTCTTATCACTACTTTAACTTACACTTTTATTTTGCCTTCTTATAACTGGCCTTAGTGGTCACTGTAATGCAATAAGGGATTTTTAGAAGAGATATATAGAGATATTTATCTCTATGTATATTTCTCTATATAAATTTCTATAATCTCTCTATATTTAGAATAGATATATAGAAAACATGGAAAATGACTTTCTAGCCTGTTACAAATCCTAAGGCTAGACAACATCGTATTTATATGTAACAGGCATGGATAGAGGATAGCCCATCTTTACACTTCAGATTCCCATCACATGATGCAAAGCTCCACTTTCTAAGTCATCACTATAAGATACTGCGTGTTCATGCACCAGATGCTTGTCAACTTGGAAATACAAGAAGTTCCAGACGCAAGAGATAGATTTAAATGGTAGGGTAGGTCACAGGAGTGTGGGAGGATACTCTTATATGACTTGCTGAAATGAGCATTAATACTATATTTTTCTTGCAGTCAATTAAGGGTTCGACATTACAGATAAACTTACTGCCCAAGATAAACTCGGACCATTTAGAACACATAATCACTTATTGTACCTGTTAAATAACACAAAAATACATATTTTTTTTACAGCATGCAATGTTGTAAATATAGCCAAATACCCAACAACCTTGATTTCAAATCTTAGGAAGAAGATGAACAGTATGCCTGAATTTCTGCAGATGCTTGCACTCATACTTAAGAATGAATCTTGGATAATGTGGACACATTAATGGCACTGAAAATGTTAACATCACAATCCTCAGAACTGATGATTGTTTATCAGGTTCCATGGTGAAAGCAAACAAAGGTTACAAACAGAATTGAGATTTGATGACCAGGTGACTTACAAACAGGGGATCATCTTAGATCGTCTGGGCAGAACCTACTTACTCACAGTGGTCCTTAAAAGTGGAACAAAAGCAAAGACCAAGGAGGGAGGCAGAAGGATGTAATGTGGATCTTGCCAAAGGCTTCCAGCTTTGGAGATGGAGGAAGAGGCTCTGAGCCAGGAATCTCTTGGAGCTTACGGAGGCTTGAAATGGCAAGGCATTGTCTTCTGTGGAGCTTCCAAGAGGGCCAGCACCTTCGCTGACACCAGCCAGATCTCTGATGACTTCTCACTATGGAAGTATAGAATAACATGGATTGTTTAAGGATGCTGACTTGGGGTAATTTACAGTGATGAACATAGAAAATTATGACAGAGATTTATATTGTTTTCTAATAAGAATTGAAATCTTTCGTTGCTGTTTCTTTGGAAGTGAATTGCCGTGCCAGTCTTTACTGTATTCCATATGCTTCATTTATAAGGAAGAAAACTGTCTTATTTGCCATCTTACTGTAACTTACCTGTTTAACAATTGCTTGATCCTGGAAATTCAGTGTTGATGTTGTTGGACAAGACATTTATACAATTTCTAGGTGACACATTCTTGCACTTAAGAGATCCTTAAGACTCTATCACAAACTTCCAGTTTTGAAAGCCTTTCACCAAAGTGGCAGAATACAAAGTCAACACATAAAAATCAGTAGCTTTTTTAGTACATTAAAACAAAACTTGCTAAGAAAAAGAAATAAAAAAAAACAAAAATAAAAGACAAAACCTATTCACAGTATCTTTAATCTGGCCAACAAGCCAACACAATCCAGAAAACAAAACAAAAACATAGGGAAAAGATTTAACCAAGGAGACCATGGAGCTCCAGAATGAAAGTTTGAAAATATTGAAGAAACGATTGAAGATGTTACAAGATGGGAAGATCCCTAATGATCAGGGACAGACAGAACTGATACTGTGAAAAAGGCTGTGTCACTGAAATTGATCTACAGACTCAGTGCAAGTCCAGTGACATTCACCACAGGGCTCGAGAAATAATCCTGAAATTGATATGGAGGCATGAAAGACTCCGAATGCCAGCATAATCCAAAACAGAAAGAGCAAGACTGGACATATCACAATATTGACCTCAAACAATACAATAGAGCCATAGTAACAAAAGCAGCACAGCACGAAATACACGCGTAGACTAGATGACTGATTAGCAGTTCCGGACAAAACCACACAGGTACAGCCAACTGATTTTTGAAGAGTTTCCCAAAAATATACCAAGGTAAAAATGTTTTCTTTTGTCAATAAATCAAAACAACATTAACAACAAAAAACTCCAGCAGAGCTCTATAGAAATTCTCTCCCACCACCATAAGGCTGAAAAATGTCCTACGTTCAGGGGTCAAGTAGGGCCCATTTATTCGTTACACTACGATGTCATTATCCCCACTTCAAGGACTCTGATGCAGTTAAAACTCTTTCTATTTGCTGCAGACTCAAGGGCAGAATCAGGTGTATTTCACCTCAGTGCCCTTGATTGTTTTTTCACTCATGAGGTCTTTAAAAACTTACTTTAACAGAGTTTAATAGTAAACCAAATCAATAATGAGAAAGAATGGGTGAGAACCAAGCCATTCTGTAGGCAGAAAGATCAACTATCTTAAGACTTTGGGGAATCAATAATAATGGGACTGTAGTTTTACCTAAAATTATTTGATGTCACAGTATCTCAGGACTGTGAAGATAAAAACCCATAATGTTTAAATTTAAATCCACTTGAATTGCACCCAAAATATATAACTGGACATGAGTATATAAATCCTGTTCATAGGCTACCCCATGAGACCCCACTGTATTGTTGCAAAGTGACATTGAGCAATCTTATCTTTTAATTACTCATCCCTGTGACATTTAAAGATAATGTTTATATTGGTTTCTACTCATTCACTATTATAAAAGTGACTCAATGGAAGTATCTCTAAATGACAAAAGCTAAGTGTAATGGGTAAGCTTTCTCACCCTTCACTAACTCTTAATTTAATGCTATTAACATTTAAATCCAGCCCTTCTTAGGCCTAATCTCCTTTATAACCACATTTAATTTTGAGAGCTTATGTGGTTGATTTGACTAGTGATTCAAATAGCAAAGAGGTTTTTTTTTTTTTATCACATTTGCTCACATCTTTAGTGATAGATGGAGGATAGACAGAGGCAACATTGTATCTATGTGCTGGGAGCACTTTATACTTCATATTGTACAACAGAACCTGCACAGACACATTGTTAGCTTAGCATGGACACACTGTTAATGGCTTGCTGGTTCTAAGTTAATTCTCCAGCCCTGGTGGCCCTGGAGGAGTATAAGATTTAATTTTTGGCAGCTACTAACTAGATTAAGGATTTCAAGAAACGTCTGAGCCCAGATATCCTGAAAAGGCAGAAGAGAGTAAAGAATATGACAAAATGCCGTAGACATCCCAATTCCAGATACATGGCTGACTGCCTGAGTGGAGAGAATAGGCACTGGAATGTTTGACTGCCATTGTCTTTCCTCCTACATCACCAGCTGAGCTCTAAGCAATGCCTTTGTCTCCCCTTAGGGTCTGAACTGGCTTTGTCTTCACCCTGCCAGCTCTTTAAATAAAGGAAAATTAAAGACCTAATTCTTGTTTCTCCTCCTTTGTGTTTGTGGTGACAGGTAGCATGAACTTCAGTATTCTGTTTATATCAGGGTGTTTAGTAGATTCTTATTGATGAAAGATGTTCCCAGAGACCACTTGCATTGACCTTCCCAGAGCATTGCTATATCTTTAAAATGCCAGTCTGAGCAGGTGAAAGGCACTTCCAGTCCAGTTTGCCATTCTGATACCATTTCTATTGGCTATAGGGTATCTCATATTTTCAAAACTTGTATGACTTGGGAAAGAATGCCTCCCCAAATCACAAAGACTCTGTAAAATTACTGTAAGCATAAGAACTGCAACGTACCACTGAACCCTGCCGTGTCACATTTTGAGGAAAACTTGGTCTGATCATGGGAAGAATAAATAAGTTTTTTCATGTTTGTTTTCTCTGACACAACTATTTAAAAATAGGACTTACTTAAATAATATTATCTTCCTGTTTAGAAAAACCTCATTTTCCTCTGACTTATTTGTGAGAAAAACTAGACAGACTTAGATTGGAGATTATTTTACAGGATGCTTGGCTGGTACTCGGTAAGATCAGAGCTCATGACGAAAGGAATCTGAGATGGCTGCAGATCACAGACTGGAGAAACGTGACGGTGTTGACAGAACAAAACTCATACACTGTGATCTTCTAGTCTATGACTGCATATCATATTGACTTCACTTTGGAGAATAATTAATAATTACCAGATTTCTTTATTGACATTTTGGGGAAAGTCTTACTGTCCCCAAGATCTTTTGAATGGCGTCTTGCCTTTCATTCTAGTGGGCTTTCTGGTGCACTGAAGGATAGCTGGGAAAGTGCAGGACTTGATAGTCAACGTAGAAATTTTATTGTTTTGGCTGTAGTCTTATTAAATCTATAACAACACACACACACACACACACACACACACTGAAAGTAATGTATAGATTCTTCTTCATTACATTAAAGGCTAGAAGCTTCAACCACTGAACTGTCAAGTGAGCAGAGGAAGAGTTCATGTTCTTGGCAATTGGGAAGGTGGGAAGCCATGGATATGTAGGAGAACTGAGCACACTTGGAGATATACAAGCTTCCCCACAAAGTGTGAGGTGTGAAGGAGAAACACAGTGCAGCTGGACAGAAGGATGGCAGAAAGCCCTTATTCCCCAACCATAAAGGCAGTGAAGAGTTCCAGACACTTTAAATAGCAAGTATGCATGTTCCCTTGCAACTATAAAGACATTTATTTTAGAGCAGTGTTAGATTCTCAGCAAAATTGAGGAGAAGGCTTGGAAGTAGTTGTACATCTCTCTTTTAACTGTTACCCCAGATCCAGTGCCCCACTCTCTTCCCCAGATCTTCAGCAGAACACCCGTGGCAACTCCTTTTACCCCTCTGTTCCCAACCCCCAGTGGATCTTCTAACTTCCCTACAACTTGCTTTGTCCTAGCCCTCAGCTCCAGCAGGTATCTCAGTTAACCTAAGGACCTCTCCTGCCAGGGCAGCAAGTTGGCTGAAGGGGGAAAGACACCTCTTCTGCTGCTCTTCCAGAGCAAATCCCCAGTTTTGCTCCCAGCTCTGCAGCAGAACACTTGCTGTGGTCTTCCTTTCCTTTCTGATCCCATCCCCAATGGATCACAAAGATCTCCAAGCTTCCTTTCCCGAACTCTTCCTAGTACTCATGCCTGCAATACCAACAGACAATGTCCCGGGACACACGGTTGAGCAGGGCAGGGAAACAGGTAAGTCAACTGAAGACCTTTGCCACTCCCTCCCGGCCTCCAAACCCAATGCCCCAGTATTTCTCTCTGCAACAGAACACCCGCTGCAACCTTCCTTCCCCCTCTGCCAACATCTCCTGTGGATCCCACAGACCTTCCCAAATGAACGTACCTCATCCACTTGTTGCTTTACTCAGTCCTCCCGCCAGCAGGCACACTCTGCTAAACCACAGATGATTTAGGCAGGGAAGCAGGTAGGCTATCTGTACACTTCCCCCCTCTCCTTCAGTCCCTTTAGATTCAAACCATCAGTCTCTCCCAAGCTCTACAGCAGACCCTTGGGGATAATCTTTCTTCACTGTCTTCCTTGATTTCAAGGAGACAAAATAAGCAGATTCTGGTCTTCTCTTTTCCGTGAATTCCTTCAGATCCCACCCCATCCCCACTCCTAAGTGTCAGCTCCCAATATACAGAAACTCACTTTACCTGAAACCCCCAGTGGCCACTACTATTAGGTCCAAAGAAATTCTCCTACCAGGCAACATACAACCATCACAACTTCCAAAATTTCAGAGAGGAAACAGAAACCAAGAGCAAGACATCCACCTAACAAAGACAGATACACAAATCAGCACCTAGACCTATAGTTACTCCAAACCCTGATGCCTAGATGCCAGCATAAAAAAATCAATAACAGCCAGGGCAGTATCTCTCATATGATACAGCCCAGCAAACCTATCATAGCAGGACCTGAATATCCCAACATAGCTGAAGCACAAGAAAAAAACCTTAAAACCACATGTGAGATTATGATAGAGGTTCTTAAAATGAATTAATAAATCCTTTAAAGAAACCCAGGAAAACACAATGTAAAGAATTGAATAAAATGGTTGAAGACCTGAAAATGGAAATAGAATTAAGCAAGAAAGCATAAATTGAGGAAATTCTGAACATAAAAAAATAGAATATTGAATCGGAATGACAGAGGCAAGCTTCATCAACAGAATATAAGAGATGGAAGGGAACATCTCAGGCATTGGAGACACAATAGTAGAAATGTAGAAATAGTAGAAATACAATAGTGAAACAAAGTATCAAATCTTTTTTCTCTTTTATTTTTTAATTTTTATTCTTTACTCTTTTTTTTACAGCCCAGACTTTATCCCCCTCTTGTTCCACTCTCCTACTGTTCCATATCCCACTCCTCCTCCCCACTGCCCCCATCTCCAAGAGGATGTCCCTACTCCATACCCACCCCACCAGACCAACCCACACCCTGGAGTGCCAAGTCTCTCGAGGGGTAGGTGCATCTTCTCAGACTGAACAGTCCTCTGCTGTCTACATGTTGGGGGCCTTGTGTCATTTACTGTATGCTGCCTGGTTGGTGGCTCAGTGTCTGAGAGATCCTGGGGGTCCAGATTAGTTGAGACTGCTGGTATTCCTATGGGGTCACCCTCCTCCTCAACTTCTTCCAGATTTTCCCTAATTCAACCACAGGAGTCACCAGCTTCTGTCCTTTGGTTGGGTATAAATATCTGCATCTGACTCTTTCAGTTGCTTGTTGGGCCTTACAGAGGGCAGTCATGATAGGTCCCTGTTTGCAAGCACACCATAGTATCAATAATAGTGTTAGGCCTTGGAGCCTCTCGCTGAACTAGATATCAACTGGGGCCTGTCACTGGACCTCCTTCTCCTCAGGCTCTTCTTCATTTTTGTCCCTGCAGTTCTTTCAGATAGGAATAATTCTGGGTCAGTTTTTGACTATGGGATGGCAACCCCATCCCTCCACTTGATGCCCTGTCTTTCTACTGGAGGTGGGCTCTACAAGTTCTCACTCTCTACTGTAGGGCATTTCATCTAAGGTCCCTCCCTTTGAGTCTTGAGAGTATCTCACCTCCAGGTCTCTGGTACATTCTAGAGGGTCTCCCACCTCCTACCAACCGAGGTTGTCTGTTTTGATTTTTTTCTGCTGGTCCTCAGGCTTCAGTCCTGTTCCCCCACCTGATACCTGGTCATGTTCCTCTCTTCCCCTCCCTGTTGCCTTTCCCACCCAGGTCCCTCCCTCCCCCTGCCCTCTCCTGTGACTGCTTTCTTGTCTCTCCCAAGTGGGAGTGAAGCATCCTTACTTGAGCTCTTTGGCTTTTTAACCTTCTTGAGTTCTGTGGATTGTACCCTGGGAATTCTATAATTTTTGGCTAATATCCACTTATTAGTGAGTACATACCATGCATGTCCTTTTGAGTCTGAGTTACTTCACTCAGGATGATATTTTCAGGTTCCATCCATTTGCCTGCAAAATTTATGATGTCCTCATTCTTAATAGCTATGTAGTATTCCGTTGTGTAAATGAACCACATTTTATGTATCCATTCTTCTGTTGTGGGACGTCTGGGTTGTCTTCAGCTTCTGGCTATCACAAACAAGGCTGCTATGAACATAGTGAAACATGTGTCCCTGTGGCATGGTGGGGCATCTTTTGGGTATATGCCCAAGAATGAAATAGCTGGATCTTCAGGTAGATCTATTTCCAATTTTCTGAGAAACCTCTTTCTCCACATTCTCGATAACATTTGCTGTCACCTAAGGTTTTGATCTTAGCCATTCTTTTTTTCCTCCTGTTCCTGGGCTTTATTTTATGTTTGTTTTTTTATTGTATATTTTCTTTATTTACATTTCAAATATTATCCCCTTTCCAGGTTACCTGGTCATGTTGCTTCTTCTCCAGGAACCCCCCATCCCATCCTCCTTCTCTCTGTCTCTATGAGGGTGCTATCCCACACATCCACCTACTTCGGCCTTCCCACTCTGGCATTCCCCTACACTGGGGCATCGAACTCCCACAGGACCAAGGGCTGCTTCTCCCTTGATGGCTTCTCCCTTGATGTCCATCAAGGCCATCCTCTGCAAGGTAAGTGGCCAGAGCCATGGGTCCCTCCATGTGTACTCTTTGGTTGGTGGCCCAGTCCCTAGGAGCTCCGGGGGGGGTCTGGCAGGTTGACACTGTTACTCCCCCCATGGGCCTGAAAACCCCCTCAGCTCCTTCAGTCCCTTCTCCAACTCCTCCATTTGGGGTCCTGCGCTCAGTCCAATGGTTGGCTGTGTGCATCCTCTTCTGTATTTTTTCAGGCTCTGGCTGAGCCTCTCAGGAGACAGGCATATCAGCTCCTGTCAGCAAGCACTTCCCAGCGTACTCAATATTATCCAGGTTTGATGATTTGTATATGCAATGGATCCCCAGGTGAGGCAGTCTCTAGATGGCCTTTCCTTCAGTCTCTGCTCCACACTTTGTCTCCATATTTCCTCCTGTGAGTATTTTGTTCCACCTTCTAAGAAGCACTGAAACATCCACACTTTGGTCTTCCTTCATCTTGAGCTTCATACGGTCTGTGAATTGTATCTTGGGTATTGAGAGCTTTTGGGCTAATATCCACTTATCAGTGAGTGCATACCCTGTGTGTTCTTTTGTGATTGGGTTACCTCTGTCAGAATGATATTTTCAAGTTCCATCCATTTGCCTGCAAGTTTCATGAAGTCACTGTTTTTAACAGCTGAGTAGTACTTCATTGTGTAAATGAACCACATTTTCTGTATCCATTCCTCTGTTGAGGGACGTCTGGGTTGTTTCCAGCTTCTAGCTGATATAAATATGACTGCTATGAATGTAGTGAAGCATTTGTCCTTATTACATGTTTGAGCATCTTCTGGGTATATGCCCAGGAGTGGTATAACTGGGTCCTCAGGTAGTACTATGTCCAATTTTCTGAGGAAGTGCCAGACTGATTTCAAGAGTAGTTGTACCAGCTTATAATACCATCAGCAATGGAGGAGTGGTCCTCTTTCTCCACATCCTTGCCAGCATCTGCTGTCACCTGAGTTTTTGAACTTAGCCATTCTGACTGGTGTGAGGTGGATTCTCAGGGTTGTTTTGATTTGCATTTCTCTGATGACTAAGGATGTTGAACATTTCTTTAGGTGCTTCTCGGCCATTTGAGTTTCCTCAGTTGAGAGTTCTCTGTTTTTCTCTGTTCCCCATTTTTTGATAGGGTTATTTGGTTCTCTGGAGTCTAGCTTCTTGAGTCCTTTGTATATATTGGATATTAGCCCTTTATTGGATGCAGGATTGGTAAAGATCTTTTCCTAATCTGTTGGTTGCTGTTTTGTCCTATTGCCTTATGGAAGTTTTGCAATTTTATGAGGTCCCATTTATTGATTCTTGATCTTAGAGCATAAGCCATTGGTGTTCTGTTCAGAAAAAATTTCCCTGTGCCCATGTGTTTGAGCCTTTTCCCCATCTTCTCTTCTATTAGATACAGAGTATCTGATATCAAATCTTAAAAACCTCCTGATACAAAATGTCCAGGCAATCTGGGACACAATGAAAACACCAAACCTAAGAATAATAGGTGTGATGGCTTGAATAATTTTGCCCCCATAGATTCATGTGTTTCAATGGGTGGCCTACAGGAAGTGGCACTATTAGGAATTGTGGCCTTGTTGGAGGAAGTAAGTCACTGTTAAGGTGAGCTTTGAGGTCTCATATATAATCTCAAGCTACACATTAAGAGGGCCTTCTTTTGGCTGCCTGCAGAAGACAATCTCCTTCTGTCTGCCTTTAGATCAGGATGTAGAACTCTCAGCTCTTCCAGCTCCATGTCTGCCTGGATGCTGCCATGTTTCCCACCATGATGATAATCGACTGAACCTCTGAACTGTAAGCCAGCCCCAATGAAATGCTTTTCTTTGTAAGAGGAGTAGATGTCAGGAAACAATCAAACTCAGGGTTTAAATCAATAAAATGGAAACAAAGAGAACAATATAAAGAGTCAATGAAACAAGGAGTTGGTTTTATGAGAAAATCAACAAAATAGACAAACTCTTATCCAAACTAACTCAAAGGCTGAGAGAAAATATCCAAATTAACAAAACCAGAATGAAAAAGCATACATAACAACAGACCTCAACGAAATACATAGAATTATAAAGACATTCTTTAAAAACCTGTGTTCCACCAAACTGAAAAAAATTGAAAAGAAATGGATACCTTTCTTAATATGTACCAATTAAAAAAATTAAATCAAGATCAGATAAATACTTTAAATAAATTTATAATCCCTAATAAAAGGAAACATTCATTAAAATCTCTGTATGAAAAAAGGAAAAAAAAAGGTCAAAAGTCAAATGGTTTTAGCATAGAATTCTACCAGATTTTTAAAGAAAAGTTGATGCCAATGTTCCTCAAATTATTCCATGAGATAGAAAAGAAGGAACATGGCCCAATTCAGTTTATGATGCCAGTCACACTGATTTGCAAACTACATAAAGATACAACAAAGAACAAACTACAGAGCACTTTCTCTTATGAGCACAGATGCAAAAGCACACATCACAATACTTGCAAACTGAATCTAAGAGCACATCAAAAAGGTCACCCACCGTAATCAGGCAGGCTTCACCTCGAGATCCAGCCAGGGCTAGCTTAGCATATGTAAAATCAATAAATACAACCCGTCATATATACAAACTAAATAAAAACACACATGACTATCTAATTAGATTCAGAAAAAGTCTTTGTCAAAAATCCAACACCCCTTCGCCTTTTAAGATTCACCCTTGGAGAGAGATTCGGGACACAAGGGACATATTTAAGCATAATAAAGGCAATCTACAGCAAGCCTATAGCCAACATCAAATTAAATGGAGAGAAGCTCAAAGCAATGCTACTAAAATCAGGAACAAGACAAGGTTGCCCATACTCTCAATATCTATTTAATATAGTACTTGAAGTATTAGCTAGAGCAGTAAGACAACTGAAGGATATTAAGAGTATACAAATTAGAAGGAAAGAAGTCAAAGCATCCTAATTTGAAGATGATATAATACTATGTGTAAGTGACTCAAAAAATTCCATCAGGGAACTCCTACAGCTGATAAACACTTTCAACAAAGTGGCTGGATATAAATCTAACTTAAAAAAAATCAATCACCCTCCCATATTCAAATGCCAAATATACTGAGAAAAAAACCAGAGAAACAACACCTTTTACAACAGCCTTAAGATGTGTTTAGCTACCATCTGACTAACAGGATGTGCAGTCAGTGCAGGGCACATGTTAACTGTGATCAGTAACTGTGATCCCTTAGTAGAGGACAGAACCGGCACTAAGTTGGAATGTGATTGTGTCAGGCTCACCATCTCCACCTGGCGCTTTAGACCTCAATGAAAAAAATATCAATAAAATACCACTCAATGACCAAGCTTGCAGCCTCGTCCTGATTATCTTTTATCTTTTATAGTATTTTTTATTTGGTAGTAGAATTGCTGACTACAGATAAGATTAATGAAGTCTATTCATTTTAGGAGCAATAGTGAGCTGACTAAAACCCTTCTTGAACTATCAGTGCTTGTCATGTATGATCTATGTGGGAGTAGTCCTTGCTTATGAAAGGTCTCCATGGAAAGTAATTCTGATCCTCTAGAGTATTAGTTACTGCTACTGTCTGAAAAAAATCATCTGTAATAAAATAAAGGTACATAAATGCATGCCCTTGATTCTTACTACCACAGCCTTACAAAGTGAATACAACATCACTTCTTTACCCACTGGAAACCTGAGACAGACATAAAATGGCTTTTCCAGGAAAATGTCCCACTTGATAAACCAAAGGTCATCATTAATTGTGAAAAGCTGGATATTAAAGCTGTTTATGTTAAAGTAGCTAGAGATAGAACAGGAAAGCAAGATGGCCAGCATAATGTTTGAACGGGACCTTTCACCATGGCTCTGCTACTCTCCTAACCCCTGTAGAGACCTTTGTATTTCACTGGGCAACCATTCTTCTAAAGCCCTCTTGGCTGTACCTTGACACCTTGGAGACTTTACTGAGAAGAGTTACAGCTGCATAACTGATCCTGTCATAGCTGGAGTGAGCCTTGGTAGGGCCATGCTTTTCCCATCTTCAGAGGCACTCAGGAAGAGGAGAAACCAAGCTTTAGGAGCTGTAGGAGTATTCATAACCATAAAGTAATAATGTATTCTTTAAATTAATATTTAAGTCATCTAAGGCAGTATTTAATAGTAATACTTAAGTAATTTAAGTAATATTAACCTTATTTTGTTCAGAAGCAGCAGAACTATGTAAGATAAACTGACATGCAGTCAATAGGCTAGTGTTAAAAGGAAGAACTATTCAGAACATCTTTTGTTTGATGCACAGCATCAGTTCCTGCTCCATAATTCCCTGGACAGTGGGTTAATTAAATGTAAACAGTTTTAATCTCTAAATAATTGGGGAAGTTTTAGATTAGAAAACACATTATAAATTATTTTAATCATTTTTAAAAATTTAGCATGACTGGTTCCTATGAAAGCTTTTTTTGTCAATGTTTCACATTCACTTAAAAATGTGTATTCTCTTGTTAAAGAATAAATTTAACTGGGCAGTGGTGGTACAGCCCTCAGGAGGCAGAGGCAGAGGCAGAGGCAGAGGCAGAGGCAGAGGCAGAGGCAGAGGCAGAGGCAGAGGCAGAGGCAGAGGCAGAGGCAGAGG
>NW_021604613.1:18811211-18855905 GCF_004785775.1 Grammomys surdaster
GGCAGAGAGGCAGAGAGGCAGAGAGGCAGAGAGGCAGAGAGGCAGAGAGGCAGAGAGGCAGAGAGGCAGAGAGGCAGAGAGGCAGAGAGGCAGAGAGGCAGAGAGGCAGACAGATCTCTGTGAGTTCAAGACCAACCTGGTTTACAGAATGAGTTCCAGGACAGTCAGAACTACACAGGGAAACCCTGTTTTGACAAAAAAGAATAAATTATATTTAACATGGAGTTATATTACATTTGAATATAATATTGTGCTATAATTATGGGACATGTATTATTAGCACTTTGCATGAAGTTTTAAGTCTTAATACATAACCATCCTTTATTCAGAACCATGTAGTTTTTATCTGGAAATGTTCAAGGAAGCATGCACAGTGGAATTTCTGAGAGCAGTGCCATGGACTTATAAGCAATGGCAGAGGTCTAAACTTCTGGAATTAATAGGAAAAAGTGTCTTAGGAGTTGTATGCACTAATATATAAAATAGGAAAAATATTGTTTAAATAGAGGTATATGCTGTAGGTCAGAAGACAGAAAGAAATTATGAAAAGGCTTCCTGATTTTCTTCATGACAAGAGTACAGCTTACATAGATGTTTTGCTAGTGTTTTGTTTACTTAACACAAGATGGACTTGTTCAGAAAGAGGGTACCTTAATTGAGAAAGTGCCCCCTTCTCAGGCTGCAGGCAAGTCTGTGGGACACACTCTTGATTATTTAGTGATGTGAGTAGGCTCTGATCACTTTGGGGAGTGCTACTCATGCATAGGTCGTTCTGTGTTGTATTAGAAAGCAAGCTGTGCAAACCCTGGGAGCAAGCCAGTTAACAGCCCTCCACTTTAGTCTCTGTTTCCGTTCCTTCTGCCAGTTCTTGCTTTGAGTTTCTGACCCAACTTCTCTTCATGATGGACTATAACTCTAAAATAAAGCTTTTCCTCTGCAAACTGCTTTTGGTCATAGTTTATTATTATTATTATCATCAGAGCACCAAAACCTAATTAAGATATATATATATATCATTCACCTTTATTTCAAGTGCTAAAGTGGTAGATATAGGGTTTCTTTAAAATACTTCAGCAGTCAAATCCAACCCACAGGTTGACCCAAGAGCAAATTGCAAACTTACTCAAACTATTATGAGGTTTTTCTGATTTATTTTTTTGTAACTTATTCTCAGTACTCAAGCATGAACTGTGTAGATGACAATGTTGTCTAATAAAAAGCTAGAAAAAAAGCTTACAAAAAGCTAGAAATTACTGGAAGCAAAAAATAATGTATTGTGAAATTTGCAGCAAATACAGAATTTCATTCATGTTATTTAGTTAATGAAAAATTTGTATTATTTTGTTCCACTGATAAAATCAGCCCTGGGCTAAAACTTAGGAACTTGGTTGCATAACATCCTTTCCAGGTGCTTTCTATGAAGACTCTTTACTTAATGTTCACTTTTAAGAAACAGTGAGCAAAAGGAGTCATTCCAGGCATATTAGGGTTCTGATAATTGGGAAAGAATTTCTCAAAAACTAAGTACTTAGGATAAGTACCACTGAATAAAGACTCCTGAATGTAGCTCAATTGTAGAGTGTGGCTGCCTAAAACATCAAGACACTGGTTTCGAACCTGGCACCAAAAAAGAAGCAGAAACTTCTGTTAGGGTTAAATGACCACACTCACATTCACTTTGTAGAGAAATATGCACTTACCTAAAACTCCCAAGATTTTGGAAAGTTTGGAAATTTCATCCTTTTCATTATTTGGTGTGTAGCAAGTAAAAAGAAAAAAAAAGGTTACTGATTCATGTGTAATTATGGTAATCTTTTTTAAAAATCCATTCTCTTGAAGTGAAAGTAGAAAAAATGACTATATAACTAAAAATATTTTTAACACCCAAATGAAAGCTAGTTGAAGAGAGGAATTGAATTTTGCAAGACAAGTCATTCAAGGTAATATCTAACCTCATGTTCTACAGTAATCTTCCTACAGCTTTTATGTAGGGATAACAGAGAAGATAAGTCATGTTTCTGAAAAGTCACTGTCATTCATGGTGATAGGTAAGTTAGAAGGTGTTGAATTGAATTTATACCAATGCATTTAGAATATGAGCATGAGTAGAAACATAATTCATGGCAAATACACAGTTAACTTTGGATTGGGTGTGTCTTATGCAGTTAACGTGGAGTAGACACATCCTGTGCTAAAATCTGAAAGGTAGTTTCAGTCATCAGGTGGGCTCATGTGTGAGAAGTTGTGGAAAATATCAAAGACCATCATTTTATAGAATAAGTCAACACTTAAAACCTCTAGTGATGCTGTGTGGTCACCAACTGCCTAAAAGCATAGCTCCAAGACCAAAGACCACTTGACACAAACCCCAGTGCCAGAGATTACAAGCCCTTCTTTGAGTTGTTGTCAAGGGCTAAGAGACTCCCAAAATATATAGCATGTTGTTGTGCCTGGTTAACCTCAGAGGTAGAAGCTAAATCCCTGGTGCTGAAGACCCAATATAATTCAGAAAAAGGGCCCAAAATTCCTGAGCTGGAAATGACCTGAATGTCCTCTCCGTGGAAGGTGGCTTTCTTGGTACCAGAAGGCATCATGCCAGTTTCCAAAGGAGGGAGGCCATCAAAAGTACTACTTGACTGTGATGTCTATGAATGTACCAACAACCAGAATGGTACCATAACCCTATGGGTGCAGAAGTGGCAAACATATCTTGGGAATAATCAACTGATAACTAATTAGATTTAAAACCTTATCATCATAATTCCTAACAATAACCTATAAATATTTATAGCATTTATCCTTTTACCAATGGATATGGAAATTTCTCTTTGCAGGAGATGGAGACTATTATACAAAATGACATCCAATCAAAATACAGTGTTGTAGAGTCCAGTCACAATGAAAACACTTACAAAGCATGCCAACACCTAAGGCTCAGGATACATTGTGGAAGGGGGGCAGAATGTTAGAAACTACACCCATAAAATCTCACCATGATCCCTAAACCTGAGCTGAACATGGACAGCAATAGAAATACTTACATGGACAAGGGAAAGCCCAAGAGACCTCAACCCTACAACTACCTCAACCCTGAAGAACTACAGGCTAGTAACAAATGCTGAAAACAAGAGAAACAGTCTTTGCTAGAGACGAGCACACCAATTGTGCATAGTAAGCCCTGAAAAAAAATACAATCTACGTCATACAGTCTGAGCAGATATACTTATGTATTTAGAAATATATATGTGTATGTCTGTATATATACACACATACAAATGTGTGTATGTGTGTGTGTGTGTGTGTGTGTGTTTTAGCCCTGAAAACAAATATACAAATATACAAGTCACATTATACAGACTGAGCAGGTGTATTTATGTATTTAGGAATATATATATATATATATATATATATATATATATATATGGTGTATATCTATATGTATACATACATACATACATACATAAATACACACACAGATGTGTGTGTATATATAAGTACACAGTATATATATTAGGAATATATATGTTACTATATATATATATATACACAAATATATATGTATACATATATACATATATGCTATAACAATTAATAAAAACAAGGTCACAAGTTTGAAAGAGAGGAAGTATGAGTAGATAGGAGGGCTTTGATGAAGGAAAGGGAAGGAGGAAATAGCACAATCATAATAAAATCTCAAAAAAATAAAAAACTTTTTTTTTATAGATTTAGATATTTGAAGCAGGGGGCATGTAATGAGAACATTGTATTGGAAAATGATATTTCCTTAACAGATTAATGTGCTTATGTTTAATTTTTATTTTATTAATCATTTTATTTGTTTACATTTCACATGATATCCTCCATCTTGGTTTCCCTCCACTAACACCCCATTCCACACTCCCTCCCCTTTGCCTCTATGAGGGTGCTCCTCTACTCACACACCCACTTCTGCCTCACCCCTCTAGCATCCCCCTACACTGGGGCATCAAGCCTCCACAGGACCAAGGGCCTCCCCTCCCACTGATGCCAGATAAGGCCATCCTCTGCTGCATGTGAGCTGGAGCTATGGATCCCTCAGGTATACTCTTTGATTGGTGGCTTAGTTCCTAGGACCACTGGGTGGTCCAGTTAGTTGATATTGTTCTTCCTATGGGGTTGCAATCCCCTTCAGCACCTTCAGTCCTTTCCCTAGCTCTTCCATTGGGTTCCCTGGGCTCAATCCCATGGTTGGTTGTGTCATTTTTTGAAAGATGCTATTAAGTATAGAAAATGCATTTAAACAAAATACCAGAATATGTATACATGTTTATACAGAATAGCACTAAGAATCAATAAACGAGTTATTGGTCCTCATTCAGAGACAGAGTATTTAGCTTAGACATTTCAGAAGAATGAGGAGAGCTGTAGGCATACATTCTTTCTTGATTCTTCACTCAAGGATCAGGACTTGGTGTGATGAACATGTTTAAGATGGGGGAATAAAACAGGAAACATGGAGTAGAAACTTATGGTTTTTTTATAGAAAGTCAGTTGTATCAGATGGGAATTTGCTGGAGGGAAGACTAAAAGGAGTGTTTTCCTAAAGCAGATACAGGTAAAAAGATGTTTTACTAAAGCAGACATGTAAAAGAATATTTTGCTGAAGCATACACAGTAGAAAAGATAGTTTGCTAAAGTAAGCACAATTTATTTTTTTAACTTGCTGAGAATTTGTTTTATTATTGAATTTCCCAAACATGTTTCTGTAGGTTTTGATTTTTCTCAACCTTATTTTTAATAATGGTTCTTAAATGTTTTGACTTCTTTTCTAGCCCATCATCCACCATAAATAGTGGAAAAGAAAGATTATTAGGATATGGGGGAAATGGACCACCAGTTCAGTAGTGTTGGGATAGCAAACATAAATCAACAGCAATGACACAACCTAGTGGAAACAGCCAGGCCTTAGCCAAATTGGCAAGAGTCAGTGGGAGCAACTAGGATGAGCTGGGACACCAGGAGAAGTTCTCTGCCATGCCTCTCTCAAGAAAATGAAGATCAGCGAAGATGAAGACCAGAGACCAACAATGCATTATAAAGTTAGTTATGCAAGCCCCTCTCACAGTCTGTTAAGTTTTACTTATAGTCTCTTTATATATCACGTATCTTGATATGGGTGTTGCCTCAGCATGTGAGTCTATATTGGCAAAATTCCACGTGAGTCTGTATCAGCTGACATCACTCTGCCAATCAGCCTGAGTCCACAGAAGCATCAAGAAGTCGACAGAACACCACCAGAAGTTTTTTGGTGTGGTTTTCTCTATGGAGTCACAACAAATAGAGCTTAACTATGCAATGTAAGGCGAACCAATACATGTGCGTCATTAGTGAAGAATCTTTCATCACGTATCCTTCATGTGCTTCCTTCTTTTTGAACTTAATATGCTCTGTGAGTTGTATCATGGATATTCCAAGCTTTTTTCCCTAATATCCACTTATCAGTAAGTACATACCATGTGTGTTCTTTTGTGACTGCATTACCTCACTCAGGATAATATTTTCTATTTTCACCCACTTGCCTGTGAATTTCATGAAGTCATTGCTTTTAATAGCTGTGGTACATTGTGTAAATGTACCACATTTTCTGTATCCATTCCTCAGTTGAGGGACATCTGGGTTGTTTTCAGTTTCTGGCTATTATAAATAAGGCTACTATGAACATATTGGAGCATAAGTCCTTGTTATATGTTGGAGCATCCTTTGTATATATGCCCAGGAAGTGGTATAGCTAGGTCCTCAGGTAGTACTATATCCAATTTTCTGAGGAAGTGCCAGACAGATTTCCAGAGTGGTTGTACCAGCTTGTAATACTATCAGCAATGGAGGACTGTTCCTCTTTCTTGACATCCTTGCCAGCATCTGCTGTCACCTGAGTTTTTGATATTAGCCATTCTGACTGATGTGAGGTAGAATCTCAAGGTTGTTTTGATTTGCATTTCCCTGATGACTAAGGATGTTGGACATTTCTTTAAGTGCTTCTTGGTCATTGAGATTCCTCTGTTCTTTGTTTAGCTCTGTACCTCATTCTTACTAGGGTTATTTGGTTCTCTGGAATTTAACTTCTTGAGTTCTTTATATACATTGGATATTAGCCTCTATGAATTGTAGGATTGGTAAAGATATTTTCCCAATCTTTAGGTTGCCATTTTTTCCTGATGACAGTGTCCTTTGCCTTACAGAAGCTTTTCAATTTTATGAAGTTCCATTTGTCTATAGTTGATCTTAGGCCATTGGTGTTTTGTTCAGAAAAATTTCTCCTGTGCTGTGTGTTGGAGGCTCTTTCCCTATTTCTCTTCTATTGGATTCAGTATATCTGGTTTTATGTGGAGGTCCTTGATCCACTTGGACTTGAGCTTTGTACAAGGAGATAAGAATGGGTCAATTTGTATTCATCTACATGCCGACTGCCACTTAAGCCAGCACCATTTGTTGAATATGCTGTCTTTTATCCACTGGATGGTTTTAGTTTCTTTGTCAAAGATCAAGTGACCATAGGTGTGTGGATTCATTTCTGGGTCTTAAATTCTATTCCATTGGTCTATCTGTCTGTCTCCATACCAAAACCATGCAGTTTTTATTACTATTGCCCTGTAGTAGAGCTTGAGGTCAGGGATGGTGATTCCCCAATGGAGGAGTTAAGTGATAGACTGAAGGAGCTGAAGGGGTTTGCATCCCCATAGGAAGAACACTATCAATTACTCAGACCCCCCCCAGAGCTCCCAGGAACTAAATCACCTACCAAAGAATACACATGGAGGGACCCATCACTCCAACTACATATGTAGCAGAGGATGGTCTTATGTGGCATCAATGGGAGGGGAGGGCCTTGGACCTGTGAAGGCTCAATGCTCTAGTGTAGGGGAATACTTGGGTGGTGAAGTGAGACTGGGAGGGGTTGTGGGAGGATGGGAATGGGAAGGGGGGTTGCAGAGGGGGAACTGGGAAGGAGGATAACACTTGAAATGTAAAAAATAAAATAACCAATAAAAAATTTTAAAAAATTAAGACAAGATATATAAGCAATGAATGTGTACTGGATGTAGCCCCAAATCATATATCCTATGGTTATTGAAGAGGAAAACATTTGTTTTCATCATGTCAAATTTAACAAATTCTGAGGTCTTTACGTATTCAGAGTTCAGTTCTATATTACACATAAACACTCAAATGTCAAGGATTTGCCTCAGAAAATATTGTGTCACTATGTTGTGCCTGGAAGTGTTCATGAACCCCAAAAACCACCAAGGAGACAATCTCGATGTAATCATATTAGAGTCTCTTTATTATAAACTTGAGTTTTTGCTTATTCACAGCCAACCCAAAGGATGGTTTGGTGACGCAGTCCCGAACACTCATTGGGACAGGGTTTTATAGAAAAATGGGAGCAAGTGAGGAGGTGTTCTGTCTGGCAAGCACCTAATAAAGTGACTATTGTAAGCTGACAGGTAGGTACTCTGAAGGAAGACCAAGAATAATCACAAAAGGTACAAAAGTACATCTGAAACAATCAGACTAATAACTGATTGACTGTTGCTAGGAAGTAGCTAGGGAGTAACTCTGGGGTATGGGACAAAGACAAGCCATGGAGTTCTTCTCGGTACTTGGGAGTAGCTTGAGTTCAGCTGCAGGTCAAGTTCTCAGGCATTTTCTTTTAAGATGGAGGCTGGTCCCAAGATGGAGTAGACTTGGCCTCTTAATCACTCATTCTAGTAACTCCTACTGGATTAAATAAATATACTTTTGTGAATCATAGAATTAGTTATTTGAAATTGCATAAGAGTAACTACTCAAGCCTTAACATGTATTGTGACCACCTCTCCCACGTTACCATGATATAATTGTTACCTGCAATGTAATAGCAGTATTGGAAGTTCATTGTCTATTATAGTTGATGGCTAATGTTTATATTGATAATTTATATTGATTATAGTAATGGGTATTCTTGGTTAACAACTTGACTATATCTCAAATTAACTAAATCCTAAATGACTGGATGCATTGAGAGAGAATTTTGTTAATTAAATCATTGGAAGTGGGAAGACTAACTTCTAATCCAGATCTTTGCAGTGTGAAGACAAACCTCTTTTTTTCTTAGATATTTTATTTATTTACATTTCAGATGACATCCCCTTTCTCCATTTCCCCTCCCTAGAAACCCCCTATCCCATCCCCCTCCTCCTTTTTACTTTTATACCATTTTAATTACATGCAAGTATTAATGTGAGTTCTAGGTTGAGGAACTGGCAATACAATAGATGCAAATAGTCAAGGAACAAGCAAGACAATAAACACAAATAGTCAAAGAACAAACAAGGCAATAAACAAAGTTCTGTGAACACTCCCGTGATCACTGTTTCTAAAGACTTATCAGGATGACCAAAATATCTGAACCTATTTCTTTTTTTTTTTCAATATATTCATTTTTTTTTTTACTTTTAAATTTTGTTAGGAAGAGGGAAGAATAGTGTTTTACATATTAATGAAGCAATGGCATGGTGTTTTTTTTAAAATTTTTTCTCAAATCATAATTAATTCACACTGGGGTATAAACACAGAAAGGCAGGACGTGGGGAAGGGAATGACACTGGAGTGTGGGTGCTCAGGGGGAATACAGATATCTTCAGAACCGGGTATTGGCTGGGTGAAGGCTGAACCTACTTCTTTATCCTAGTCCAAAGTCATTTTCATGTCTAAAGCCTACTTTCTTGTTCTAGCCTAAGATTTAGATTCCTGCATGAAATTACTTTTTTATTCTAGCCTAACAGTGGTAGTCATTATAATCATGAAAAAGTTTAAAGATACTTGCAGTGTTTGGGGCATAATTCTAACACCTCTCTGGATAACTTTGCATAGTGAGCTTATGAATTAAAAAAATGCTGCTTTGCTGAGCATTGATGCTGCACATACTGCTGATAAAGTTACCCATGGCCTGAGGTCAGTATTTCTATTTTGGTCAAGCTTCAAGAATGGCATATATATCTTGATCATGCTAGCCCTTTTTGTCTGGGAATACTTTTCTTCCTGTCCATCATATTAAAGCTTGTCTTTAACAACATCAGCATGTTAGCAGCCAAAGTGCATGGCTTGAAACTGAAAATGAATCCCTAGACAGTTATTAAATTAACAGGCTGGCAAGCCAAGGATGGGTAAGATTCTGCACAGAGCCTTACCAACCTAAGACATAAGTGTATTGCTTTTGATAATGCATATTCCATGACGAGTAAGGAAGGCATTCTTGTAAGAATGACCTAAGACAACCTCAGTCTTGTTTATGAAATAAAAAAGGGGGAGAGGTGTAGAGCTTTTGTGGCTGCTTGACAAGAAGCTGACATGGGCCAAGGACAAGGAAATGGGCTGCTTGGCAGGAATATGACATTAGCCAAGGACAAGGAAATGTACTTCAGGCAGGATTCTGACATTAGGCTAGAAGATAAACCGTTAATTCAGATCTTTTGATGTGGGAAGATTCACCTTTATCTGGACCACATCTTTTGCTGGAATTCTATATAAATGTCATAGATGAAGCAAACTCTCTCTTTTTGCCTGCTTTCTCTCACCTTCGCTAGCAAGTTCATTGATTTCTTTACTGGCACTAAAGTCTACTTCTTTATGATTTTGGTATATACTGAAGACTAGCTGAGACATTCAACATCAAGGACTGAGCAACTACTCCATTCTTAGACCTTGTGTTCACTGGCAGCCATCGTTGGAGTAGCTGGACCACAGCCTACATGATATTTATCTGTCTGTCTGTCTATCCACCCACCCACCCACCCACCCATCTATCTATCTATCTATCTATCTATCTATCTATCTATCTATCTATCTATCTATCTATCATCTAGAGAGACAGAGACAGAGTCAGAGAGACACAGAGGGAGAAGAAGGATAGAAAAATTCACTATGTAAGTTCTGTTTTTAGAGAACCCAGATTAATATAGATTTTCTTATCAGAAGTGGTTCTAAAGTAACAGAAATATAAGAAAGCATTTTACTTACTTTTTGTTTTTACAGGTGTTCAGAGCTGAGAGACTGAATTTTAAAAGAGATCTTAAGTTTTAAAAGAGACTTTGAATTTTTAAGGAGATTAAATTTTGAAGTGTTTGAATTTGTAAAGACTGTGGAACTTTTTAAGTTTGTAAAATGTTTTATATTGTTGTGTTGATATCAATGTGTGATCTTGAGGGTAAACAAGAAAGGAAAGGCTTATCAGTATATATTTGTGTGTCAATCTGACAAAGAGTCAATTGTGCTGGAGAGTTTTATGTCAACTTGACACAAGCTAAAACCATCTGAGAGAGGAAAACCTCAATTAAGGAAATGTCTGTCTACAGGCCATAGGCAGGTGTGTAGGGCATTTTCTTAGTAAGTGATTGATGGAGGAGGGCTCAGTTGATTGTGGGGAGGTCATAAGTGAGCTCGTGGTCCTGTGCTCTATAAATAAGCAGGCTGAACAAGTCATGATGAGCAAGACAGTAGCTAGCACTCATCCATGCCCTCTGTATCAGTTCCTGCCCCCAGGTTCCTGCTGTGTTTGAGTTCCTGTCCAGACTTCCTCTGATAAAGAACAGTGCTATAGAAGGGTAAGACAAAGAAACCCTTTACTCTCCAAGTTGCTTTTGGTCATGGTTGGCCATGGTGTTTTATCACAAAAATATCAACTCTAATTGGGACAATATTCAAGTGACTAAAGTTGCTTGTTGTAGCGGGAAAATATCCCGCTACATAAGCTTTAAGAGTCTTCCTTCTACCGGGTACCATGGGCATGGTGGGTATTGTCTGGGTTCAGTCGAGCTTTGTGAAGAGGAGTTCAGTCAAACTTTGTGGAGACAGCGTGGGGGATTGTCAAAGCCATCCCCACCCTGGCGTCTTGTGGGTGCCAGGGCCGGTGTTTCTAGATGGCCGGAGCTGTGGCCCACAGCCGGAGCTGCGGGAAAATGGCTGCTGTCTGAGAAAAAGTTGGACAGGCCACCTCTTTTTAAATATTGCCTGCAATAGCTTGTCAGTTGTTTTGTAGAAATTAAACTAGAAATTGAAGTAACTATCCACACTGCAATGTGGAATCTAGACAGGGCTGGGAGCCAGAGGCTGTGCTATGCTCCTAGCTTTAAATAAGTTTCAATAAGGTTCTAAGGTATTCCTTTATAAAGTAAGTGAATTCATATTCCAGTTTTCTATGTGCCCTCAGGTTTAAAACTGCTTTGGTGGGTTCTATTTCCACCAAAAAGTTCCTTGGAACTGGAAAAAGTTGAGAAAATATAAAGAAAAAAAACCCATTGTAGTATTTATTCTAATTCTCGTTTGGTGCCATGCTCTGTCAGGTGTGTCACTATCTTACCTTTTATCTTTATCTTCACTAACATTTTTCATGTTGAGGAGATACTGTGAAGAATAAAATCCTTCCAACAACTTACACAGGGCATCTAGGCATTATAAAGCTCTGTACACACCTAGGGGTCACCCAGGAGCACTTTGCCCTTGACAGGCACAACAACAATGGAGGACTGAAAAATCTGAATTTCTTCAAGAAGTCATATGTCTACATTTTAGTTTATTTATGGATTAACAGTTGAACACTTTGTCAAAATTCTTGTTTTTTTTTTTTTTAGATCAAGATGTTATAAACTACACATTTAATTAGGACATTTGATGAAAGCAAAACAATGGTTCTGAGGTACAAATGTAATGTCATTTTATATACAGCTATAGAGTAGTGAATCTATTCTTTTATTACCCATATATAGAAAAAATGACTTCCCTTTGAGAATTCTGTGTTAATCCCTCTGACACCATGGCAGAGTATATAGGGCCGTCAGAATACCATTTTGAACATAGGTTTAGTTTCTTCTGATTGTTGATCAGTTTAAACGACATCCCAATCACCACTTAACTGGTTTCTCAACAAGAGCTTAGAATTTTATAGATGGTACAGTCGAGATAGAGGGGACTATTGTTTCTGGAACACAGTACACTGTTTCACAGTTGTCGTAGTCATTGTTGTATTGCTGGGAAGAGACCCCATGACCAAGGAAACTTTTATAAAAGGAAGCGTTAGTTGGGGACTTGTTTATAGTTTCAGAGGCTTAGTCCATTATCTCCATGGCAAGGAGCATGGTTGTATGTAGTCAGGTGCTGGAGCAGTAGCCGAGACTGGGCCTGGCATGGACTTTTGAAACCCTAAGGTTCACCCCATCCAGTGTCATAATTCCTCTAGAAAGGCCACACCTACTCCAGCAAGGCCATACCTCCTAATCCTTCTCAAATGGTGCCATTTTCTGCATTCAAATCTATGAGCCTGTGGGGTCATTCTATTGAAACCACAAAAATCATAAAGGTATTTTGATAAATTGCAAGAACACATTACGTATAGTAAGAAGTACAGTATACACATTTATAAGCCATTAACAATTATTGTCAATTATGTAACACATATAACTGTGCAAATCTTGCTGAGACGTAGTGTCACAACAGAACCATGAGTAATTCATTGTGCTTTGACAACATGATGGCTATTAAGTCATTAGACAATAGCAATTCTTCAGATAAATGGTCATCTTAGGGGACCCCTATTTGATACAGGGCCCATTAATGACCAAAGAATTGTTATGTATCATAGGACCATATGTGTTATAAATAAGTCTATATTTTGATGTTGCTTTCCTAAATAATATTTTATCATAAAAGCAAAGGAAGCCCTCATGTATCCTTGAGTTTTCTAAATGAGCTAGATCCTTTCTTTTGGTTAAGTTAAAGAAAGAAGCAATTTCAAAGCAAGAAGGTAAATGGAAATTACCTTGAAAATAAGATGTGAGGACAGAGGCTTTTAGTACTCATTTGTCTAAGTGCATGTCAATATTTTGATTTTTCTGACTCGTTAGTTGAAGACCTCTCAGGACTAATACTGTTCATCACATTGCTGTCAGCCTAAGTCACTTTATTGAGAGGTCATTATAATAGCAGGGCTGGCTGTATTTTAGCATAAATACACTACAGACTTTTACCATGCTCCTAAGTGCACGTTCCCCAACAAGGAAAATTGTCTGATAACTTACTTTGTAGATTATGTTTTCTTCCTCCATGGGCTATTTTGGTTCTGTGTACTTTTATTCAATTTATCATTATGTATACACTATAACATTGCTTTCTGTCCCAGTGAAAGTTGCTAAAATATGAAAGCATTCAAGTTCTCCTTTATTGGGCATTACTAAAAAGAATATAAAAAGTTGATGCCAACCAACAATACAGAGGGAGCAAATGCAGGGCACCCAGTTTTGCTGTGGATAGCACACTCCATCATGCTAGGAAGGACCTTAGATGGTGATTTAGAAGCAGAGGAACAGGAAGCATCATACTAAGGAGCAGGCCCTCTATTACAGTTACTCTACTGAAGAGCAGATATCTCTGTGAGTTCCCAGGACCCTGGGGCATCCCAAGACTATAATCATGGGTGAGGCCAGGGTTTTCAGCTGCTTTGATCAAAGACAACAGATCATAAGGAACTGACTACACAAGCAGTTTGAAAAACCCAGATATCTTCTGTGAAAACAGTATACAGCTTTTTCAAAACTAGAAAACAGTGATGTCTCACTATACATTTATGTTTTAAATATACAATCACATTTTTTCACACAAAGTCTAATGTCCTATGTATTATTTATAACAAGTATACTATTGCTATTTTCAGTGACTTATAAATACTTAGTTATTCAAAGTGCCACAGAATTAATTTCTAATGTGGTGAATATTGATTAGTAATAATAAAATATTGTTTGGTATTCTCAATTCCTTTTACTATTTTCATGTCATGTGTGAGAGACTCACTGAGTATCGGTAGGATTGCTGCATAGGCATGGGAGGAGGTTGGTTAACAGAGCATAAAATTTATTGGTAGTTACAACACTGAATAAAGTGATACCCTTTACTTCGTCCTCCATTAACTGCTACTAGCACCTCAGGGAGGAAGTGGGACCTCACCAGCTCTTCCCCTATCAATAATGAAATGCTGAAGGGCCCAATCTTGTGAAGGTCTTATCCAGGTAACCATAGCTAGTGAGTCCATAAGCACATCTGTTATGTCATAATCAGAATACACTGTGGTGCAGTAGTGCCCTAGCCCTACATTTGCTTACTCTGTCAGTCAGCATCAAAAAATAAAATATTCTTTATGGTAAAATGACCCCTGAAGGAGAACTTGAATGCCATGTCTATTGATTGTTCATGCAAACTCAAGAGACAAGAAAAGACTTCTCTGCCCTGGACTCCCTTTGTAAACTTTGTATAACTTTGTTAATCCTCAAGGCAGGAAAGTGGCCAGGCCCCCATCTGGGAGGTCCAGCAGCTAGGTCCCTCCTCCATACCTCTTTAACTGTCATAATGGCATTTGCAGTCTCTGTAACTGTCACAAAGGTCATATACAACCTCTTAATAAGATCCTTCCCAGATTATACTAATTTTAGGTAAAATCGTGAACAGGAATATCCATCACCCCCTGAACTTCCCACAGAAACTCACCAAACTCTGAGCATAAAAACATACCAATCTCTGAACAGGAAAATTCAAGAACCCCTGAGCTCCTCAAAATCAGAACCTGAAATGTCACCAGTCTTCACCCTGGAAATCTCTGCCCTATAAATCTCTACCCCTAAGAAACATTATCTATCTATCTATCTATCTATCTATCTATCTATCTATCTATCTATCTATCAATCATCTATCTATCCTATATAAATTCTGCCTTTTCTTCAATTCCCTGTTGTCTTCTCTCTGGAGCAGAAGTGGCCAACTCTGGGTTCATCAATCCTCCACTGCCCCCCGCCTCTATTTTTGAGATTTGCTGCCTGATGTATCCCAAGAAGTGAAGAAGGGGAGTGGGGCTGAGGCTCCTGAGTACCCCTGCTCAGCTGGGGATACCCTTCCCTGGGAGCTGCAGCACTGAAGAAGAGGAGCTGGGAAGTGGAGTTGTTTCACTGTAGCAATCCAGCTCAGCTAGGGATATCATCCCTCAGCCCCCCAACATCTCTGCTCAGGAGGCTTCCTCTCAGAACTGTGTGGTTTCTGGGCTACTTTGTCTTAGGATGCCCTTCCATTGGGTCATTGTCCCACCGTGGAGCTGTGTGGTTCCTGGGTTCCTGAGTCACAGGATACCTTTCCATCTGAGCAGGAATGCCAACAATGTGTGCTTTCATGCTTCATCTTTCTGCTTCCTATTTTATGATAGTCCGTAAGGCTTCAGACAGTCAGAGGGTGATATGGATGGCCCATTTAAGGATGAGTATTCCATAGTCATTTAATCTTTGCACTTTTACCTAGTTTCCATCTCTGTATTAACCACATCCCACTGCAAAAAATGAAGATTTTTTTTTTTTTTGATGAGACCTGGGAGCAGCACTAATCTATGACTATAAAGAGAAGTATTTGGAAGGCAGTTTGATACTATTCCTAACTAGTAAATAATTATTGTGAATTCTGGAGAGCCCCAGCCATGGGTTCCTGGATAGGTTCATAGTACCAGACATATTTCTCTCCCAAAGAGTTGGCTTTAAATCTAATCATGCCATATCTCAACAGACTGGTTGTTAGGGTTCAAGTACTGCTGAAGAAAGATCCCAGATTCAAATAGTATGCAAAACCAAAGAATATTTATTCTGCAAAAACAGCGAGAGTGCTAGGGGTCATCACTGCTTCAGAATGGTGGTGCAGACAAAGACATCCGAGTCCCTTTTATAACAACTGCATAATTGCTTTTGAGATAGCAACAGACTCCAAAAACCTAGAGCACATTCCAAGAAGTTATAAAAACCATTAACTGAATCTCATTAAGAAGGAGCTGAAGATATATATTACAGGTGCAAGGATAGGAGAAAACCATATTGACTGGGTTTATCTATAGAAAACTTCAAGGACAACTTAGTAATGGTTTTCAACACTCCATGAACCTGTAAGATAGTAATAAATGATGAATATTTAGCCAGATAATTACTCCTAGTTGATATGCATATAGACATTCTATATTATAAAGCTCTTATTCAATTTATGACCTGAATTTATGTGCAAATTCGTAGTGAACTTTTTATTATGCGATCACACACTCTAAAATTTGTACAAGTGCTGAGAACAAAGAGCAAAGACAGCCCTCCCTCCTCTTTTCTTCCGGAGATTTCAACTTAGAGCCATGCAATTCCTGCTGAAATTGACAGAACAAAAGCTACTTTATCTAACCTCCTGCTGTTTTACTGTGAGGCTGGAACCAGAGACTGCAGCTTCTCACTTCTGAGAAACCCAGCCAGACAGCAAATGGTTTATGGCCTAGTTTCTGAGTGGAGACAAAAATGGGATAAAGAGGACCCTTCATGGTTATTACAGTAGCTTATAGGACTCAGAACTGAGTAAGACAGCTGATACTTATTCCTTTATCAGCCTGTGATGATGGGCACCGTGGATGAGGAGGTTTTCAGGCCAGAAAAGGATTTATTTCCCATGTCTGTGACAAAAATATGTGGTGTCTTTATCAATAGGTTCTCATTGTCAAGTCCTTGTGGGCAACTAAGAATCATCACAGCAGCCTTCAGTGTTGAGGGGTCAAGTCTACAGCACTCCACTGAGAGAAAGTATCCCTCTCCCACCACTGGATTTTTTTTTAAATAGCTTATGGCTTCTGGGAGGAGCATTATTCTCCTTTGTAGTAAACTTCCAAACACTTTTGTAATTTTTTCTCCCCTCTAAGTTGTGTTAGTGTTGTGTGTATATGAGGTCATCTACTGGGGCATGGGCAACCTTTCAAGGCTTCCCCAAAGAAAGGCTCTTTTTCTCTTACCTGGAGAGAGGGCACCTGGATTTTATCCCTTACTCTCTGCTGGGCTTTGTACCTTTTTAAATCTTGTACAGGTTTTGTGTGGGTACCACAGCTGCTGTGAGTTCCTGTGTAACAGCGTTGCCATGCTCAGAGGTTAGCCTTTCACAGTGCTCCTCCCTGTTCTCTGACTCTTACATTCTTTCTGTGCTCCCTTCTGAGATAGTCCCTGAACCAATGGTGTGTGTGTGTGTGTGTGTGTGTGTGTGTGCACCTCTCTCTGTGTGTGCTTGAGCTTGTTTTAGTGGTCTGAGATAGAAGTTCCATCTATAGCTGAACACTCAGAATCATGTATTCTGAGCATTTTACTCAGTTCTGAGTCTCTGCATTAGCCACTACCCACTAGAACAAGAAGCTTCTCTGACCAATGTTGAGGGCAGCACAAATCTATGGAGATGAACACACATATTTAGAAACAAACTTAACAATAGGTAAGGATTCAAGAAGTAGGAATAAAATGGCTTGAATTAACTCTCAACCAGCCATAGTCAGAGGCTCTGATCTTAGGGTTTGGTGGGAAAAGATCATGTTCTCTACAGTTCTTTCTGAAGCAGGGATGGATGAAGGGTATTGGAAAACTAAATGAAAGCTGGAAACTGCCCTGAAATCTGCCAAATACACCAAATGTATTTGTAAACAAAAGTAGAAGTAGGTTAGGTGGTATATAACTAACACACATGGGGCCAAAGTAGGAGGAACGTGAGTTTGAGATTAGCTAGACCTGCATATCAAGACTGTGTCTCAAAATGAAACAAAACAAAATTAAACAAATCCAAACCAAACAGTTAGAAGGGAGGGGGAGAGGATAAAGGCAGGGATGGGAAGGATGAAAAAAGTACAAATGGAGACCAGCAGAATTATTTAGTAGTAAGAAACTGAGAACAAAATTTTCAGAGAAGTGATCCTTAGTAGTGCAGGATTTAAAGTCATTGTCATGTATACATACCCAACAGTTAATTGATATGGTGAACTAATTAAATTACATTTAATAAATTATTGTTATGTTTAACCTCTCTCAGAGAGAAATTGAATCCAAAAGAATAATATTCTGTTGAATAATTTGTACAAAACAAGAGTGCCTCCTTCTCATCTCACAAACCATTCCTCCCCTACTGGGACACCATGGCTCTAGGAGAGGTGGCATGTCCTAGGTGGATTCAATTATGAGACATTATGACATCTGTCACTTCAAAATCTTCCAATAACACTTACACACACACACACACACACACACACACACAAACACACACACACACTGAAACTGTCAGTGTGGAAAGTGCCCTCTGCACAACTTCTTTCTCATTTGACTAGTGGAGTTAATTCCCTGGCTTTACTCTTCTTTAGACAGGAGCTGAGCTAACAGTATATACATCTGAAGGAAACCCAAGGAAGGAAGGAAGACCTTCTCATGATGCTGTCTGGGAGAAGCAAATAAGCATTTCAAGAAAGAAGTGTGAATATGCAATGCTTAGCCCAGGGCACAGCATGAGGATCAGGCTCTCAGACATGAGGAGCTGAGGGATGGAACGAGCTTTGTCACATTATCATTTTAGAGTTATTTAGCTGTGGATGTTGCCAGTCATTCTGCACTTTGACAAGTCAGGTATTTCATGGAATACACTTAATTTCAGATTCTCTGTAAGATCTTGGTGTTTCCTGAGGTTGGAGACAAAGTTCCTCTGGCAACTCCCTTTTGGAAACAGCTGCTGTGATGACTATTCTTGGTTGTTAACTTGATTGCATCTGGAATTGACTAAAATCCAAAAATGGAGGGCACAACTGTGAGGGATTTTTGCTTTACTTGAAGTAGGTAGAACCACATCCATTCCAGGTGTTGTGGCAGGACCTTCTGCTAGAAGCCTATATAAGGACATGAAAGAAGCTTTTGGTTTTACCTGCTTGTCCTGGCCTTGTTAGCAGGTCCATTTCTTCACTGGCATTACAGTCCACTTCTTTAGGATTCCAAGTGTCTACTCAAGACCAGTTGAGACAGTCTTCCCTGTCAATTGTTCCCTGAACAATTACTGGATTATTGGACCTTTGGTTCTTCACAGTGAGCCATTGTTATATTAGCTGGACTGTAGCCTGTAAGCCATTCTAATAAAAAATATATGTAATTTTCATATGTATATCAAAAGAGATTCATTCTATAAGTTTTTGTTACTCTAAGGAACTCCAACTAATACAGATGCCATGGCTCATTTTCTCTTATTTCCTTTCTTTGATTCTGAAGTAACATTAAATTTACTTAAAAATTTAATGGACATTAAAACCCTGTTCTCTTATATGCAATCTTAAAACATGGTCAAAGACCATAGTTTTTCAAGTATTGGATATGTTTCTAAGTGTTCTCTGGTATTTGAGATTCAGCAGCTGTCTCCCTAGCAACAAGCAAGTTTTACTCTTCTTCATGAAAGTAATTTGTCAAACTCATCAACATTCTGTGTTGAAGAAAATACAAGTAGTTAATATAGTGCTGTTTTTAGCCAGGAAGTAATTTATAACACTACATTTCTTTTAAAAATATTATATATATGTATATATTATATGTATACACACATGCGCGCACGCGTGCGCGCGCGCACACACACACACACACACACACACACACACACACACATATATATATATATATATATATATATATATATATATATACAGCTTCAAAATTTTAGAACTTTCTAAATCTGTGTTATGTTACTTGCATGTATGTTTTCAGGGCTGAGCACTTATTCTTGGGTAACCAGTTGGTATGCTTTCCCTAGGGGTAGGGGGAAGCTATTTCTTCTGCTCGTAGTGTTTCTTAGTTGCCTGTAGTTCCTTTCCTAGGCGGAAATCTCGTAAATTTTCCCCTTGTATGTTAACATGTCTACTGATATTGTCAATATTGATATTGATTGGGTTTTATTTAGTCAGCTATGTTAAAGAGACTTCATGGGTGTAGCTTTTCTGACATTTCTAGGAACAATTTCATAGCAAACCTATTTTTCTATCTTTTACAACCTTTCTGCCTGCTCTTCCAAAATGTTCCCTGAGCATTAGGTTGTAGGAGTTGTGCTGTAGCATAGGCTGTCTTAGGTTTTCATTGCTGAGAAAAGACATCATGACCAAAGCAACTCTTATAAGGACAACAATTAATTGGCCAGCACCTACAGGTTTAGAGTTTTAGTTCATTATTATTGGAATATTTTTTATATATAAATTCTAGCAGCACATTCCTACTACCAGTGTTGTGGGTTCCTGAATGAAAGTCACACACACAGCCTTATATGCCTTAAACAGCGCAACAGCTGGGCTACTTCCTAACCTCCACATCATTAATCCACCTCCCACAGACAATCCCAAGTTATTACTTATTAAATTCTATCTTCTGTCTTGGCTATTCTGGACCCAGAGGGCTGCCCAACTGGCCTGCACTCTCCCAGCTCCTTCACATGCTGGGTCTGACTCCTTGTCCTCCACTCTTCTCAGGCATGGCATCTCTGCTCTTCTTCTAGCATGGCAGATCTTCTTCTTCCTCCTCTCACTTGCTCCTAAGCCTGGGAAATTCTCAAGTACTGCCTTTGTCTGCCCTGCTCAGCCATTGGCTGCTGGCATCTTTATTTACCAATCAGAACCAGGTTCTCAGAATCGACATGCAGGCACTCTCATACAAACAGTTTTTGGGGAGTGTAATTAGCATTTGTAATATAAGCAGCTACACATGATCATCAAGGTGAGAGCATGGCAGCATTCAGGTAGCCATGGTGCAGGAGGAGGTGAGAGTTCTACATCTTCACTTGGCTACTGGAAGAAGACTGTCCCCTATGAAACTAGGAGGAGGGTCTCATTGCCCACCTCCACAGTGACACACTTCTTCCAACAAGGCCACACTTAATAGTGCCACTCTCTAGGCCAAGCATATTCAAACCACCACATAGGCTATAACCTCCAGTTCACTAAACCAGTACGTTCCTTAACTATAGTCTAAATATTTATTTTTATATACACAGGTGTGTGTAGTTCTCACTCCTTATTCACTGTTCTTTTCTTTTTTTTTTGTTTTTTGTTTTTTTGTTTTTTTTTTGAGATAGGGTTTCACTGTGTAGCATTGGGCATCCTGGAACTTACTCTGTAGACCAGGCTGACCTTGAACTCACTTGTCTCAGACTTCCAATTACTGGGATTAAAAGCGTGATACCCCCCTCCCCCCGGCTTCATACATGGCTCTTAAGTAGGTTCAATTCTCTTTGAAGACTTAGAAATGTGAAACTTCTGTTACTAATGAAACAAAAACTTATACATCTTATATTTCTGTTCATGGACATAATTTAAAAAGGAAGAAAAAGAAGGAAGGGATGAATGGAGGGAGGGAGGGAGGGACAGAAGAAGAGAAGAAGCAGGTTGGAGAGATCTGTTTTAGAAAAGTTAATTTTGGAAAAAAAAAAAAAGCTCCACCAGCATGGGAGTCTTAACTAGTTAGAAGGAGATACACTAGATCTCTCTTTTTTATCTGACATTTTGCAACTTGACCCATTGTCACCTGGCCTAAAAATGTTTAACACCACAACGAACACTTTTGTAGAGTTAGAGGAGGAACAGTGAATTCTACCTCTGTGGAATTTAAGTAATGTAATTTCTAACCCTGAGCGTCATAGAAAGACTACAAACTCAGAAGCAGTGCTGGGAAGAATCATCCAACACAAGAGCCAAGGGGAGTAGCACTGGGTGAAGGAATTGGCGAAGCATGGTTCACCTTCATTGCCAAATTACCTAAATTTAGAACCATTGAGGAAGTTAGTGAGTATGCATCTGTGAAAATCAGTGTTGCATATGGGTGTCACCATCTCACATACCTAAAAGGAATAAAAAAGAAAAAGGAAAAACTCAAGTGTCAGATTCTTCCCTATCTTCCTCCTGCTCTGTGAAAACATGAGGTCCTCTGCCCTCACTCCCTCTCCACACGGTGGAGTGAGCCCTCTGAAACCCTGAGCTAAGGCCAGGGTTTCTCCACTGTAAATTATGTTATAATGATCTATTTGTTACAATGACATAAAAGTAAGCAACATGCATTCTACTCAGTACAAAACAAGTGACACCTTATACCCCACCACTTGTGTCTTTGTCCAACCGTTAGGAATGTGTGTAGCATATCACAGCCAATTAAATACTGGAACCCAAGTTTTGTTTGCTATGGAGGAATCAGTGATGGCTGACAGAGCTGGACAGTCAATTTTCCATATCTTATGATTTCTTTTACATTGTTACAAAGTTATGTCATGCGATAAATAACATTATTTTATATAGGTAGCATTTCATTTTCTACATGTGCCTCTGCTTATTTTGCATAAGAATAACTTGGAATGTTATACAATGTTTCCAATGTTTCTTTCTTTGCTCTAGTGACAGTATTATTGAATGTTTATGAATATGTATTTCATACTGTACAATTTGTAGTGTGTTTACTAAAAAATAATTCAGCATTGTATAATTGCAATACCATTAAAGCAATGGATGAGAATGATTTAACTATAGTTACAGTTAACTATATTGTTCTTATAACATGATTAATACACGTTGAAAAACATTGAGGTTTGTTTTATTCCCATACAAAAATAAAACAAATTTGAAAACTATGAGTTTAAAAAATAATAAAAGCCTATGAGTTTTGCCTTGTGCATCACAGAATAAATTCAGAATAAACTACATGGGTATTAAAAAAAATCAAAGTATAAAAGTAGTAGAAATATTATGAGAAAATTATTTTGCTACTTGAGCTTACACTGGGCTTTCTAACTGACCCCAACCAAAGCCAGAATGGCTCTAAGAGAAGATTATTTTATTTTAAAAAGGTCTGTCATGAGGAAGTAGAAAATGGATATTTGCAACTAACATAAAAACAATTAATATCTGTAGTTAGTTTTATATTTTCTATAAAACTGGAAGGTGAAAGAATGGTTTAATGGATAGGTAAGCTAACGATAAAGATGCGACCGGGAAATGGGCAGAGGAGATGTTATTTCCACTTTTCACTGTGAAGTCACCCTTTCCAAATGGCCTTTGCTGCAGCTCTCACTGCATCCGCTGCTTTCTCTGGATCACCTGAAACTGCAACTACAAGGAGACAGTTTGCCATTGTGACTCTAGTTTGATCCCCTAGGGCAGCTGGATAGGTGGCCCCACTGACTGCTTCAGTAGCTTATGCTTAGTTTCAGAGCAGAAAAACACATATAAAACAACGTATAGTCTAATTCTCTAGTTGTTAAATAAAAATAGCGTCAGGAGCCATCAAGGAGAAACTAAAAACTAACAGGTGATCTTCCTGAGATGGTTCTGCTGTGGACTGTCGAAGTTAATGATCGAATTGCTTCTCTAGGCTAGGCACTGTTAATTTAATATGCTTTTCATTCATATATATATATTATATATATATATATAATCACTAGGCTAGACAATATTAATATGATATATATATATATAATCACTAGGCTAGACAATATTAATATTTTATATATATATATAATATATATATATATTATAATATATATATATATTCACTAGGTATTAGCCCACCCTCTTGAGCAGATCTCTGCAGAGCAATGAAGATGTACTGTTTTATAGTGATGATATATAGACAAATAGATGGTTTCTTAATTCTTAATGATGATACTATAAGAATTCCTAAAATCATATTAGTAATTATTAAACTCTTTTATAATAGGACTACTATTAAGTTCTTTTTGATGTCAAAGCTGCAATAAGAACTCTGCCAGTCTTCAAGCGTCTCAAGTTAATTTGCTTCTGAGATAGCAAGCAGGCATATACAACTTAGAGCATATTCCAAGAGGCTATAAAACCATTAACCAAAGGTCATAAAAAGGGAACTAAGGATTAACTATAGGTGCAAGGACAGAAGATAAAATATTGACTGGGTTTATCTATAAAAAACTTCACTAATACCCTAGTCACAAAAATTATAGTTATCTTTCCACGAACTTGTAGAACTAGTGACAGATGGTGAATGTTTAGCCAGATAATTGCTCTTAATGGATATACTTGTAAACATTCTCTGTTGTAAACTTCTTATTTGATTTATGATTTGAATTTATGTGTAAAGTTGTAGTGAGCTTTTTATCATGTGATCATGTATTCTGAAAGATGTATAAGTGCTGAGGACAGAAAGGGAAAACTTTTTAAACAGATCTGAACTCAAAAAGAACTTAGAAGTAAGGGCATAGCATTGGGAGTACTGGGATCTGGAGTAAGGGCATTATGGTTGTTGCATTGGAGCAGGAGGAAAGAGCAAGATTAGGAGAAGAAGAGAGTAGAGAGAACATTTTAGAGAACAACAGAGAACTTTCTTAGAGAACGTTTTGGAGAAAGTTTTAGAGAGAACTTTTTGGAGAACTTTTATAGAAACATTTTGGAGAACTAAGAACTTAGAAATAAAAGCTAAAACCACTTTCCCATGTGTCCCTTTTTCTTCCTGTGACCTCAACTAGCAGGCTAGGAATTGGAACTGTGCAGTTCCTGTGGAGATAGAACAAAGGCTACATTACTTAATCCCCTGCTGCTTTATGATGAGGTGATAAATGCCAGAGACTGCAGCTTCTGGCCTCAGAGCAACTCAGACAGGCGGGTCAGCTACAAAAGCAAAGTGATTTAGACTTAAGCTAGGTAACCATTTTATTATTATACAGCAACCCTAAATATCTTGCAAGACCAAGTCTTGCCCAAAGATGCTCTTCCCCTTCTGCTGCCTCAGAGGAACCAACAAGAAAGAAGAACTGCTGGGGCTGGTTCCAAACAAAATAGTATTTCAATTAAGAAGAAATTATTGTTGCCATAATTAAATGCTAATTTTCAGTGCTCTTGTCTTAAACCTCTGAATTAAGACCGTCCCCAGCTTCTGGCATTATAGGTACACTACAATATAAATTACATAGTAGAGACTGACACAAAAGTTGGGGAGACTAAAAAACTTTGTGACAGAGACTGCTATTTTCTGATAATAAATAACATCTCAAAATAAAGACAAATGTGCCAATCACAAGTATCAGAAATATAGCTCAGAGAGCAGCCTTTTATATGTGAACCATTTTTATTTGCTTTTTACTGTAAAATAATAAGTAGTAAATCACAAACATTTATATGCTTGGTCTAACTGGCATGCTAGATGTTTCAGATATCATATGTAAAGATGTGACAACTACTTTAAAAGTTAAAAATATCATCAATAAGAATTCCACATCCTAAACATTACATAAAATTCTCAAAGAGATAATAAAAATTACAAAGGGAAAAGCCATACATCTATCTTTCCAATTTAGCTTGTGTTATCCTGAAGGTTGTACTGTTCTAGCTGAATGGAATTTATGAAATTTAACAATTGATACCATAGAAACGTGAAATAAATTTATGAATTATTCACCATGATTTTTTTAATGTTACACAGAGGAAGTTTTACAAATCTCTCCTCCCTTACACACTGAAATGTCAACATAATTTCATAGATGAATAAGCTGAGATTATAGAACTGGAAACCTATTAGGAGGCTGCAGGCTTTCACCCTGCCCTGTCCCTGCAGACATATCTGGAACCATCTGTTCTGTGTACACCTGACATGTGGTTTCTAAGTTGAAGCACTTGCAGTGGCTTGCTTGCTGATTTCCTCTGGTTACCTGAGTGTTGGGGAATAAACTCCTCCAGAGAGCCACTTACACAAGATGGTCAGGCACTGGTGGCTAGCCACTCCATGCCTTCATCTCTGTGATAGAATGAACACCAAGGCGTTTTTTATCCAGTATCCCAGAGTTCTTCACAGGATTGTCTTAGTTGCCCAAAGCAACAATCCACTCAATGACATGCTCTTTGGGGCCTTCCTTAGCCTTTTTTTCTTTTTCTTTTTGAAATTTATTTATTTATTTATTTATTTATTTATTTTGTGTATTCACTTTATATCCTACTCACTGCCATCCTCTCAGTAACCCCTCTCACAATCCTTCCTCATCCTCCCCCACTTCTCCTCTGAGTGGGTGGGCCCTGTGGTACTTCAAGTCTCTATGAAGCTAGGCACTTCCTCTCCCATTGAGGCCAGACAAGGCAGCCCAGCTAGAAAATCATATCCCACATACAGTCAACAATTTTTGGGATATCATCTGTTGCAGTTGTTCAGGATGCACATCAAGACCAAGTTGCACATCAGATATGTAAGTGTGGGGAGACCTAGGTCTAGCCCTTGTACGTTCTTTGGTTGGTGGTTCAGACTCTGAGAGTCCCAAGGGTCCAGGTTAGTTAACTCTCTTGGTCTTTCTGTGGAAGAAGCCAAAACCATACAGTGGAAAAATGAAAGCATCTTCAACAAATGGTGCTGGATTAACTGGATGTCAAGTGTAGAAGAATGAAAATAGATCCACATCTATCACCCTACATAAAACTCAAATTCAAATGGATCAAGAATCTCAACATAAAACTGTATACACTAAATCTCATAGAAGGGAAAGTAGGAAATACTCTTGAATGCATCGCTATAGGAGAAAATCTCCTGAACAGAATATCAATGGTTCAGGCTCTAAGACCAACAATCAATAAATGGAACCTCATGACATGCAAAGTTTCTGTAACACAAAGGACACTGTCAATAGGACAAATCATTGTCTTACAGATTGGAAAAGGATCTTCAACAACCCTACATCTGACAGAGGGCTAATATCCAAAATTTGCAAAGAACTCAAGAAGTTAGATACTAACAATCCAAGTTAAAACAACCCAACTAACAATCCAATTAAAAATAGAACAGAACTAAACAGAAAATTCTCAACAGAAGACTCTCAAATGGCCAAAAAACACTTAAATGTTCAAAGTCCTTAGTCATTAGGGAAATGCAAATCAAAACAACTCTGAAGTTTCATTTTATACCAACCAGAATGGCAAAGATAAAAAACTTAAGAGATAGCATATGCCGGTGAAGTTGTGGAGCAAGGGAAAACTCCTCCACTGCAAACTTCTACAACCACTTTGGAAACCAATTTGGTGGTTTCTCAGAAAACTGGGAATAGAATTACCTCAAGTCCCAGCTCTACCACTCCTGGGTATATACCCAAAAGTTGTTCCACCATCCCACAAAGACACTTGCTCAACTACATTCATAGCAGCTTTATTTGTAACAGCCAGAAACTGGAAATAACCTAGATGTCCTTTACCTGAAGAATGGATAAAGAAGATGTGGTACAATGGAACACTATTCAGCTGTTAAAAACAAAGACATCAAGAATTTTGCAGGCAAATAGATGGAACTTGAGAAAATCTTCCTTAGTCTTTCATTCACATTTTTCCACATGTTAGAGGTATCCTTGGGGTTTCTGTTGGTACTATTAATTTTAACTATTTTTGTCAGGATTTGATTCCATAAGAATTTAGGTTTATATAATCCAAGAACATACATCTTGCATGTATCTAAGACAGGAATAAAATGCTCATGTCCATTGCTTAGTGATCTAGGGATTGGGGTAATTTGCATTTAGTTTTATTGCAAAGCAAGGGAGGGTTTATAGGGTATAGGTACTACTGCTTTTTTTAAACAAACAAACAAACAAACAAACAAACAGACAAACAAACCAACCGGATTTACTAAGAATGATGAGAGGGGTTAACAGGTAAAAATACTTGCTGTACATCCTTGCTGACTTAATTTGGTCTCTAGGACCTAGTTTCTTCAACATAGAAACTAAGTTGAAAGAACTAACCTGGTGTTGAAAGAGGCAATTGATTCCTGACTGTTTCCTCTGACCTCACTCCTCATCCCTGCCTCAAAATACTAAATAAACATTTTAAAGACTCATGCCAAGGGAGCAAATATGGAGACAAAGTGTAGGACAGAAACTGAAGGAGGGGCTGCCTGGAGACCATTCCACGTGAGTATCCATCCCATGGGCAGTCACCAAAGGTAGATGCTGATGTGGATGTCGGGAAGTGAATGATGATAGGAGCCTGATATAGCTGTCTCCTTAGAGGTCTGTCTGCAAGAGTCTGACATATTCAGAGGCAGATGCTCACAGCTAACCATTGAACTGATCATGGGGTTCCCAATCGAGGAGTTAGAGTGAAGACTGAAGGAGTTGAAAGGGTTTGCGACCTCATGAGGAGAGCTACAATACCAACCAGCCAGAGCCCCCAGGGTCTAAACCACCAGCCTGGGGGCACTTAGGGAGGGACCCATGGCTCCAGCTGTATATGCAAGGGAGGATGGTCCTGTCAGGTATAAGTGGGAGAGGAGATCCTTGGTCCCATGAAGGCCGGACGCCATGTGTGGAGGTATTCGAGGGTGGGGAGGCGGGAGTTGGGGGTAGATGGGGGCACATCCTCCTAGAAGCAGGAGGAGGGGGGATGTGATAGGGGGTTCCTGGGTGGGACGGGAGGAAATGTGGTAAGGGGATAACATCTGAAATGTAAATAAAATATGCAATAAAAAAAAGATTTAAAAAAAAAGACTCCTACCAGCAGTTAAAGTGTTAAAAACCTATATGGTCTTGTAATTTAATTATTAGAAGCTGTTCCATGTTTTGATCTTTTTGGACTATTTTAAATCAAAGTCCTTCTCTGTCATTGCTAGTCTTGGCATCAGTTCCTAGTAAAGAACCTCCATATTACAGGTTCAGTTTGCAGCTGATAGATTGCAATCACACACTGACATTAATTGCACACTTTGCAACTAGGATAATTAATAAACCTTGTCATTTAGTTTACTTTGTGGTGATCAAACATAATTTTTGTCAGACCACCATAAAATGTGATGTTATAGAGTATTCCTGCTTATTTGCTTTGCTATTTCTTGTCTATAATTATTTTCATCTGAGATGTAAACAAAATTACATAAAAGTGTAAAGGTAAAGTATTTTAAAAATTATTAAATCTTATGCTTCATTTACTTATGTATGTGTGCACACATGAGTGGATGTACATGCATGTGTGCCGCAGCATGTATGCAGAAATGAGAGGTTCTTTCCTTCCATCTTGTCATTTCAAGGGTTCAAACTAAGATAACAAGATTTGACAGTGTGCGTCTTTAACACTGAGCCACTTCATGGTCCTCATTTGCTCTCTTAGTGATTTCACTTTGTCAGGTATAGAGCTGACAAAGATTTTGTCCCATTCTATCAGCTAGTTCTCTACTTTCTTTGTTAATGGAGAAGCTTTTAAATTACCCATGGAGCCAATTGTTAACTCCTGTTGCTATTTCCTGAATTATTGTGGCTGTTGTCAGAACATTCTTGTATGCTCATGTCTTGAAGTGTTTTAGATATATTTTCTTCTAGTAATTTTAATGTTTCCATCTTCAGTTACAGTCTGTGTCTATTCTGAATTGATATTTTTGTAGAGGAATCTTGTTCATTTTACATATAGATGGTCAATTTTCACAGAACCATTTGTTGAAAAGGTTTGCTTCTCTCCAACGTACAGCTTTGGTGTCTCTGTAAACAACCATGTGGCTGTAGTTTATTTGTGGGTCCATAATTCTTTTCTACTGGTCTGCATGTCTGTTTTTCTACCAGTGCCATGCTGGTTTTGCTACTATGGCTTTGTTGTATAACTTGAAATTGGGTACGATGATATTTCCAGCTCTGTTCTTTCTTACGCTTGATTTGGCAACTCAAGGTCATCTATGGCTTCTCTGTGAAGTTTCTTCTAGTTGTTTCTTCTAGTTATGCACTGAATGCCATTTTTGATGAGGATCATATTTTAACACTACAGATCTTTCCACAAGTTTAATTGAGATGATTTATAACAAGCATGGGTATTCTATCTTTTAGTATCTTCTTCAGTATGCTTGTTTAGTGTTTGAAGTCAAAGCTTTCATTGTACATGTCTTTACCTCCAGGCTTATTGACTTATTACTAGTTTATTGTAGCTGGGCTCATTTTCCCATTTTTTAATTATCATGCTCATTATTGATATTTAGGAAAAAACATGTGCTGTTTTTGGACATAGAATCTTGTTTTGTAGCCTAGGCTGATGTGGAACCTACTGTACATCTCAAGTTGTCCTCAAACTAATGATAATCCTCCTGCCTCAGCATTGCTGTGTTGAGGTATGAGCCCCAGTGTTTCATTTATGATTTTCAAGTTGTAGCCTATTAACTTGCTCAAAGTGTTTGCCAAAGCTAAAACTTACCTGGTAGAATATTAGGAAGCCCTTAGGTATAAGTTTACATCATATATATTTAGAGATAGTTTTATTTCTTCCCATATTATCTTTATCCCTTTTATTTTATTTCCTTGACTAGGAATTCAAGCACAATATTGGAGACAGTGGAAACTTTTGTCTTATTCCTGGCTTAAGAGAAAATGCTTTTGTGTTTTCTTCCCATTTAGTAACATGTTGGCTGTACAGGTTTGTGGGGAGAGTTGAACAGCTTCACTTTCCTCTTTTCTTAATGACTATATAGTCATTTAATATAGTGTAATCAGTAGTGTACTATGGGTGGATTACAAACATCACAAACAAGGTTAATCAGAGTAGACTTGATGTCGAGTGATCAGTGTAGTGATCAGTGTAGTGTACGTTGGCGGGAAAGCATGTGAAATTCATGGAAGGATTGCTCCTCTGTTTTACATCACTGTAATGCTATTCCCAGATTTGTCAACTACTTGTTATTCTCCAGCATAGGAAATTATCCTCATGAGAGCTTAAGTAGGTCACATGACAGTTTTCATTTTCTCTTCCAATGGAAAATAATTACATTTTTAAATTATAATTTCATGATCTCATGTAGTTGGGTTAACTTCACTTTAGAATCTTCAAAGTCAATGTATTCTACAGTATATCTTTTCTCATGTTGAATGCTCCTGACTTTTCTGGAACTTATTAAAGTATTGTAAAAAAACCACTCTGAAATCCAATTTCGTAGTAAGTTGTATACACTAATGACCTCACACATTAAGATGAATCAATTCTCAGTATCATTTTAAAAGTTATCTACTCCTTTCCATTCAAGAAGTAGGAACAAACGAGGAAGGTGCACATAGTAGTGACTAACCCCCATTGGCCCTGTATGACTAGCAATGCCATTGGAACTTCAATCAGCTGATTGTTCTCTTGATGCTCACCACTGCTCAGCCTCTAAGAGTCCTTGGAGGAAGTATTTCTTATCCTACTGAATAAAACCTTCTCTCTGATCACTTTGCGGTTCATCCCACAAATCACTGTAGTTCATGGTGAGATGTCTCCTGTTTCTCGATACTTTGTATTTAAAGGTACTGCCTCTCTTTATTCTGAGGATGCCTCCTTATATTCTGTTCTGACAATCACTTCATTGCAGTAGGTGGGCATCCCTCTCTGCTGCATCTGTGTTTGTTTCAACTAATTGCTGAGTGGGAGCATCAGGAACATAGAAAGCATTGGTTGAAAGAGCATTTGAGGGACAAGTTTATGTGTAGTTGATTAGGGGAAGAACTTTTAACAAAAGAATGTTAGAATAAAATGTTGTTTACATAGGCTAATACATTATCAACTTTGTGGCTAAAAAGGCTAAAATTCTGTAAGTTTACACACGCCAATGTCTAAATTCTAACAGATAAGAATTATGAAAGTCAAACACTGTTAGGATTCCTCAGGGTTTAAGTGAGTATTGTCTCAGTATGACAGCCAAAGGATATGTTACGTACTATTTGTCTCATTTCCCATTTCTAAATATCTGAATATTAAAGAATTTAATGTATAAAGGAGAAGAAAAGACACTAAATTAGGATGGGAAGTTCTTGGGAAGAAGGTGTTCATTGGGAGTGGAAGGCAGAAATGATGTTAGTGAATGCTTTCCAATTATTTTTTATACACAGATATGAAACTATAAAATGATAATTTTAAAAACTTACAGAATAAAAGACACCTAAAAAAGAAAGCAAGAATTAGGTCACAACAGTTATCTCAAAAGCAATGTTAGTAAATAAAAGACATGTACGAATATCTCTAGAAAACACTGAAAATAAACAAATTTAAACACAGCATGCATCATATAGTCTTTCAGACATGAGAACATACTGAAAACACTTTAAAGTACAAGGTCTCAAGCACTTTTTGAGGAAGTGTTCAAATAGACAAAGAACACAGAGTGGTTTGTTTTTCCAAAAAAGTTTTATTACATTTATTTATTTAATGATGTGTGTACTTGTCACAGTGTGTGTGTAGAAGTTAGGGGACAATTTATGTGGATCTTAAGAATTGAGCTCAGGTCATTAGACTTGGCAGCAAACACCATTACCTGCTGAGTCATCTCACTGGTCCAAAATCTAAGATATGTTAAAAGAAAGTTCATAACCATTTAAAAAGCCAAGGCATAAAAAGATACACACACATGAATGGATACACAGCCAAAGTAGTACATCAGCATGACGAATACTGTGATTAAAAGATGTGTGTAAGCATTCAGATACCACTTTCTGGAGACAGTGGTGATGACATTTTATGTGCTGGCAATGAGTCATATCCCCAGCACGGATGTAAGCTACTGTATTCATGCAGCAGTTTCTTGGCAGGAGTAGCCTTTGTCCTGTTTATAGCAGCTGTGGTCTTAGAACCTGACTCAGCTCTTCTGTTACATCCACCGACTTAATGCTCTCTAGGAAACTAGTTATATATGAACTCAGGCATTGTATATTCAATTATTTTCATTACAACGTTTAGGGCAAGATTTGGAAAAAATGACTTAGTGTCATCAGAATGTACTAGTGACTTGCTATTTTTTGGTTGTTGAAATTATTACATAGTAGATTATGGGCCAGGACTTTGTAATTTTGACAGAAAGCTCCAGGAAATTTGGAAAGGTTTTGACTGACATTTTGAGAAACACAATTTAGGACTTGTGAAATGGGTTTTATTTTCAGTGTGTTCTAGGATTAGTGGTATTTTAATTAGCTTTTAGTTGTATAGGACAATATGGGATATAGAGAAACTATAGCTCACTGATATACTTAAACTTGTATATCATTTGGAATTAAGGGAGGTATATAAACAATATGGCTTCCAGGGATCCAGCTCCTAAACTGTCTGAGTTGGGAAGTGTTGTGACTTAAATGTACAATGTGGTTTATACATCCTGTCTTTGTGCAGGATGGTGGTACTCTGGTAGGAGGTTGTAAACCTTTGGGATGGGAGACCTGGCTGGCAGAGTTGGGTCAGTAGGGGTGGGCCTTTGAGAATTGCAAGCTATCTCCATTCTGGCCCAGAATATCTCTGCTTTCCTGTCCTCCAAGATGTGAGCAGGTGTCATTGTAAGGTCTTGCCACTGTGTCACTGCGTCACTGCGTCACTGTGCCACTGTGCCTTCCCAGTGTTAATGCAGACTGTCCCTAAGCTGGGAACCAACTCACCCTCTTTTCCCTTAAGTTGTTCCAGTCAGTTATTCTTTAACTGTGACAAGAAAAGTAACCAACGCAGGAAGTGTGACATGGATGCTATACAATCACATTTTTATTAAGCGCCTCAGCCATTGTTATGAAAGTCATGGCTAAATCATAGGAACGCTGGTGACATCTAAAAATTTATCAAAGCATTCCTTTCCTCTTCTTCCTAAAACACATATTAAGAATAAAAAAAACACAAAGTAAAAATAAATCAATCAATTTCTTCTTGAGAGGAAGTGCAATAAGATGTTAAAAGGCAGAGTTTGTTCATGAAGTGAAATAATGTTTGGTATATAACCTGGATTGTTTATGTTTAGAAAGCTGATGGGTTCATAGTCTCGTGCTAATTTAGCCTAGCAGCCATTGAAATAGATCCCTTTTCTAATTAAGGAAAGACTTAGGTGCCTTCCTTTTCCAAGAACAAAGTAACAAGCAGGCTAAAGATGTCATCATAGCATTTTGCTGAGAAAACTGAAGTTGGGATGTAGCCCCAGAAGGTCTGTTAAGTAGAGGACAGACACAAACAGCAGACTTGGAGGAGGTGGGTCCCATAAGAAAACCTAACTCCTCCTTGTTCCTGTTTACACCCCCTAGAAAGTGATTATGAAAGCCTGCTCCAACTGTGGAGATAAAGCCTCAGTTTAAAAAGTAACAGACTGCCTCAATTGTGGAGCAGCCTGAGGCCTCAGACGGCAGAGAGCCACAGGACCAGAGTCTTAGTCTACTAAAGTTACCCTGCTTAACTGAAACTTAGTTTTTAAAAAAGATAATGCTTTCCCTTTAACATCACCTGGATGAGTTCATCATTCTTTGTATTCTTCAGTCTGTTCTTTGTATGAAACTTGATGAAGGCCTGAACATTCCAAAGAGGCTGACCCTCTCCTGAAGTGGAGAGGAATGCTTTCTGACTTCACACTTGAAGTCTTTGTTCTTCCTGGGTCTGGAGTTTCTGGCCTTCAGACTGGAATCATGACATTAACATTCCTGTTCCTCAGCTTGGTAAGAGATCTTAGACATCTTAGACACCACTATCATCTTGGGAGACACTTCCTTCTACTTAAATATCCTAAGATTTAGACACTGTTCTATTGGTTTTGTTACTCTGAAGAATCTTCATTTGGATATTAACCTTAAGAACAACAATTAGATGAGGCAGATGTTTGCAGCAACCATTGGACTGAGCATGGGGTCCCCAATGGAGGAGCTAGAGAAAGGACTGCAGGAGCTGAAGGGGTTTGCAACCCCATAGGAAGAACAACAATGTCAACCAACCAGACCCCACCCCAGAGCTCCTAGGGACTAAACCACCAACCAAAGAGTACACATGGAGAGACCCATGGCTCCAGCTGCATAAGTAGCAGAGGTTGGCCTTGTCGGGCATCAATGGGAGGAGAGGCCCTTGGTCCTGTGAAGGCTCAGTGCCCCAGTGTAGGGGAATACCAGAGTGGGGAGGTGGGAGTGGGTAGGGAGGTGGGGGAACACCCTCATAGAAGCAGGGGAGGGGGATGGGATAGGGGAGTTCTGAGAGGGAAATTGGGAAAGGCAATAACATTTGAAATGTAAATAAAGAAAATATCATATATACATATATATATCAGAAAAAAGAACAATTAGCAATAGAAAGCACTTATTAAGTTTATTGTTCAAAGATTTCAAAGTGATGCAGAATTTCGCATCTGATAATCTGAATTGGATCTAATCCCAAAGCCTCCTCTTACGGTCTGACTTTTGTTGTATGAGAGAGACTATGGCTGACTCTTCTAATTTATCAGTAGCCCTAAGGAATAATTATCATTACTATGTCATTTTATCAGTTAGAAAGTAAGGGATAGAAACATAAGTGGCTCTTCTCCAGTAACATCCAGTTGTAAGCACACAAGCCAAAATGGTCTAAATTTATAAGATTTGTGTTTTGAAGTCCCCTATTGTAATGCCTTTTTCTCTTTTATGAAAAAGAGAACTTCAGTGTCAGAACTTAACGGGCAAAAACATAATCAGATTGGAAAAACAAGGATTAAAACTTTTGTAAGTAATAAGCCGAGTATTAATGCCCCATTTGGAAAATACTCAAATTAAATATTCTCCAATTGAACAACTGTGTGTAGAAAATACCATTGCATAAGACTGAATTCATATCACAGACTATATATGTTTTTACTATTTTTAATGAATTGAGAATCAGATTTAAAAAATAGCATTTTTTTTTTGGTCAAAAGCCTGCCAATAGAAGTATTTATGGCAGCTAGCTGGTCTTCAGAGACTATCCATAAAGAGTTATTGTCCCTGGTGCTCATCCAGTCTTTTCCAGTCTTTTCTGGCTGGAATGTTATATACCATGCGTAGTGGGATATAATCCACAGTCTGTGTAATTCACTCTTCAGATGTTCATAATTCAGTACAGCTAGTGTATCTACAGCATGCACTGCTGTCCTTCTAACTTTAGAACACTTTCATTAACCCAGAGGTCCCATGCATGTTGTCAGTTATTATTTATTTTTTAGTCTTTAAATAAATATTTATAGTTTAAGGTCAGTATTTTAGAATTGCATTAGCATCATTGTATAAATTTTTGGTATATTATGATATTTTTAAATTAATCTAAATCCATTTCTATAATTTATCTTGTGACTTTGCCCTTTTGCCCATTGTTTATTTAGGAACCTATTGTTAATTAACACATATATATGATTTTCCTCCAAGTTTCCACCTGTTACTGGAGTCTAGTTTAATTTCATTGTGATTATAAAATACACTTTGCCTGATGTTAATCTTTTAAAATTTACTAAGGGTGTTCTGTAGCCGAACACATAATCTGTCTAGGGCAATATTTCACAAGTCTCTGGAGAAGACTGTGTACTCAGCATTTGATGGTGTATCCTACAGGCATCGGCTGCATCTGAGGGGCTTTACACTTTGTGCGAGCATCATTGTCTGTGGTCATTCTGTCTGTCTGCTCTCTTTATTATTCTATAAGTGTCAGTTTCTCCTCCTGCTCCTAAGTATTGGTGGTACTTCACCACATTCTGGGCTGTGGTTAAATACATCTATGATTATAACACATAAATAATGTTTCTTCCTTATTGATTAACCTTTTTGTCATAAAACATCCCTCATTTGTGGCCTTAAAGCCTGTGTGATATTAGCACAGTCAGTCCAGTTCCCTTCAGATTGCAGTTTCATGGTACATATTTTTCCAACCTTTTATTTCAAATATATTTGTATGTTTGCATTTAATATGTATGGATTGTACGTAGTATATTATATCATGTCTTCACGAAGACATTTGGATTAACAACCTCCCATAAGATCTTAAGTCAGGTAGACATCCAGTTAATAGCTAAATGTTTCTCTGCTCGAAAAGCAACTCCTTGTTTCTACTTGTCTAGATCCATAACAACCACTGCAGTGTCCACTCCTATGAGTGCATCTTTTTTAATTTCCAGTGTATAAATGAGATCATGCAATGTCGTTCTTTTGGTGAATGGCTTCTGCCACTTAGTGAGATGTTTAAAACTCTACCCATATTGTCAAATATTGAGGGTGTTTTATTTTTAAGTGTGAGTAATATTCACACACACACACACACACACACACACACACACACACACACACACACGTTTATTGGGAAAAATGTCCATTTTTAAAGATAGGTTTTATTCCAGATGTCATTTTCATGGGAGATAGTCTTGTCTTCCATCACTTTAAAAATGCTGTATTCAGGCTTACAAGGTATTTTCTGGGAAACCCACTAGGAATTTATGGAGATTCCTTCATACACATAAAGACATTTTTTTTGTTGCTATTTTCAAATTCTCCCTTTGTCTTTTGTTGATAATTTGAACAAATGTGTCTCAGTGATAATTTCTCTGGGCTCTTATTTGGGAATATTTGGCTCCCACCATCTGGCTATTTCCTTTCTTAGATTTTGAGTTCTTAAACATTATTTCTTTGATTAGATTTCTGATCTCCTCTCTTTTCTTTCTGTGTGTCTCAATTATGAATGTTGGCTTATTTAACTGTGTACTTTAAATTTCTTGTAGTTCCATCATTCCTTGGAATTTTGTTTTTCTCTTTTATTCTTTTATTCACAGGAACCTCATGAGAATTGATATTAAACATCTGCTGGGTGGTGGTGGCACATGGCTTTAAGCGTTTTCTTATGATTATGTCACTTAAATGGTTTATTTTTGGGTTCACTTTGTCTTCTGCTTAATTTACCCTCTTTTGAAACTTTCTAGTGAGTTTTTTCATAAGCTATGTGTTGGTAGATTTTGTAGACTTGACACAAACCAGAATCATGTGGGAAGCAGGTACCTCAATGGAGAAAATCTCTCTATCAGATTGGCCTCTAGGCATGTCTGTGGGGCGTTGATATTGTTCGACTCTTGGTCAGTCATTGTACAAGACTGCCATCTAAGTAAGCCAGTATGCAGTGTTCCTCTATGGCCGCTTAAGTTCCTGACTCTAGGCTCCTGCCTTAAGCTCTGTTCTTAGCTTCTTTCACAAACATGGACTGTAACTTAAAAGCTGAAACACAATTTCTTCTGTCCAAGTTGCTTTAGGTCAGCGTTTTATCAAAAAACAAGCTAATGCAAGCCATTGTATTTCTTTTTTGAAATTAATTTCATATATTCAGTTTTCCATTAATCTATTTAACCATCTTTATGATGATTACTTTATATCTCAGGTGATTTGGTTAGCTTCTAGTGTATTTATTTGCTTCTTAGAGACATATTTTCATGGTTTTGTTTATTTCCTTCGATGTTAACATAAGTGTCATTTGTGTATGACAGAAAACTGTAGACATAAATTTTTCTCAATCTATTTTAATAAAAGTTCAACTCGCTCTTTAGCCCAACACCCACCAGAGGTAGTTGAAAATAAAAGTTATTAGGATATAGGGAACCTGTTTAGAAATAGTTCTTTACAGTGATTCCAACCTTTGTTGTTCTTAGTCTATTCTACTAGCAAACACCAAACACAAACCAGCAGCTGCAGTCCAGTCCACTCAGAAGACATCACAAATTAATCAGCAAGGGTAGTTTAATCTAGAAGGAACTTCGAGGCTCACCAACGGCCCAGGGTCCGTGGAAGTGGCAAGAAGCCGCAGGACCCTCGAGAGAATTTCTTTGGCTAGTTCCTCTCTATCCAGTCACTACCAGTGAAGCTCAGCAAAGCAATGTAAGGTGAACCAATACATGTGTCTTATCAGCAAAGGATAGTGAGGCAGAGCAATGCAAACCAGTGCTTGAAGTCCCACTGTCTGTGGGGTCATTTTTATATTCCTTGTAACTGTAAGGACCCAGAAAGAGGACCCCAACTCAAGTCCCAATTAGCGCGCACCCAAGGAGACACGAGAGACTGTCTTGATGCAATGGCAAAAGGCAGTTTACTAACAAGGGCCCTTGGATCGAAACTCATCCCACGCAGGGGAGAGAATTTCGATGAAGACCCCAGGAAGTTTAGAACTTTTATAGGGGGAGGCACAAGGGGGAAGGGAAAAGTGGGAAATTCTGGCGCGATTACATATGATTGGATATTTCAAACATCAGCACTTTGCGTAAGCAATCATTTTGACAGGCTGGATGGCCCACTAGTTTTGACCATGAAGTCTCAGACCTTCTAGGATAAACACCAGGTGGCCCATTACTCACTTGGGTGTGTTTAGACTGGTCAAGATATGTCTTTGGTTGTTTCTAAATTTCTGGTCACCTCGTCCCTAGAGGGGCTTGATATTTTTATTATGGCTACTCTCAGTAAGCTCAGCAAGCTGTCCTGCGGTCTTTGCCAAGTTGTTTGTGGTCTCTGCTAAGCTGTTTTAATTTTTACCCTTACATAACTATCACATGTCCTTTTACTTACCTGCCTTGACAAAACATCATTTCACCTTTGTGCCTCAACAAAACATCATTTGACACAACTGACTTTCCAAAGAAACCAGAAGTTTACACTTCGGAAGACCTTTGGAAGTTTTCCTGCAACTGGATTTGTAAGGTAGAGGTCCTTTCAAGAAGACTTAATGCCAATTAGCTGAGCCTAAGGTTTTGGGGAGATCCTTCCCAACTTCATGCTATACCAACTTGCTTTTATTGTTCTTAGAGTTCCCAATAAGTCAAAGTATTTGGATCTTCTCAGTGTGCCAGCTCAAGTGGGGCAGAAGCTGTCTTTCTGTCAGCCTTTGGAGATCTGAGGTCTCAGGTGCATGTCTTTCTCTTTCGTCCTCCATGAAGACTCTAGAAGTTAAGATTATTAATCTATTCACCCTGTGTTGTTAAGAAGGATTTTAGTGACTGTCAACCTGTTTTACTGTTTCTAGTGTCACTGGAATCCAGTTGTCTAGATCTTGGATCTTGTCCCCACACAGATGACCAGTGCAGAAATCAGTTCTTTGGGTAGATGCTGAAACATTTGTGGCAGTGGACGTGTGGTTGCATCTTTTCTTTCTTCAGGAATAAAAAGCTTGGAACTGTGGCTCTTGGTCTACTGCCTGTGGTGATAGACAATGGTGACAGTTTCAGGTGAAACTGGTGTCAGGGGACTCTAGTGGCTAGACTATACCTCATCCTGCTGTTCTCCAAGGCAGGGGGCCTAACTTCTGAATAGCCTACAGAAAAGTCGGTGCATTTGATACATGGGCTGTTTCCTTTCTCAGAGAAAAGCTGGAACCTGTTGTTTTTCTTTATAACTATTCTTTAGTGTGCAGAAGGCAGGCGTTTGGTGATGGGGCACCTCAGATTACATGTCAGGTTTGCTATGGCTAGTTTCACTACAACAACCTGTCATTTACATTTTGGATTTCACATACAGGGAAATATCTGTGTTACTATGCAATCTCCTTCCTTCAGTGCAGGGTTGGTTCCATGATTCCTTGTGGAACAGAAATAAGCAGCAGTGATTAGTTGTGAAGCCTTGTGTGTCTCATCTTCTTACAGTCCCACTGATAGTCAATGACGGTGAACAGCCCACTGATTGCACTCCTTTGTTTCTGAAGAAACATTGCCAGATCTTTGAAGAATGACAATTTTCTATTTATCTTACTTATAAGTTACTCAAATGTTCTATAGCTTGCTGTGTCTTAAGGGAGTTAGTATATAGAAGTTATGACTCAAGAAGTTTGATTGGGCAAAATTCAAATAGCTTAAAAATTATTGGCCTCTGAGTTTGAATTGAAAACACATGGAAGTGAGCCATGTTTCTGGAAACCATGAGCCTGCTATAGAGATATCAACAATTCCATGATTTTAATCCGATCTGTGGCTTATGCTCATAGTTCCTTGTTTCTTTCATTCTTTTTCTGAAATGAGAAGACAAATTCTTAATGTATAGATACATCAGGTCTGTATGTCGATGCCAGAATTTCTTCCCCAGGGTCTGGAGATGGGAATTCCACCCTGAGTGGCACAATGTTTGATTCTTACCTGTTCTTCTAAGTCAAGCAATGGGAAATAGTAAACTTCCCGAATTAAAAACTGACTGCTTTGATGAGTTTGGCTGGGTTTATTCATTGGATACTCAGCTCTTTGGCTGGGTTAAGTTGGCTTCATGTTACACATTGTTTTTTTTTCTCCAGATACCAGAGGGTTCATCAGTCAAGTTCTCATAGCAAAGGAAAGGTGCTCAGGCACTTCCTGATTGGCTGCCTGTGAGGTGTGTGTGTGTGTGTGTGTGTGTGTATGTGTGTGTGTGTTTCTGAAAATGACTTGTTTCAGACTTTTATAGTTCTGGGAAAAAGAAACTTAGGCTTAGTCTCCCAAACTGCCAGTTTGCAGCTTGTCATGGAGTCAGCCTGGCTCTGGCTAATTCTGTCCTTTCACTTAGAGCTGTAATTCTTAATTAGGGGCTTAAAAGTTGTAAAGCAAAAATACAGACAGCTCTCTATTAGTGCAAGGACACCGTGGTCTTCATAGTGAGTTCTAGGTCAGGCAGAGCTGCATAGTGTGATATAATCTCAAATAAAAGAAACAAAATAAGAGGAAAATTCAAAGCCTTGGGAATGGGGATACAACTCAGGGGTAGAGCACTTGTGTAGTATGTACAAGTCACTAGGCTCAATCCTCAGCATCACAAAACATCAACATACCGAGTCTTAAACACGAATTTCCCAGAGATTTTAATTGAACAGAGCTTAGGTTCTGTTATGAACCATACACTAGTAGTGGTTGAAATGTCTCAAAAAGTTCATGTAAGGAAGCATGATGCCCAGTGTAACAATGCTGGGGGGTGGGGGCTGATGGGAGTTGATTGGGCCATGAGTGCAGAGGCCCTAGAAATGGTCCGTCTTTATCCTTGTACACTTTGTAGGTAGGGAAGATTTAGGGTCAAAGGATTTGTGAGTGGGTTGGTGTCCCCTCCTTTCACTGGAAGGCCTGCCTAGGTATAGGAGGTGGCTACTTCAGTTTCAGTATCCCCAGCTGTTAGGAGGCTCAGCTAGAGTCATCCCTATATCCTCCCAGGAGCCTCTACTGTCCCATGTTTCTAGCTTGTTCCAGAAATGCTCCAACCCCACTATTTTCCTTCTCTCTTCTAGCCCTCTCACCCCTAACTCCCACTCACCTCACATTTGATCACTATCCCTGTACCCTTCCTGTCCCCTCTCCACCTAGTTTCCTCCCTCCATCCACTTCTGATGTCTATATTATTTCCCCTTCTGAGGAGACTCAAGCATCCTCTCTTAGGCTCTCCTTGTTACTTAGCTTCTTTGGGTCTGTGCATTATAGCGTGGGTATCTTGTATGTACTTTATGGATAATATCCACTTATAAATGAGTACATACCATGTATCTCTTTCTGGATCTGGGTTCCATTCTTCAGTTGAGGGACATCTGGGTTGTTTCCAGGTTTTGGATATTATAAATAAAGCTGCTATGAATGTTAGTTGAACAAGTCTCTTTGTGGTATGGTGGAGCATTTTTTGGATATAAGCCCAGGATATACTCAATTGGGTCAGAACTGTCCCAATTTTGTAATAGAGGCGAGATGGGGAAAAGAACAGATACCAAATGCTAGAAATGCAGCCCTTGGAAACCAGTCTATAGATAAGATTTTATGTAGCATCTTATGTATTCAGCTCTGGAGAAATTATGGGAAATTTTATGCCTACAGACTTAGTCAAGTCCTTGAGAAGATGGATGATAAGCAAATGTTTACATATGATTAAGGACATAATCGCATTGTGAAAAATGCTGCAACGCACAAGTTCAGGAGACTATGCAGAAGTAAAAACGGAGGCATACTTCACCTGTAAAACTGTGACAGATGAGTAAGGCAGAAAGCTGCCAGAGGTACGAAGAGAAAATCAAAACAGAAAACTCAGAGCGAAGACTATTTTATTAATGAGTGTGTCTTCTAGACATTGTTTCATTTTAAATATCCAGCTTGTCTTAATGAGAACACTCTCACAGGAATCATTTCTTAGAACCATTTTAAGAACTCCGAGAACACGTAAGAACTGTTAATAACACATATGATTAGGTCATGAGTTGGTATCTGGACAGTTTGTCACACTCAGCTACCTGCTTGGGTTTAGTCGACTCTCTAGCCCTTTAGAGGGTAAACGCCTTTATGACAAAATGTCTGCCGCCTGCTCCATGCTATGCACAATTACATGATCTAAAGCTGACTGTGCCAGTGGCAGGAGCAGTCAGAAGTTACAATCTTTCAATCAGAGGTAGGATTATAATTCAGTCATTTTGCAACCCTGCCATTTTGTGCTGACCACAAGTCAAGTGGAATATAAATTCCACCAAAACCAGAATGGCTGTCAGTAAAGTCAACTGGAACAATGCATCCCTCATGGTATTCTGTTTTATAAAACTATCATGTTAACTCTTTGTTATTCAGTTTTACCACCAAGCCTATAATATATTTGAACTCATAGAAATGAGTTTATTATCTCCTTGTACAAAGCTCAAGTCTAAGTGGATAAAGGACCTCCACATAAAACCAGATACACTGAAACTAATAGAAGAGAAGGTGGGGAAGACCCTCGAATACTTGGGCACAGGGGAAAAGTTCCTGAACAGAACGCCAATGGCATATGCTCTAAGATCAAGAATTGACAAATGGGACTTCATAAAATTGCAAAGTTTCTGTAAGGCAAAGGACACTGTCAATAGGACAAAACGACAACCAACAAATTGGGGAAAGATCTTTACCAATCCTTCATCTGATAGAGGGCTATTATCCAATATATACAAAGAACTCAAGAAATTAGACTCCAGACAACCAAATTACCCTATTAAAAAATGGGGTATAGAGCTTAACAAAGAATTTTCAATGGAAGAAACTCGAATGGCCGAGAAGCACCTAAAGAAATGTTCAGTGTCCTTAGTCATCAGGGAAATGCAAATCAAAACAACTCTGAGATTCCATCTCACACCAGTCAGAATGGCTAAGATTAAGAACTCAGGTGATAGTAGATGCTGGCGAGGGTGTGGAGAAAGAGGAACACTCTTCCATTGTTGGTGGGACTGCAAGATGGTGCAACCACTTTGGAAATCAGTGTGGCGGTTCCTCAGAAAATTGGACATAGCATTACCTGAGGATCCAGCTATACCACTCCTAGGCATATACCCAGAAGATGCTCAAACATATAACAAGGACATATGCTCAACTATGTTCATAGCAGCCTTATTTAAAATAGCCAGGAGCTGGAAAGAACCCAGATGTCCTTCAACTGAGGAATAGATTCAAAAAATGTGGTATATTTACACAATGGAGTATTACTCAGCTATTAAAAACAATGAATTCGAGAGGTTCCTAGGTAAATGGATGGAACTAGAAATTATCATCCTGAGTGAAGTAAGCCAATCACAAAAGAACTCACATGGTATTCACTCACTGATTATTGGATATTAGCCCAGAACCTTGAAATGCCCAAGATGCAACTCACAGGCCACATGAAGCTCATAAAAAAGGAAGACCAAGTGGGGGTGATTCAGTTCTTAGAAGGAGCAACAAAATACTCAAGGAGCAAATATGGAGACAAAGAGAGGGACAGAAACTGAAGGAGGGGCCATTTGAAGACCTTTCCACCTGAGTATCCATCCCATGTGCAATCACCAAAGGTAGATGCTGATGTGGAAGTCAGGAAGTGCATGCCGATAAGGGCCTGATATGGATGTCTCCTCAGAGGCCTTCAAGAGTCTGACATATTCAGAGGCAGAGGCTCACAACTAGCCATTGAACTGATCATGGGGTTCTCAATGGAGGAGTTAGAGTGAGGACTGAAGGAGCTGAAAGGGTTTGTGGCACCACCATGAGGAGAGCAACAATACCAACCAACCACAGCTCCCAGGGTCCTAACCACCAGCCTGGGAGCACTTATGGAGGGATCCAGGGCTTCAGCTGAATATGTAAGAGTGGATGGCCCTGCCGGGCACAGATGGAAGATGAGATCCTTGACCTCATGAAGGCTGGACGCCCCAGGGGG
>NW_021604613.1:18856005-18902536 GCF_004785775.1 Grammomys surdaster
TTTGTTGGTAAGCATTTGAAAAGTTAAAATTCAGAGTGGAAAGATGTTGGTGTTTTCAATTTCATCTAATCAACGGCCAGAAAATATACAGAACTTGATTTAATGTTTAGGTCAGTCATCAATGAACATTTTCCAGATTAGTTCTGTTGTCCATATAGAACCATTCCCCATTCAAGATTTCCATTTCATCATCAAGCTGCTGCACGTACCAAATTCAAGACTTAAATTTGATATATTACATTTATGATTGCTTTATAATAAGTTACTCAAAACTTAGGGTCCTTTTTAAAAATTGAAAATAGGTTATTCTTTCATACAGTACATCCCACCCACTCTCTGCATTTGCTCCCATCTGCTGTTGGAAGAAGTCTCTCTGCTGATAACTGAGCAAGGCACCAATCTACAGTATAACAACATATCATTTGAAATCAATTCGTTGACTTTTTTTTAACCTGTTGTGCTTGATTCCACTTTAAGTCTCTGGGTTATCCACTTTTTGATTCCTGGCCATCCAGGCAATGTAGGGCATGGGTTCCCTCCTGTGGTGTGGGTCTCAGTAAAACCAAGCATTAGTTTAACAGTGACCAGCATATCTTACAGTCAGCACAGATTTTAGGTCAAGGGTTCTCTGGCTGGGTTGATGTCTAGGTTTCTTTCCATAGCCTATAGAGTTCTTTCCCATACCAAAATCACTACAGCATAGGGGTGAAGGTTCCATGAAAGCCCCACCTTGATGTCTTGACATTCTATGAGCTGTGTGGTTGTTGTCCTCATCTATGCATGCTTGCTGTGAGTTTTCAGAGAGTGATCTGTCTGAGCATCAGCCTGGTCTCTACTGGACCTCCTCAGCCAACAATCAGCTGAATGTAATCCAGTCTCACCATTGGAAGCCTCGATTGCCTATAAAACATGGTTAGTACACACTGGGTGTCTTAGTTTGAGTTTTACTGCTATGAGCAGACACCACGACAAAGGCAATACTTATAAGGACAAAAATTAATTGGGCCTAGCTTACAGGTTCAGAGGTTCAGTCTATTATCATCAAGGCAGGAACATGGCAGCATCCAGGCAGTCATGGTGCAGGAGGAGCTGAGAGTTCTACATCTTCATCTGAAGGCTACTGGCAGAATACTGGCTTCCAGGCAGCTAGAGTGAGGGTCTTAAATCCCATACCTATCCCAACAGGGCCACATCTACTAATAGTGACACTACCTGGGCTGAGCACATATAAGCAATCAGACTTGGTATCCTCAATTAATAAGGAATTCTTACTAGGATCACCCTCATAGATTCCAGGAAGTTTCCACTGCACTAACCACACATCTCCCAAATGCCACCTAATTCCACTGTTCCTGCAGTCTTGCCCTCTGCCCTTGCCCCTAACCTGATCCATCCTGCTCCTGTCTCCACCTAACCCCAGCACACCTGCAGAATCTATTCTATTTATCCTTCCCAAGGAGATCTATGCTTCCCCCTATAGCTTCCTCCTCTTTCCCTAACCTCTATGCTTGTGGACTGTAGCTTGATTATCATCTACTTAATAGTTAATATCCACCTATAAATGAGTATATACTCTATTTGTCTTTTTGTGTCTGGGTTCCCTTACTCAGAATAATTTTTTTAAGTTGCATCTGTTTACCTTCAAATTTCATTTTTTAAATAATAGAGGTGTACACCATTGTGTAAATCAGCAGTTCTCAACCTGATTATGGTTATGATCACTTGGAGTCTCATATTACATATCTTGCATATCAGATATCTACAGTGCAATTCATGATAGTAGCAAAATTACAGTTATGAAGCAGTAACGAAATAATTTTTTGGTAGGGGGTCACCATAACATGAAGAATTTATTAAAGGGTTGTAGAAAATCACTAGACTATAAAAGTACCACACTTAAAAATATCTGTTCTTAATTGAGGGACATCTGGGCTATTTCCTTTTTCTGCCTATTGTGAACAAAGCTGTAATGAATGTAGTTGAGCAAGTGTCCTTATGGTAGGATGGAGTGTCCTTTGGGTAAGTTGGACTTTTTATGGGATTGCATTGAATCTATAGACTGCTCTTGGAAGGATGGCCATTTTTACTACGTTAATTCTACTGAAACTTGAGAATGGGAGATCTTCCCATCTTCTGTTATTGTCTTTAATTTCTTTTGTCAAAGACTTGATGTTTCTATCATATAAGTCTTTCCATTGCTTGGCTAGAGTTACCCCAAGATATTTTGTATTATTTGAGAATATTGTGAAAAGTGTTGTTTCCCTGAATTTTTTCTCAGTTTATTGTCATTTATGTATAGGAAGGATTATTATTATTGTTATTTAGTTAATCTTGTATTCAGCCACTTTACTGAAACTGTTTATCAGCTGCAGGAATTCCCTGGTAGAATTTTTTAGAGTCACTTACATATATTATCATATCATCTGCAAATCAAAATACTTTGACTTCTGTTTTTCCAGTTTGTATTCCTTTGATATGCTTCAGTTGTCTTATTGCTCAAGCTAGAACTTCAAGTGGTATACTGAATAGTTATGGAGAAACTGGACAACCTTGTCATGTTACTGATATTAGTGGAATTTCTTTAAGTTTCTCACCGTTTAAATTGGCCATGGGATTGCTGCAAACTGCTTTTATTATATTTATATATGTCCCTTATCTCCCTAATCTCTCCAGAACTTTTATCATAAAAGAGTATTGAATTTTGTCAAAGGCTTTTCAGCATCTAATGAATGATCATCCTATTTTTCTTTCAGTTTGCTTACATAGTAGATTACATTTACTGATTTTCATATGTAGAACCATTCCTGCATTTCTGTGATGAAAAATTACTGATTATGATGGATTATCTTTTTGAAATGTTCTTGGATTTAGCTTGGATGTATTTTATTGAATACTTTGGCATCTGTGTTCATTACAAAAGTTTGTTTGTAATCTTTCTTTGTTGAGTCTTTATGTGGTTTGGGTATCAGGGTAACTGTGGCCTCAAAAAACGAATTGGGCAATATTTCTGTTGTGTCTATTTTAAAGAATAATATGAGGAACATTGGTATTAAATCTTCTTTGAAAGGCTGGTAGAATGTCCTGTGAGGTGTTGAGACAAAGGTTTATTCCTTTGTGTTTCAGTAGCATGCTCTGTAAATATCTCTTAGATTCATTTGTTCAATAACATCAATTAGCTCCAGCATTGCTGTTTAGTTTTTGTCTGGATGACCTGTCCATTGGTAAGTGTGAGGTTTTGAAGTCTCCCATTATAAGTGTGTAAGGGTCAATATGTGATTTTAGCTGTAGAATTACTTCTTTTACAAAAGTGGGTGCCCTTTTATTTAAGGCATGAATGTTGAGTATTGAAACGTCATCTTGGTAAATTTTTCTTTTGATGAGTATCTTTTCATATCCCTCTTGATTAATTTTGGTGTAAAGTCTATTTTGTTAGACATTAAATAGCCAAACCAGCTTATTTCTTATGCCTCTTTGCTTGGGACATCTGCTTTCAATTCTTTACCCTAAGGTAATGTTTATCCTTGATGTTGAGGTACATTTCTTTTCTGCAGCAGCAAGATGAATCCTGTTTAATTTCTCATCCATTTTGTTGGTCTGTGTCATTTTATTGGGGAATTGAGATCATTTATATTAAGAAATATCAGTGACCCATGACTCTTAACTCCTGTTATTTTGTTGTTGTTGTTTTATTTTAGTGATGATGGTGTATTTGTGTATGAGTGTGTGTGTGTGTGTCTGTGTGTGTGTGTGTCTGTGTGTTTGTGAGCGTGTGCTTCCCTTTTAATTTTTTTTGGTTTTGCTGATGTGAGATTATTATTTCTTTTGTTTCATTGGAGTAGTTAATTTCTTTGGTTTGGAGTTTTCCTTTTACCACTTTTCTAGGGATGGATTTGTATATAGACATTGTATAGATTTGGCTTTATCATGGGATTTCTTATTTTCTTATTTCCTATTTGAAAGTTTTGCTGGGTATAGTGGTCTGGGCTGCCATCTTGGAGTCTGTCGCACATACTGTCCAAGCCCATCTGGTTTTTAGGGGACTTGGGTGTAATTCTAATACATCTGCCTTTATATGATATTTTGTCTTTTTATTTTAAAGCTTTTAATATTCTTTTTTGTTCTTTATTTTTAGTGTTTTGATTATTATGTGCTGAAGAGACTTTCTCTTTTGGTCCAATCTATTTGGTGTTCTATATATTTTTTTGTACCTTTATAATCATTCCCATTATTAGGTTAGGACATTTTTCTTCTGTGATTTTGTTGAAAATATTTTTGGGCCTTTCAACTGGCTTTTTTTCCTTCCTCTATTCCTATTATTCTTAGATTTTGGTCTTTTCACAATGACCCGAATTTCCTAGATGTTTTGTGTCAGTAATACTTTAGATTTAACATTTTCTATGATATATGCATTTTTTCTATTATATCTTCAGTAGCTAAGATTCTCTTATCTCCTGTATTCTGTTGGTCAAGCTTGCCTCTATAGTTTCTGTTCACACTCCTAAATTTTTCATTTTCAGAATTCTCTCAGTTGGTGATTTCCTTATTGCTCCTATTTCCATTTTCAGGTCTTAAATAGTTTTACTCATTTTCTTCAACTGTTTGTTTGTTTTAGCCTTTCTAATAGGGATTTATTCATTTCCTCTAGTTGTTTGTTTTCCTGGATTTCTTTAATGGATTTGTTCATTTCCTCCAGTTGTTTGTTCATGTATTTTCAGATTTTTCTAAAAGCATATTCATTTCCACTTCAAGGACCTCTATTGTCTTCATGGTGTTCTTAAGATCTTTTTCTTGTTCTTCAGCTATATTGGAATATTCAGGTTCTGCTGTGGTAGAATATCTGGACTCTGGTGGAGGCATATTGACCTGGATATTATTGATTGTGTTCTTACACTGGCATCTAGACATCTGGATTTGTGGTGGCTATAAGTCTAGCTGCTACTTTAGGGAGTTTGTCTTTGTTGGATATGTGTTTTGTTCCTTGCTTTCTGTTTCCAATCTGTATTTTCATAGAGTATGTTGGCTGTGTTTTTTCTGTTTTACTAGCCTGCTCTACTGGTATGTTCACAGAAAACATATGGTTGCTGGTTTTAGAGGCTGGAAGAATGGGATGCCAGGGGGAGAGAGGTCTGTTGCAGTGCAAGGAGGCAACCCTGAGTATTGGTTCTGGGGAAACAGAGAGAGTGGAGGTCTGTGGGGAGCCTACTTGATCATCTATTCTTCAAACAATATATATGGATAGTATCATATGGTTTTCGTAACATCCTGGGTTGTTTAGGGATTCCTATGGGGCCCTTTTGGACAGCAATTCAAGTAGAGCTAACTTAATACTTGTACTGGAAGCTTGGTTTGGTGACAAGAGATGGCCATATGGTACTCTGTTTCTCCCACTATTTGGTGATTTCATTTAGATTGCCTTTGTATGTGTATGTATTTTAGAATGTTTCTATTGTATTAGGTTCCCATACTACTCCTCAAATGCCTCTTAATTTTAGCTGTCTCTCCCCATATTCCTTTCATTGTTCCCTTCTCTCCCTTGTCCCACCTGATTCCCCCATTCCTGTGCCCCCTTCCATCCATATCTATCTATCTATTATATCTTTCTTTCTTAAAGAGATCTATCTCTTCCCTCTAGTCCTTATTGTATATCTTCCCTCTGTGATTCTGTGGATTGTAGTGAATACATACAATATTTGTCTTTCTGTGTCTGGAATACCTCACTTAGGATGATTTTTTTTTAGTTCTATTCATTAACCTGTATAATTTATAATTTCATCTTTTTAATGATTGAGTAACCCTCCATTGTATAAATATACCACATTTTCTTTATCCATTCTCCTGTTAAGGAATATCTAGGTTGTTTCCAATTTCTGGCTATTATGAATAGAACAGTGTAGTGGTTTGAATAGGTTGTACCCACATAGATTTGTGTGTATGAATGCTTTCCTCATAAGGAATAGCATTTTTAGGATGTGTGGCCTTGTTGGAATAGGTATGACTTTGTTGGAGAAAGTGTATCACTGTGGGGGTAGGCCTTGATGTCTCCTGTGCTCAAGCTCTACCCAGTGTGAAAATCCAGTTTCCTCCTGGATGTCATTCGATCAAGATGTTCAACTCTTGGCTGCTCCAGCACCATGTCTGCCTGGATGCTGCCATAATTTCCACCATCATGATAATGGACTAAACCTCTGAAACTGTAAGCCATCTCCAATGAATTTTTTTTTAAAAAACTAAGAGTTGCCTTAATCATGGTGTTTCTTCACAGTAGTAAAACCATAACTAAGGCAAGCAGCAGTGAGCATGGTTGAGAAAATGTTTCTGTGGTAGAATGAAGCATCCTTTGTGTATATGTCTAAGAGTGGTATAGAAAGACCTTGAGGCAGATTGATTCCTATCTTCTGAGGAACAGCCACACTGATTTCCATAGTGGCTATACAAGTTTGTACTTACACCAACACTGGACAAGTGTTCCCCTTACTCCACATTGTCACCCATGTGCCCTGTCACTTGTTTTGTTGATTGTAGCCATTCTGACAATTTTAAGATGAAGTCTCAAAGTAGTTTTGATGTGTGTTTCCCTGATGGCTAAGGATGTTGAGCATTACCTATATGTTTCTTGGCCATTTGAGGTTCCCCCACTGAGAATTCTCCATTCAGCTCTATACCTCATTTTTATTGAGTTATTTCTTGTTATCTAGTTTTTCGAGTTGTTTATATACCTTGGATATTAGCCCTCTATTGAATGTGGAATTGGTAAAAGTCTTTTTTCATTCTACAGGCTGCTGCTTCATCTGAATGATGGTATCCTTTGATGTGTCCAAGGTTTTCATTACCGTTTCTTAATAGTTGATCATAGTGTTTGTGCTATGTTTAGGACTATGGGATCCTCTTCACAAACTGACAGCAAGGCTCTACTCCTGAAGATAACACCCACATAACTCACTGAACATGGAGGCATTGAGCTGGTGTCTAAACAGAGCCTTCACCTGTATGTTGAAGTGTCTTTGGTATAAGAAGGTACTCTGTACACTTTCAAATAAAAAATATAACGAGCAAGCCATTCAAAAAACCCTTTATCTACAATGATGTATTACCTGCTATACAGTCTAGGACAATGGTAGCACAAAGCTTGTGGAAATAACCAACCAATAACTGATTTTACTTAAGGCCCTCTCTACAAGATGGAACCCATGCTCAACACTACTTTGGTGACTAAGAACCTGAGACTAGATAGCCTTAGGGTAACCCCAAATAATACTTGCCTAAAGAAGAGGAAAAATGCAGTGATAAAATGTGTCAAAATGATATTCTGCTACACTTATATATCAGTGCCTTGTTTAATCATCATCAGAGAAGCTTTCTCCTGCAGCAGATAGAAACAAATACAGAGACCCACAGGTAGACATTAAACAAAGAGCAGCATTCATCCCTAAATGAAATGTCTCATCAAGTCTATCCCCTTAGAGCTCAAGGAATCCCTTGAAAGAGGAGATAGAAAGAGTATAAGAGCCAGAGGGGATGGAATACATCAAGAATACAAGGCCTTCTAAATCAATCTATATTCTATATGAGTTCATACGATCTCACAGAGACTGGAGCAGCATGCACAGGTTTGATTCAGGTCACAGGCGAGTAGACCGAGGAAGAAGGAGACTCGCCATTGCTGGGAGAGGAACAGGATGCAGGCTTGAGAGCTGTAGAAGACAGAGTACCAGTCATGTAAAAGCCAGGGAAGAGTGGCCCCAGCACCTCCCCCCCAAATTGGGTCTGATGTAGCAAAGATGATGTATAGACTATTACTAAGTAATAATTCAGGAGTATCAGAGGCATTGTGGAAGTTTGGGAGTGGCTTAGTCATTGAGCTGATTAAGGCATATTAAATTTAAGATTGCATATGTGTGTCTTTTATTCAAGAATCCAGAGCACTAGGGCAGGCAGTAAGGAACTTGTGCCACCATCACCAGGGAGATTACAATTGCTTTTAATCATATGTTAACATCAAGTTTTGAGAGGGTGCATAGTAACTTTTGACAAGGTTTAGATATGATCACAAGTGGGTAAAGTTGAAAACCATCATCAGAGCCTTGAAATTCCTATACCATAAAATACAACCTTCATGTGGATGCTCAAGGCTGTGAATGGTAACTTGAGAAGGTAAACTGCACTGCAGGCAGTGCTAAAAGGGAAAGAAAGAAGGTATGTTACAAAGTTTTGCTACAAGAAATACAGGAGTGGAGTAGGTAACAGTAATCTGGCAGCATGTGGTTAGGTACATCTTGGGATTTTGAGAGGGAGGGAAAAGGAAAATAACCTGGAAGTACCACTGGAGCCCTAGAGAAAGGAACCTTTTCACCCTAGAACACAGGAGCTGAGGTGAAGGAGGAAAGTCAGCCTCTTAAGAGTGTCAAGGTATACATTATCATCGGAGAACTGGCAGCTTTCCACTGGAGCCAAGACAGGAAATGCTGAGAGAAGATGCTAATGAAAGATGCTCTTGGCCATTGACGTTAGTTTCTGTGGCCAAATGATTGGGAATTATAAGCCTCAGTTTCCCCTGTGGGAATTGTCTATGTCTATCAGCCCTTCTGACCCTTTTGGGGAGATATAGACAGAGACAGAGACAGACAGACAGACTGAGAGAAGCAGACATGCTGAGAGATTGTGATTTCATTCCTCTAGAGAAAGGAGTTTCAGCAGGTCTGATCTGCTTACTTCTGTGGGTCTATGTAGAAGTAGCACATAATGAAGGACCACTTTGGTTCGTGCACCGTGTCAGTGCAAGCTCCTGTCACTGTTCTCTGCCTCTCAGGCTCTTACATGTTGATTTTTAGGATTTAACAACCTCTAAATGGGAGGATTCTGTCCTGTTCATTAAGCTCCAAGGCGACTGGGCTTCTAACCACACCTGCTGGGGTCAGAAGCACCTACTGCTCAGTCAGAAGAACAGATGATGTGAGGAGGTTTAGACATACACAATTTGCTCCATTCAAATTTCTCTCTCTCTCTCTCTCTCCCCCCGCCCCCCCCCCCGCTGCCCCTCCCCTGTGTGTGTTCACACGTTCACACATCACAGCACATATATGGAGGTCAGAGGAAAACTTTTAGGAGTCAGTTCTCTCCTGTGGTAGGTTGTAGTGACTGAACTCAGATCCTTAAGCTTGGCAGCTAGTGGCCTGAAGGATGGAGTAGGCATCCTAACAGCGTTTTTCCCCCAAATTTCTTCTAACTTCACCTCTTCCTGGAGAACTCTTTATCAATCATTCTGTCAATGGCCAAATAATGTGCTGCTCTCAGAAATCAGTAGTTTATCTTCCAAGGGATTCTGTGCTTAAAAAATAGTTGTGTAGTCCTGAATAGAGTGTAGAGATAGCAATCAGGATAAATGATGTCCCTGGTAGATGAGGAATTCTGAAATAAAAACCTAGAGATAAGAATACGCAAAGTGGGAAGCCACTTAAGAAACATCAATAACCTAGTAATGAAAGAATGTGTATAATTCCTGAATAGTGAAGAGTACGTAAATTAATACAAGGAGGTTTTTTTTAAACAATGGATCAATAATGCTCATTGATGACAATGATTCCATGTAGCTGGTGCTAGCAGGTAAGCATACAGAAATGTTAAGAAGTTTGAATTTCTGTGAAGATTATGAGTTATAGTATTTTGAAGCTGCTTCTAATATCTATGGAGAATCTAAGTAATGAAACTGTCCTTTTTTCAAAATACTTTACGGCTCAGATCAATGACAGTCTTACCTTATAATTCAGTATATAAACAAGGATATTCCTACAGACCTCTCGACTGGTAAGATAAAGAAGTTATCTAGAGACTTCTTTACTGATAGAAATGATAGATCAGCAAATAGAATGCCTTTTACTACTTGTGTCTCCTACTCACTTCCAGACTTAAGACTTGAGTGCATAGATGGAAAACCTGGATCTGCTACAGCCAGCTTGACATCGTGAAGAGGACAAAAGAAGCACACGCCCGGAGTTCTAACATTGTGGAGACACTGAATAATCTACATTTCTGTAAAAATAAATAGTATCTTTTTTTGAGGATATGACACTGTTTGTTATGACTGAAAGTATTGTAACTTATGTTGGGATCCATCATCAAGACTTACATGAAAACCTAGGAAAGACATGTGGCAAAAGTGTTCAGTGTGACTATTGTTAGTAATAACAAGACAATATAAGGAAGCAAAACGATACAGTTATCTGTTGATGGACATGTAGGTTGTTTTTGTTTTCTGTGAATAAGGAGGGCAGCTATGAACATTGATGAGCAAGTATCTGTGGAGCAGGATGTCTTATGGGCACATACCAAGGAATGGTATAGCTGGGCCATATGGGAAATTTCATTTTAGATTTTTGAGGATTCTCCAAACTGATTTCCTGAGTGGCTGTACTAATTTGTATACTAACCCTCAAAGAATAATGATTCCCCTTTCTCCACAATTTCACCTACTGTCATTTATTGTCAGTTATTTTGCTGATCTTAGCCAGTATGACTGGAGTAAAATGAAATCTCAAAGTTGTTTTAGTTTGCATTTCTTTGATTACAAAGGGCAATGAATGAAATTTCTTAATTATTTTTATTTAATTTCTTCTATTGAGAATTCTCTGTTTAGGTCTATCTTAGGGTTTTATTGCTGTGAACAGGCACCATGACCAAGGCAACTCCTATAAAGGACAACATTTAATTGGGTCTGGCTTACATTTTAGAGGTTCAGTCCACTATCATCATGGTAGGAAGCATGGCAGCATGCAGGCGGACACAGTGCTGGAGAAAGAGCTGAGAGTTGTACATCTTGATCTGTAGGCAACAGAAACAGACTGTGTGCCACACTGGGCATAGTCTGAGCATATGAGACCTCAAAGCCTGCCTCCACAGTGACACACTTCTTCCATTATGGCCACACCTCCTAATAATGCCACTCCCTGATGTACAAACACTCACATAAGTCTCTATGGGAAACATACCCATTCAAGATACCAGCATATTTTCCTCCCGAGGTTTTAGGAACTTTATTTTACTTCCAACTTTCCCACTTATGCTCAGGTGTCTGAAGAACAGCTCAGGACTGACAGTGGTAGCTCCAGTGTATTCAGTGTTCTGCACTGTGGGAGCTATTGACCAGTTCTCAGTGACTGGCTGGGCACTCTACTCTTCGGAACTGCTGAATGGGTACAGAAGAGACCTGCACATTATCAGACCAGTCTGCCACCTCTGGCTGAGCAGCAGTGAACTCAGGAGCTGGTAAGTCATTTGCCCTGCAATTTCCCCTTGGTCAGTCTTCTCAGCAGCAGCCTGTTCCTCCTTCTCAATCTCTTCTGTGTCTCTGTAGGAGTAGCAATCAGGCATGACCTCCCAGGGATGCCCTTGGCAGGTAGTGCCCTGATGCCACCTAAGTGAGTTCTTGTGGCATGGAATTTGAGGACATCCTCCTCCTTCTACAGGGCATCAAGGTCTCTGGACATTGTGTATGTTCCCCTTTAAGTTACACCTGGAATCAAGAACAATGCCTTATAGACTTATCCTGGGGCAACACAGAAAGCCCCTGTTTTGTTTTTGTTTTTAAATTGGTCATTTGTCTTATTTCGTTTTGTTGGGGGGGATCTCTCTATGTAGTTCTGACTGTTCTGGGACTTGCTACTTAGACTAGGATGGCCTTGAACTCATAAAGATCCACTTGTTTTTGCTTCCTAAGAGCTGGGATTTAAGCTGGGAATGAGCCACCAGAAGCAGCTCTATTTAATAACTTATTTGTATATTCTGTACATTAATCTTCTGTCAGATGTATAATTGGAAAGATTTTTTCCCATTCTGTGAGTTCTTCTTTTCTTTTCAGAAACTTTTCATTGTGTGAGGTTCCAGTTGTCAGTCGTTGACTTTAGTTCCTTGGTAAATTTGCTGACAAGATTGTGCACAATATTGTCTTGTTCTTGTTTTGATAGGATTGCTTCAAGTTTTTCTCCATTGAGGAACACTTGGCTGTGGGCTTGTCATATATAGCATTCATTATGTTAAGGTATGTTCCTTCCAGCCCTACTTTCTCTAAATGTCCTTGGACATATGAATAGCTAATGAAAATGTGGTACATATACACAGCTATAAAAAATGAAATCATGCAATTTACATGTAGATTGAAGAACTAAAAAAGATGAGATTGAATGAGTTAACATAGACTCAGAAAGACAAACATCACATGTTTTCTCCCTTAACTGTAGGTCCTAGCTCCACATTCTCAGATATACAACATGGAGTAACCACAGAAACCAGGAAAAAAGGGACTTCGGAAGTGGTTACTGCCATTTTGCTAGACCAGCGCAAACCCTTACTACATCCTAAAACTTACACTCACTGATAAGTGTCGCTCATCAAAGAAGCTTTTCTTCACAGCAAATGGAGACCATTACAGAAAACCATAACTGGACACAATGCAGAGATCATGGGAATCCCAGCATCAATAGCTACATATGTCTCAGGGTTATTACATCTGTAGCTCAAGAAAGAGCATAGAAGAGGGGGAGGAAGGATTGTAAGGGCTAGAATACCAGGAAGTCTTCTGTGAAACAGTCTTTCCTAGAAATGGCTGCATAAACAAAACAGAACCGTGGCAATATCAATGAGCACATTAAGGCAGAAGGGTGAAGTGATGTAATTTTATTTCAATTAAAAACATAGTTTGAAAAAAGTTTTGAAATGTTCACTAATAAAAATAGAGGGCTGGAGAGCCAGGGAGTTAGCTTGGCAAGTGAAGTACTTGCTGAACAAATATGAGGACCCATAGCTCACATAAATTCCCAAACAGGCACAATAGCATGATTCTGTAATCCCAGTGTTCTGTGGCAAGATGGAGGTGGAGAGAAGAGATTCCTGGAAGCATATGGATTAGCTAACCTGGTGATCCTATACACCATGGTGATCAACAAAGAAGAGATCCTGTCCTAAACTAGGTGAAAGGAGAGGACTGCCACCACGTTCTTCCTCTGACCCTTACCATGTCATCTGACATTTTACCATGACATGCACATACTTATGCACACAAACTCACACGTATACATACACACATGTACATGCAGAAAGAGAAAATAAATATCATTTTATATAGCACACTTCTTTATCTTATATAAAGATGGCTCATATATATTTAAAGCATTGCAAATGAAGAAAACAGAGAGATGGAATTTGCTCTGCTCTGTGCAACAAAAGCAGCAGTTAGATGGGGACTTGGGAATTTTCCAGAAAAAAACCCAAAGACTCTTAGAAAGGCAAAAATATTAGAAACTACAGTATTGTAGTATGTAAAATATATACATTTCATATTTTATATATATAAAGTTTCACATATATAATAAGAATAATACAAATAGTATATTATATAATTTAAAAGTTTCTTCAGAGAAAGACAATCTGTTAATTTCATAAAGTGTACACATAAATGTGTCTTATAAAGAGTTTTTTAAAGCACCAACACCCATGAGATGCCTATATCTTGAAGACTAACTCTTGCCCATTGTAGCTGTAGTCACTTTTTGCATGGTCTTTGGTTCATCCAACCCTAGCACTTCTACCTGAAGTATACCTTAAAACAATCAGAAGAATCTCAAAATGTCTCACTTGGTTTTCAAAACAAATGGGTAAACTAAGTAGGGTAGATTTCCCATTTAAACATGAGGGAAAGAGCACCAACAGGCTTTGTTCTTATTTTACTGTTAATGGTTGGAGCTAAACAAACTTGGCCTTCTGAATTGAGACTGAGAATCTTCTACAGAGCTATAATACTGGTTCAGGATATCATGTTCATTTCTAAGTCTTCTTCCCTTCCTCCCTATTTCCTCTCTTCCCTTCACCTTTCCCTTCCTTATTTATTTTTTAATTTATTGAGCTGTTTTTTTTGCACATGTACTTAGAGCAAATGAATTAAACAAAGAAGCCTCTCCATAGGACACAGTCTTAGGAAGGGGACATATGCATATATGTGTGTATATATTCTCCTGGAATCTTTGGGATCCCAGCCTGATGGTGAGCATTTTTCTCTTTCTCTCTGTACTATATTTCACCATTTTTTCCTATTCTTCTTGGATAACTCTGAGCCAGCAAAGAAGCATAGAGTTCCACTTTGCTCAGTTATAGATGGGAGATACAGCAAAAAGACAGTCTTCTTGCAGTTGGTAATTACCTTTTGTCAAAAGACTGCCTGCATCCACATCAAGAATGATACAGAGCCTCATCCTGGATGAAGTGTCAATCACAGACAGGGGTGAAACAGCAGCTCCCAAGGTGGAGGTGGCTCTAAGAGCACAAATTAGGAACCCTTTCTCTGGGCAACTCACAAGAGCAGTACTTCACAAAGAGATTCTGGACATGGGGTATTATTAATCTGTGAGGGAGAACTCTTGACAGCTCATACTATTTTGAATACATAAACAGCACTGCCCGAACAGGCCTTTGGTCTTCAGGAAAAGAACACTGAAGTATGAGTTGTGCTTACCAGGCATTCAGTCTTTTGTTGGTTCGTCTCTTGACAATCACCAGAAGTATCTGTAAGCCCCACGCAGTCCAGGTGCTCCAGACATGTATAAGCTTCCCAGGTGCACTATGACTCTTGCCTTAATGGGATCCCACTTGCTAGGGAAACACTATAATCAAGAGTTAAAAAAGAATAAATTAGCTACAAATTTTCTGTATTTTTACTTCATGGGGCACCTGTAACAGTTTCATAATCATGAAAAGTTTTTGTCCAGGCATGACTTCAGATTGTAAATATCAAATTTAATTGTACCACTATTTCTTCTGTTTACCTCCTAATTATTGATTTAGCAATAGGGCACGTTCTTAAAGGAAGATTAGCAGTATAGCTCCCAAGTATAAACTAAAAGACACAAGCTTTACTGAACTTTAATGTTTGCCTGGATGATCTGCATCAGGGTTGAAGAACCTTATCAGGGACACACCCTGACACCTGTGTTCTCAGATGTGTGTGTATTCATGGTGGTCTTGTGACTTAAATTTCATGTGTTCATTTTTGTGGTGGAGACTGGGGATGTTAAGGATTGAACCTGGTTCCTTGCATGTGCTAAACACTGAGGTACATCCTGAGCCTAATTTTTACACCCTACTCACATTTCTTCAGTTTATACAGCAAATGGTAGGGAAGACAAGAGGGGTTCCATATTTAGTCACAATAGATGTAAAATTCAAACACACACACACACACACACACACACACACACACACACGCACAACTTCAGGTTTGGCGTACTCTTGCATGGAACTGTGGATCCTCTCAGGAATTCTTTGGAAGATGCTCTGTTTATGCCCATTGCAGAGTGTGCACATACCCAGCTCTACCTGCTGCTGAGAATAGTTTTCATTATCATTGGTTTTTGTTATGCCACATGAAATTGAGAATTGCTGTTTCTAACTCTGTGAAGAATTGAGTTGGAATTTTCATGGGGATTGCATTGAATTTGTAGATTGCTTTAGGCAAGATGGCCATTTTTACTAAATTAATCCTGCCAATCCATGAGCATGGGAGATCTTTCCATCTTCTGAGATCTTCGATTTCTTTCTTCAGAGACTTGAAGTTCTTGTCATACATATCTTTCACTTGCTTGGTTAGATATACAACAAGGTATTTTATATTATTTGTGACTATTGTAAAAGGTGTCATTTCCCTAATTTCTTTCTCAGCCTGTTTATTCTTTGAGTAGAGGAAGGCTACTGATTTGTTTGAGTTAATTTTATATCCAACCATTTTGCTGAAGTTGTTTATTAGGTTTAGGAGTTCTCTGGTGAAAGTTTTGGGGCCGCTTAAGTATACTATCATATCATCTGCAAATAGTGGTATTTTGACTTTTTCCTTTCCAATTTGTATCCATTTGACCTTCTTTCGTTGTCTAATTTCTCTGGCTAGAACTTCCAGTACTATATTGAATAGGTAGGGAGAGAGTGGGCAGCCTTGTCTAGTCCCTGATCTTAGTGGGATTGCTTCAAGTTTCTCTCCATTTAGTTTGATGTTGGCTACTGGTTTGCTGTAAATTGCTTTTACTATGTTTAGGTATGGGCCTTGAATTCTTGATCTTTCCAGGACATTTACCATGAAGATGCATTGAATTTTGTCAAATGCTTTCTCAGCATTTAGTGAGATGATCATGTGTTTTCCCCCACTTTGAGTTTGTTTATATAGTGGATTACATTGATGGATTCCTGTATACTGAACCATCCCTCCATTCCTGGGATAAAGTCTACTTGATCATGATGGATGATTGTTTTGATATGTTCTTAGATTCCATTTGTAAGAATTTTATTGAGTATTTTTGCATCAATATTCATAAAGGAGATTTGTCTAACGTTCTCTTTCTTTGTTGTATCTTTGTGTGGTTTAGGTATGAGTTTAATTGTGGCTTCATAGAACAAATTGGGTAGTGTTCCTTCTGTTTCTATTTAGTTGAATAGTTTGAAGAGAATTAATATTAGGTCTTCTTGAAGGTTTGATAGAATACTGCACTAAAACCATTTGGTCTTCAGATTTTTTTTTTTTTTGGTGAGGAGACTTTTAATGACTGCTGCTGTTTCTTTAGGGATTATGGGACTTTTTAGATGGTTTATCTGCTCCTGATTTAACTTTGGTACCTGGTATTGTCTAGAAAATTTTCCATTTCATCCAGATTTTCTAGTTTTGTTGAGTATAGGCTTTTGATAGGATTTTTGATAACTTTAGGTTGAAAGTCGATTTTATTCGATATTAGAATGGCTAATCCAGCTTGTTTCTTGTGAGCATTTGCTTGGAAATTTGTAGTAGGATCTGATGGTTTTTCGAATTTCCTCAGTTTCTGTTGTTATGTCTCCCTTTTCAGTTCTGATTTTGTTAATTTGGATACTGTCTCTGTGCCCTTTGGTTAGTCTGGCTAAGGGTTTATCTATCTCGTTGGTTTTCTCAAAGAACCAGCTCCTAGTTTTGTTGATACTTTGTTTAGTTCTTTTTTTCTGCTTGGTTGATATCAGCCCTGAGTTCTATTATTTCCTCCTGTCTACTCCTCTTGGGTATTTTTGCTTCTTTTTTTTCTAGATCTTTTAGGTGTGCTGTTAAGTTGCTAGTGCATGCTCTCTCTAGTTTCTCTTTGTAGGCACTTAGAGCTATGAGTTTTTCTCTTAGCACTGCTTTTATTGTGTCCCATAAGTTGTGATATGATGTACCTTCATTTTCATTACATTCTAAAAAGTCTTTAATTTCTTTATTTCTTCCTTGACCAAGTTATCATTAAGTAGAGTGTTGTTCAGTTTCCATGTGTATGTGGGCTTTCTGTTGTTTTTGTTGATATTGATGACCAGCCTCAGTCTGTGGTGATCTGATAGGATGCATGGGATTATTTCTATCTTCTTGTATCTTTGGAGACCAATTATATGGTCTATTTTGGAGAAGGCACCATGAAGTCCTGAGAAGAAGGTATATTCTTCTGTTTTAGGATGAAATGTTCTATAGATATCTGTTAAATTCATTTGGTCCATAATTTTTGTTAGTTTCACTGTGTCTCTGTTTAGTTTCTGTTTCCATGATCTGTCCATTGATGAGAGTGGGGTGTTGAAGTCTCCCACTATATCATGTGAGGTACAATGTGTACTTTGAGCTTTAGTAAGGTTTCTTTTATGAATGTGGGTGCCCTTGCATTTGGAGTGTAGATATTCAGAATTGAGAGTTTATCTTGGTAAATTTTTCTCTGATGCATATGAAGTGTCCTTCCTTATGATTTTTGATAACTTTAGGTTGAAAGTCGATTTTATTTGGTATTAGAATGGTTAATCCAGCTTTTTTCTTGTGACCATTTGCTTGGAAATTTGTTTTTCAGCCTTTTACTCTGAGGTAGTGTCTGTCTTTGTCACTGAGGTGCATTTCCTATATGCAGCAAAATGCTGGGTCCTGTTTATGTATCTAGTCCATTCGTCTGACTTTTTACTGGGAAATTGAGTCCATTGATGTCCAGAGATATTATGGAAAAGTGATTGTTGCTTCCTGTTATATTTGTTATTAGAGGTGGAATTATGTTTGGGTGGCTTTCTTCTTTTGGATTTGTTGGAAGAAGATGACTTTCTTGCCTTTTCTAGGGTGTAGTTTCCCTCCTTGTGTTGGAGTTTTCCATCTATTATTTTTTGTAGGGCTGGATTTGTGGAGAGATATTGTGTAAATTTGGTTTTGTCATGGAATATCTTGATTTCTTCATGTATGATAATTGAGAGTTTTGCTGAGTATAGTAGCCTGGCTGGCATTTGTGTTCTCTTAGGGTCTTTATGACTTCTGTCCAGGATCTTCTGGCTTTTATAGTCTCTGGTGAGAAGTCTGGTGTAATTCTTATAGATCTGCCATTATATGTTACTTGACCTTTTCCCCTTACTGCTTTTAATATTATTTCTTTGTTTTATGCATTTGGTATTTTGATTATTATGTGACAGGAGGAATTTTTTTTTCTGGTCCAGTCTATTTGGAGTTCTGAAGGCTTCTTGTATGTTCATGGACATCTCTTTCTTTAGGTTAGGGACGTTTTCTTCTGTAATTTTGTTGAAGATATTTATTGACCATTTGAGTTAGGAATCTTTGCTGTCTTCTTTACCTGTTATCCTTAGGTTTGATTTTCTCATTGTGTTCTGGATTTCCTGTATGTTTTGGGTTAGGAGCTTTTTGCATTTTGCATTTTCTTTGATTGTTGGGTCAATGTCTTCTATGGCATCCTCTGAACCTGAGATTCTCTCTTTTATCTCTTGTATTCTGTTGGTGATGCTTGCATCTATGACCCCTGATCTCTTTCCTAGGTTTTCTATCTTCAGGGTAGTCTCCCTTTTTGATTTCTTTATTGTTTCTGCTATTGTTTTTAGATCCTGGATGATTTTGTTCAGTTCCTTCACCTGTTTGGTTGTGTTTTCTTGTAATTCTTTAAGGTATTTTTGTGTTTTCTCTTTAAGGGCTTCTACCTGTTTACCTGTGTTCTCCTGTATTTCTTTGAGGGAGTTATTTATGTCCTTCTTAAAGTCCTCTATCATCATCATGAGAAGTGATTTTAAATCTAAATCTGTTTTTTCTGCTGTGATGGGGTATCTAGGACTTGCTATGTTGGGTGAACTGGGTTCTGATGATGTCAAGTAACCTTGGTTTCTGTTGCTTACATTCTTGTGCTTGCCTTTCGCCATCTGGTTATCTCTAGTACTCCCTGCACTCACTGTTTCTGATTGGAGCCTGTCTCTCCTGTTTTCTTGGTTGTTTCAGAGCTCCTCTGAGTCCATGTGTGTCTGTGATCCTGTGATCCTGCATATCAGAGCTCCTGGGAGTCAGGCTGCCTCTGGGATCCTTTAATCCTATGATCCTGGGTGTGTTAAAGCTTCTGGGAGTCCAGCTTCCTCCATCATCTTGGCTGTGTTAGAGCTCTTGTGAGTCCTGCTTCTTTTGAGTGTTGTGTGATCGGTTGCAGAGGTAGTGCTCAAGATCTGCTCAGTGCACTGAGTCAGAACAGAAGGAATCCAGGCCAATGGGTTAGGGTACAATGTCTTCATGGGTGCACACCATCTAGGAGTCAACTGTTCTGGTACAGTGAATCCTCAACTGCTCTGAACGCAGCAGATCTTCGATTTGTCTGAATGTGGTATTTTCCCAGGAGCAGACCAGCTATGAGTCTGCCTAAGCAGGAAGGACCAGGGGGAGGAGGTGGAAGGGGAGTGGTATTCGGGAGGACAGGGTTTTGGTGGGTGATGGGTCCCTAGTGCTCCACCACTGGTCTCCCAGCTGCAGCTCTGGGACTTCAGGTCATGGGGGAGGGTTCTTACCAACTGCTCTGAGGGCAGCAGATCCTCTAGGATGGGTCTGAATATGGTGTATTCCTGGGAGCAGACCAGCTATGAGTCTGCTCAAGCAGGAAGGACGGGGGTGGGGGGAGAGGGCAGAAGGTGCAAAATTATTCTTTTATAGATCCTTATCTTGTTTAAAATTGGTGATCAGTGGTTGAGTTTGTGTCAAAGAAAAATGAAGACATTGAACTACAATTTATCTGTTGCAATAGAAAGAAAACTAATTCTTAAAGCTCAAAAATTTAAGATTCATACCTTGCAAACTATTTTAAACTTCGAAGAAAAATATTAAATAAGACTGAGAGTTCAAAAAAAAAAAACCACCTCACCACCATGTGTTGCATATGTATGTTTGTTTATTTGCTGATACCATCAGTTTTGGTGTGATAATGCCATTGTGATCTTTTGGCCTTTGCTTTAGAATGACCTTATAGGAAGATGATATGAGAGCCAGACTAGATGAAACAGTTGCCTCTTGGTAATGATTTGTTGTGTTCTTATGTCCACACAATACTACTTAAGATTTCCATGAACGATGAGGAAATCCATGGGTTTCAGTATACTTAACTCTTGACTTCAAGAAGTTGAGAAACCACAAATAAGGCTATTGAAACTAATGAAATCCAGCTAGATTGATATTATGAGATATTAATAAATCAGTAAACCTTCTCAAACCCAGATGATGATTCATAGAGGAAGAAGTAAATGTCTGTAACATTTGAATGCCAATATTGCATGCAAAACTAATATTACCCAGAAGGTGAGTGAAGATTTTCAAGGGTGGATATAGAAATTCTTGGATTCTTAGCAAAACTGAGTTCCACTACTAGAAAAAATTGCCCTTTATTTCTTCCCATTATCGTATCTGAAGTCTTCACACATCTTTCAGTGTATACTAGATGCTCAGTAAGTAACAGAAAAATAAAAGATTATTTTAACAAATTCATACAGTACTGTAGTAGTCATATTTATATTGCATGCATAACTAATTTTTTACTCACTCAATACTGTACACACTAATTTATGCTGTTAAAGAAAAATTGGCCCTTCTAGTTTGCAATGATGCCCAGGATCAGATCCTGTGCTCCAACCCCCTCCACCACCCTGCCCACATGTAGAGAAAGCTTGAGCCCCGGGAGTTCAAACCTCCAGGCTCATAGGTGAGTCCTTCCCTGCCCCAATATCTGGCCTGAGACCCCGCTTCGGCCCAGAAGGCAAGACCTCCTGCCCTGCTAGAGACACACATTCCTTTGGGTTTGCAATTGTGCCAGAAAGCATATCAATCAAGTGGTCCAGCCACACCCCCCACTGCCCACACCTAGAGACAGCTTGACCCCGAGAAGTTCTGACACCACCAGGCTCACAGGTGATTCCCCCTCCTGACTCAATACCTAACCTAACTGGGACTCCTGTCCCCCAGGGGCCCAGAGGACACAAGACCTCCCACACTGCTGGATCTTCCTACCAATTCACAACTGCACCAGGGAGCAGATTGTGTGCTCCAACCCCTCCTCCCTCTCTCATATCCAGAGACAGGTTGACTCTCAGGAGTTCTTACACCACCAGGCTTACAGGTGAGTCTTCCCCATGACCCAATACCTGCCCAACTAGGATCACTCCCCACCCCCATGGTCCAGGGGACACAGGACCTCGTGTCCTGCAGGAGACACATCTTTCTGGTCTGTAACTGTGCCAGATCCTGTGCTCCAGCACCCTCTACCCTATCCACACCTAGAGTTTGCTTGACTCTCAGGAGGTCTGCAACAGCCAGGCTCACGGATCGGGTGCTCCAGACTCTCTCTCTCACACCCAGAGACAGCCTGACCCAAAGAGGCCCAAAATAACCCGGCTCACAGGAGGAACAGGCTCCTGTCAGAGACTGAAAGGCCCGTTAACACCAGAGATAACCAGATGGTGAGAGGCAAGCTCAAGAACATAAGCAACATAAATCAATGCCACTTGGCAACATCAGAATCCAGTTCTCCCACTACAGCAAGCCCTGGACACCTTAACATAAGTGAAAAGCAAGATTCTGATCAAAAATCCCATCTCATAAAGATAATAGAAGACCTTAAAGAGAACATAAATAACTTCCTTAAAGAAGTAAAAGAGAACACAGGCAAACAGGTAAAAACCCTTAAAAAAGAAACGTAAATTGCTTAAAGAAATACAGGAAAACATAAGCAAGTAGGTGAAGGAATTGAACAAAACCATTCAGAATCTAAAAATGGAAATAGAAACAATAAAGAAATCACAAAGGGAGACAACCCTGGAAATGGAAAACCTAGAAAAGAGATTATGAGTCACAGATGCATGCATCACCAACAGAATACAAGAGATAGAAGAGAGAATCTCAGGTGCAAAGGATGCCAGAGAAGACATTGACACAACTGTCAAAGAAAATACAAAGTTCAAAAAGCTCCTAACCCAAAACATACAGGAAATCCAGGACACAATGAAAAGACCAAACCTAAGAATAATAGGTACAGAAGAGTGAGGATTCCCAATTCAAAGGGACAGTAAATGTTTTCAACAAAATCTTAGAAGAAAACTTCCCTAAAGAAAGAGATGCTTATAAACATACAAGAAGCCTACAGAACTCCAAATTGACTGGACCAGAAAAGAAATTCCTCCTGTCACATAATAATCAGAACATCAAATGCACAAAACAAAGAAAGACTATTAAAAGCAGTAAGGGAAAGAGGACAAGTAATATATAATGGCAGACTCACCAGAATTACACCAGACTTCTAAACAGAGACTTTAAAAGCTAGATCTTGGGCAGATATCATACAGACTCTAAGAGAGCACAAATGCCAGCCCAGGCTACCACACTCAGCAAAACTCTCAATTACCATAGATGTTATCTTAGTTGGAGTTTTGTTGCTGTGAATAGACATCATGACCAAGGCAACTTTTATAAGGACAGCATTTAATTGAGGCTGCCTTACAGGTTCAGAGGTCCAGTCAATTATCATTAAGGCAGAAACATGACTGCATCCAGACAGGCAGCATGCAGGAAGAGCTGAGAGTTCTACTCTTCATCTGAAGGCTGCTAACAGAATTCTGGCTTCCAGGCAGCTAGAATGAGGATCTTAAAGCCCAGACTCACAGTGATACACCTACTCCAACAAGGGCACACTTTCTAATAGTGCCACTCCCTGGGATGAGCATATACAAACCATTACAGATGGAGAAACCAAATTATTCCATGACAAAACCAAGTATAACAATATCTTTCCACTAAAGCAACCGTACAGAGGATAACAGAAGGAAAAATCCAGCACAAGGAGGGGAACTACACCCAAGAAAAATCAAGAAATTAATCTTCTCACAACAAACCCAAAAAAGAGAACCACACAAACATAATTCACCTCTAACAACAAAAATAAGAGGAAATACTAATCATTGGTCTTTAATATCTCTCAACATCAGTGAACTCAACTCCCCAATAAAATGACGTAGGCTAACTGACTGGATATGTAAACAGGACCCAACACTTTGCTACATACAGGAAATACACATCAGTGACAAAGACAGACCCTACCTCAGAGTAAAAGGTCAGAAAAAAGTTTTCCAATCAAATGGTCCCAAGAAACAAGCTGGAGTAACCATTTTAATATCCAATAAAATAAACGTTCAACCCAAAGTTATCAAAAAAGGTGGGCAAAGACACTTCATACTTATCAAAGGAAAAATCCACCAAAATGAACTCTCACTTTTGAACATCTATGCTCCAAATGAAAGGACACCAACATTTGTAAAAGAAGTGTTACTAAAGGTCAAAGCACACATTGAACCTCACACAATAATAGTGGGAGACTTCAACACCCCATTTTTACCAGTATACAGATCGTGGAAACAGAAACTAAACAGAGACATAGTGAAACTAACAGAAGTTATGAACCAAATGGATTTAACAGATATCTACAGAACATTTCATCCTAAAACAAAAGAATATGCCTTTTTCTCAATACCTCATGGTACCTTCTCCAAAACTGATAATACAAGACAAGCCTCAATAGATATAAGAAGTTTGAATTAATCCCATGCATTCTATCAGATCACCATGGACTAGGGCTCGGCCTCAACAACAACAGAAGCAGCATAAAGCCCACATACTCATGGGTGCTGGACAACTCACTATTCACTGATAACTTGGTCAGGGAAGAAATAAAGAAATTAAAGACTTTTCACAATTTAATGAAAACGAAAGCACAGCATTATGAAATTTATGGGACCAGAGTGTGGAAGGAGCGACTGTTGGCGCTTCTGCCCTGATTTTACAAGAACTCTGAAAAATTGGCTTTAAAAACAAAAGAGGGGGAACGGTACCCCCTCAGAAGGAGTCCCCCTGAAATACTCTCCATCATGCCTTGTTCACTTTTATCTCTCTAAAGCTGAACGCTCATGGCAAATCTGCTGCTGACTGCCTCTGGGACCACCAAGACCAACAAAACTTTGCCACAGATATGGGGAAGGACCCTCTTACCATTAAAGGGAATGGCCCAGACCCAGTTCCCTTATGGGGTCGAGGACTGATATGCCTGTCCAATACCCCAGAAGGCACAGCTAACCGGCTACCAAAAAGATTAATGAAAAAAATAGATGCCCCCACAAAGCCAGGCCCAACCATAAATACGATGAATAACAATTTACATCCAGGGAAGAGAAATCTCCCTGAGAATCCCCTTCTTTTTCCTTTCCAGGTAAAAATGAATCACCCGTGATGTCTGCTGTTAGAAGTTCTAATCCAGATCCTGGCCTCCGAACTTATACTACTCAGACCTTTGAAGGGCCACTGACAAGAACATCAAACAGCTAGAGATTGACATCACTAATCTGAAGAAATCCCTCGTTTCGCTGTCTGAAGAGACCTCCTAAAATCGCAAAGATCATTATTGGACTTGATTTACTCTAGTACAATAGAAAAGACTATGTACAGCTCTTGACTGTGTACAACCCTCAAAGAAGAAGGTTGCCTTTACATAGACAAGACAAGGAGGGTTAAAGAGAGCATGAAATAGGTAGTGAAGGCCCTAAGAAAAATCAGAGAGAGAAAGAGACAGATGAATGCTGGTACAAGAATTGGTTTGCAGCCTCTCCAAGGTTGTCAACCCTATTTCCTTCCATCTTTGGACCATTATTTGGGTTCTTTTTGCTTTTTTTCTGCTGGTCTCTGGCCCTCAAATAGGCGGACTAACTCTGTGATACAACAGATAAATAATTTGGTAGCAAAACCTACTCAGATACATTATCATAAGTTAGCTATGGAGGACCATGAGACTCAAGATGAGGTTGTTACTTTATACAGGGTGTTTCCAAAACCCATCTCTACCCAACCTAAAAGGGGGGACTTCTGCCCCTAGACCAAGCAGAGAGGGGCCACTCAGAACCCCCTCTGACAGGCGATCTGAATTCTTGCTTAGGCTGCAAGGCTAAGTAAGCACTGCAAGGGAATATCAATAAAAGATAAAAATATCTATCTGGGTTCCCTGAGGGACAAGCCTGACTGCATAGGGGTTGATGTCAAAAGTATCCCCTCTCCAGGAAAAAGACATCGGGACGGGTACGGCCCTCATGCCTCACTGGACAACGACAGGGGGACTGGAGCCATTACAAGGTCCCCTTCAAGTACTGGAGGTCAGGCCTCTATCCCCACCTTTGCAAGTTTAGAATTGCCACAGCCCTTCTAAACTTAGAGAAGGGAGGAGATATCAGGGGAAGCCCTGCTTACACACTGAAGGCCTAAAATCAGCCATAGGCCTAAAATCAGCAAAAGGCCTGTCATACATGGATACTAACACCAAGTCTTGGGTCTCAGTGGAAAAAACATTGAAACAGATGGCTATAAACTAATGTCAACAGGCAGCTTTTGTGGAAATTTATAAGCCTGAGTAGTCATAGACCTTGTAAATAGGTAGCTTTGGCAGACAATACCAACTTAGATAAGGACAAGCGAGTCATAGGCAGAGTCATAGTGACTTGCCCCCTGAACCTTCACCTAGCCAATACCTGGTTCTGAAGATATCTGTATTCCCCCTGAATACCCACACTCCAGTGTCATTCCCTTCCCCACATCCTGCCTTTCTGTGTTTATAACCCCTGTGTGAATTAATTATGATTTGAGAAAAAAATAAAAATAAAAAAAAATAAAAAAAGGGTAACAAAATGGGTACAAAACAAGGCTGTAGTTAGAGCTAAAAATGATAACTGGGACCTAGCATCGTATGATCTCTTCTTCTCCCATTTGGTCAATTATGGCTTTCTGTATTGGTCACTGTTTGTTGCAAAGAGAAGATTCTTTGAAGAGAGATAGAAAGCTGCTCTTATCTGTGTCTGTGGGTAGGTGTAAGGATAAATATTCAGAATGTCTTTAGGAATTGTGCTGGTTTAATAAAATGGTGGTTGTAAAAAAAAAAGAAACTTATGGGACACAATGAAAGCAGTACTAAGAGAAAAAAATCACAGCTTTGAGTGCCTTCATAAAGAAATTGGAGAGATCCTACACTAGTAGCTTAACAGCACGTCTGAATGCATATCTAGAATAAAAAAGAAGCAAAAACACCCAAGTAGAGCAGGAAGCAGGAAATAATCAAACTCAGGTCTGAAATCAACCAAGTAGAAACAAAAAGAACTATACAAAGTATCAACAAACCTAGGAGCTGGTTCTTTGAGAAAATCAACATGATAGATAAATCCTTAGCCAAACTAAGTAGAGGGCTCAGGGACCGTATCCAAATGAACAAAATGAGAACTCTAAAGGGAAACAAAACAGCAAAAGAAACTGAGGAAATTAAAAAAATCTTCAGATCCTACCACAAAAGCCTATACTCAACAAAATTGGAAAATCTTGATGAAATGGATGCCATTCTAGACAGATACCAGGTACTAAAGCTAAATCATGATCAGATAAACCATCTAAACAGTCCCACAACCCCTGAGGAAATATAAGCAATCATTAATAGTCTCCTAATCAAAAAATGCCCAAGGCCAGATGGTTTCAGAGCATTATTCTACGAGACCTTCAAAGAAGACCCAATACCAATACTTCTCAAACTATTTCACAAAATATAAACAGAATGAACACTGCCAAATTCATTCTATAAAGCCACAGTTACACTGATACCTAAACCACACAAAGACCCAACAAAGAAATAGAACTTCATACCAATTTTCCTAATGAATATCGATGTAAAAACACAACAAAATTCTCGCAAACCAAATAAAAAAACATATCAAAACAATCATTCACCATGAACAAGTAAGCTTCTTCCCAGGGATACAGGAATGGTTTGATATATGGAAATTCATTAATGTAATCCATTATATAAATAAACTCAAAGAAAATAATCACATGATTTTCTCATTAGATTTCATTAGATCCTGAAAAAGCCTTCAACAATATACAACATCCCTTCATGTTAAAATTCTTGGAAAGGTCAGGAATTCAATGCATATACCTAAACATAATAAAAACAATATACAGCAAATATACAGCCAACTTCATATTAAATGGAGGGAAACTGGAAGCAATATCACTAAAGTCAGTGAAAAGACAGGATTGCCTACTCTCTCTTTATTTATTCAATATAGTACTTGAAATTAGACAACAAACAGAGTTCAAAGTGATACAATTTGGAAAGGGAGAAGTCAAGATACTATTATTTACGGATGATATGATAGTATACATAAGCAACCTCAAAAACTCTACCAGAGAACTCTTACAATTGATGAACAACTTTAGCAAAGTGACTGGATATAAAGTTAACTCAAATAAAGCAATAGCTTTCCTCTTCACAAATGATAAACAGGCTGATAAAGAAATTAGGGAAACAACACTCTTCAGAATAGTCACCATAATAGTCACATAAAATATCTTGGTATGACTCTAAACAAGCACACGAAAGATCTGTTTGACAAGAACTTCAAGTCTCTCAAGTAAGAAATTGAAGAAGACCTCAGAAGATGGAAAGTTTTTCCATGCTCAATGATCAGCAGGATTAACATAGTGAAAATGGCCATCTTGCCAAAAGCCATCTATAAACTCAATGCAATCACCATCAAAGTTCCAATTCAATTCTTCACAGAGATAGAAAGAGCAATTCTCATATTCATCTGGAATAACAATAAACCCAGGATAGCAAAAATTATTCTTAACAATAAGAGAACTTCTAGGGGAATCACCATCCCTGACCTCCAGCTCTACTACAGGGCAGCAGTGATAAGTACCACATGGTGTTGGTACAGAGATAGGCAGGTAGATCAATGGAATAGAATTGAAGACTCAAAAATAAACCCACACACCTATGGTTACTTGATCTTTGACAAACAAGCCAAAACTATCCAGCAGAAAAAAGAGAGCATTTTCAACAAATGGTGCTGGTTCAATTGTGGGCATGTAGAAGAATGAAAATTGATACATTTTTATTTCCTTGTACAAAGCTCAAGTCCAAGTGAATCAAGGACTTCCATATAAAACCAGATACACTGAAACTAATAGAAGAGAATGTGGGGAAGAGCATTGAAAACATAAGCACAGGGGAAAATTTTCTGAACAGAACACCAATGGCTCAGGCTCCAAGATCAACAAATGACAAATGAGACCTTATAAAATTGCAAAGCTTCTGTAAGGCAAAGGACACTGTTAATAGGATAAAACAGCAGACTACAGATTCCGAAAAGATCTTTATCAACCCTCCATCCAATAGAAGGATAATATCCAATATATACAAAGAACTCAAGAAATTAGACTCCAGAAAACCAAATAAACCTATTAAAAATGGGGAACAGAGCTAAATAGAGAATTCTCAGCTGAGGAAACTCAAATAGTCAAGGAGCACCTAAAGAAATCTTCAACATCCTTAGTCATCAGGGAAATGTAAATCAAAATGACCCTGAGATTCCACCTCACACCAGTCAGAATGGCTAAGTTCAAAAATTTAGGGGACAGCAGATGCTGGCCAGGATATGAAGAAAGAGGAACATTCCTCCATTGCTGATGGGATAGCAAGATGGTAAAACTACTTTGGAAAATAATCTGGTGGTTCCTCAGAAAATTTTAAATGGTTCTACCTGAAGATCCAGCTATACCACAACTGAGCATATACTCAAAAGATGCTCTAACATATAACAGGGACACATGCTCCACTATGTTCATAGCAGCCTTATTTATAATAGCCAGAAGTTGGAAACAACCTAGATGTCCCTCTATGAAAGAATGGATACAGAAAATGTGGTACATTTACATAACGGACTACTACTCAGCTATTAAAAATGATGACATCATGAAATTTGCAGGCAAGTGGGTGGAACTAGAAAATATCATTCTGAGTGAGGTACTAGAAAATATTATCCTGAGTGAGGTAATCCAGACCCAGAAGGATGCACATGTTATGTACTCACTGATAAGTAGATATTAATCCAAAAGCTCAGAATACCCATGTTACAACTCACAGACCATATGAATCTTAACAAGAAGGAAGACCAAAGTCTGGATGCTCCAGTCCTACTTAGAATGGAGAAAAAAAATAGTCATGTGAGGTAAAGGAAGGGATATATCTGGGAGGAGAGAGGAGGAGGAAGAGAAAAAGGGGAAGCAGGATCAGGTATGGGAAGAGATAGGAGAGAAATCCAGAGGGATAGGAAAATGAACAGAAATAAGTAGCAGTGGATTCTGGGGAACAGGGAGAACCACTGGAAAGCCCAAGAAGCCAGGGAAGCAAGAGGTTCCTAGGACCCAATTGGGATGAGGCTGGCTGAAATACCTAACAAGAGGGAGATAGCAACTGTAGAGGCCACCTCCAGTAGATAAGCACTGCTCCCAGGTTGAGGGATGTGGGCACCAACCCATCTCAAAACTTTTAACCCAGAATTGTTCCTATCTAAAGGAAATGCAAAGGCAAAAATGGAACAGGGATTGAAGGAAAGGCCATCCACAGTTGGCAGCACCTTGGGATCCATCCCATTTGCAGACACCAATCCACAACACTATTGTGATGCTAAGAAGTACTTGCTGACAGGAGCCTGGTATAGCTGTCCTTTGAGAGGCTCTCCCAGTTCCTGACTAATACAGATGCAGATACTCACAACCAATCATTGGACTGAGCCCAGAGACCCCAATGGAAGAGTTGGGAAAGAATGGAAGGAGCTTAAAGGTATTGCAGCCCCATAGGAAGAACAACAGTATCAACTAACTGGACCCCCCAGAGCTCCCAGGGACTAAACCACCAACCAATAGAGTATACATGTGGATCCATGGTTCCAGTTGCGTATGTAGCAGAGGACTGCCTTATCTGGCGTAAATGGGGAGGGAGGCCCTTGGTTCTGTGGATGCTTGATTCCTCATTATAGGGGGATGCTAGGTTGGTGAGGCAGGAGTGGGTGAGTGGGCGGGGAAGCACCCTCTTAGAGGCAAAGGAAAGGAGTGATGGGATAGGGGGTTTGCAGAGGGGAGACCGGGAAGGAGGACAATATTTGAAATGTAAATAAATAAATAATCAAGATTAAAAAATTGGAAATTACAAATGAATATGTGACATTTTAAAATACATAGTTTAGGTGGCATAATACATCAGCTTTTTAATTCTGTTTACTAGTTGGAGAAACAGTTTTTGAGGGAAAGAGGGGGAAATACTTTTCCTTGGGATAAGAATACAGTTGCATTTAAATATGGAGATTAGCCTAGAGACTGGAGATAGGCTCAGGTTTTGTTTGTGGGGCAACTTGGAAACTAATGTTAGGTACCAGCCTGTTAGTTTACCTGAGTTTAAATTTAGGTCAGGTTCTCTAAAATGAAGTCTGAACTTAAAAGATTTGGCCTCTCAGTATCACCTGGAGCATTTTAAGAATCAATGAATTTGGGCACGCAGTGCTTATGAGACATTATCTTGATCTTGTGAGTTCTGAGTAGCCTTAATTTATGGTGGAGAGATATAAGAATAAGCATTGTACATTGAAGTGGGAGAATCCCAAAGAGTTGGAAAAGTAGGATTTATCACTAGTTTATTTGATCTAATTTTCAGTAAAAAAAATCAATCCAAGGCATAGTTTATTTGATCTAGTATTCAGTAAAAACCATCAACCCAAGGCATACATAACCATCATTGTGAATTTGAAATGCTTCTTTGCTTAGTAGGATGTGAAAAATGAGGTTGGAACAAGCTTTAGTTTCTAAGAGAGATGGTAGTTAACTGTAGGAATATGGTTTAGGAATGGAGTCAAATGAGGATAATTCTGAGTGCTTGTGATGACTCTCCAAGAAAATAAGAGTCTTGTGACCTCAGTTTCGTCAAAAGATTGAATTGTTCTTGGAATCTGTATTCATATTCCTCCCAGGTATAGCAGATAGGAGTGAGTTTACTTCACATTACTCATGATTGCTTGCCACAATTATTCAATTAAATGTTTATATGCCTTGATAGAAAAGCATTTTTTTTTGTCATCTACAGCTTGTCTTTGTGATTGTATACAGCCTGGACACATGAAAACTTTACTTACATGACCTTTATTAATCCTTGGAGTACAAACTTTCTTTGACTCTGAATATAGTTGGCTAGTGTGAGTTAGGCAGTGATGGCACATGCCTTTAATCCCAGCTCTGGGGATCTCTGAGTTCAAGGCCAGCATTATTTATAGAGTTAGTCCCAGGATTGCCAGAACTACCCAGAAAATCCATTTCATAAAACAAAAAACAAACACAAAAGTACAAGCTGGCACTCTCATGAGACTTTAGTCTCCCTTATTTATTAACTCTAGTCTCCCATGTCCCACTGCTTCTAGAGCAGGGACAGTTAGCAGGCATACATGTGCCATTCCAAAGGGAGGACATTCTGTGAATTAGTAAATGATCTCCAGAACCTCCAGACCTTTCCCATCCCAGTTGGCTCAAGGTCCCACCCTGGTAGTCTCTGAAAATACCTATTACATCTCTTGAGTGTGATAGTTTGTTCTCCAACACTGAAGGAGCTTCAGCAAGTGGAGATGCTCTATGGAGAAAGATGATCCGACCGGGGACTTCATCACACCCACTCATTCATATATTTGTCTGAGAATGTTCTTTTTACTATTGATTCTTTTGGGGCAAGAATGAAGCCAAATAGCTCCTAAGCATCTTATGGTTTCAGCTTTCAAGAAATAACTTTTTCAATGTTCACTTTTTATCTTAAAGGATAGCTATTCTCAGAAAAGTATCACATTACTAGAAATTATAGTTATTACAGTCATCATTGTTATAATAAAAACTAATAGATGGCTTCCTGAACATCATCAAAAGCTTTGCTCTTCTCTTTATAATGTGCATAAGAATCATTCGAGGATCTATTTCCAGTGCAGATTGTGAGTCCGATCTAGCCTGAGACTGAATCTGACGGGACTAGTACTGAGACTCTGGACCACATTGTGAGGAGTCAGGATAGGAAGAACTGAGAATCATATGATCTTTACCCAGTGTAAAAGATTAAAGTGAAAGTATCACTTGCTCCTGCAACTACCAAGAAGGTATTACCTTCTTGTCACACTTTCTCTGGCAAAGAGACCACCAGCAATGTAATTCTGGCTTCACTCACTCCCTTTTGCTCACTGTGTATCATTTCTACTGAACATCTGCCTGGAGCGAAAAAAAAAAAAGTAGGGATGGATGTCTGGCCTGCACTAGACTCAAAATCAGAAATCAATTTTGCTTAATAACGGAATCATTAAGCTTCTAATTTAACTTGGAGACACTTACATCTTCAAGCCAGATTTTTTTCTTTTTAATTCTGTAGAGCTCTGTCAGAAGTACCTTGCCAGTCAAACAGTGGGAGAGAAGTAATGATACTAGGAAGCAGACAGAATGACCCTTTCCAAACAGCTAGGAGATTATACTATGATATTCAGATTTAATTCAACCAGATCTGCCAGGCTAGAAGTCCTAATTGCCAATTAAGACTAAGTTCTGACATTTATTAGATACTGAGAATTAGAAATGAGGGGCTTTTTAAAAATACAAATGTTTTTATTAATTCTTTTAGAATTTCAAACATGCATACAATATATTTTTATCAAATTCACTTCAGCTTCTTCCCCTAACTTCTTCCGGATCCATTCCCTACTCTTCCACTCCTCCCAACTTCATTTATTCTGTTTGAAAATTACTTACTTTATCAAATTTATGTTTTGAGGGCATGAGACCATCCATTGTAGCATGACCAATCTACTAGGGACCACCCTTAAGGAAACTGATTCCCTAACTGATTCCTAGGCTACCATGTACTCCCTGTAGTTCCTCAGCTAAACATGTGGTCTCATGAGCCCACACCGATCCATCCAGCAATGTTGACTGCTTGATCTAATGTTGCAACCAGGAGTTCATGAGTACAATAGTCTTGTTTTGTCTATACTATTCCACTCTGATCCTTCCAATCTTTCTTCTTCCTTTCTCTCAATGCTCCCTGAGCCTTAGTGGGAAGGGTCTATTATCTAGACGTCCCATGTACAGCTATACAGGGAGTACATGCCACAGACATGTATTCTCTGCAAATTGATCAGTTGACATCCACAGTACAAAGAAAATTCTCTAATGAGGTCTGAGTGCTTCACTAATCTATAGGTACACACACACACACACACACACACACATTTAGAGTGCAAATTGATACTGTAATAGTAGTAGGCTTACCAGTTGTGAATTCTTTGTAAGATTGCTAATACCAGGCAACATGTTTCCTCCTATGGAATGGCTTTTAAATCTAATCAGAATGAGGTTGGTTAATCCCATAACATTTGTGCCATAGTTGCAGACCCTTTGGCATATTTTACACATGCCAGTTGTCATTTTAGTTCATAGAGAAGAACTTCTAAAATGTGTATAGGTAAAACAGGTTTTGAATACTGATAGTTATTATTCATTTACTTTTTGGAGACTGTAACATTCATACAGAATTTTCTCTTTCAAAATATGCTTAGACTTCCATTGCTAGCTTAAAATGGATAAACCTGAGGTTACACAAAACCCATTTATCTTTATTTTTATTATTTAATTTTTTGCATATGATATACACATTTGTCAACATAAAAATAAATTTTATCATGATTTTAAAATTTTATTTTAAGATATTTATTGGGTTAAAATTTCATGGAGGCTTCTAGAATTTTACAAAGTCTGTAGAAAAATAATTATAGGAAGAGTACATAGTTTAGAAGAGTGGTAAAAAGTCTAATATAGTACTTATGGAAGCTGCAGACATCAAGGTAGTGATTGTTATAGATCAATGGATAGCACATATGTGTCTCCTCCTCCTTTCTCCTCCTTCCTTCTCCTCTTCCTCCTCCCTTCTTTTTCTTTCTCTTTCTGTTTCTCCTCCCCATTCTCCTTGATATTCAGTTTAAAGTCTGACAATGTTTATATTTCCCTCTTAAGCACTTTCAGTTGTGTATATCTCTATTTTGAGAAAGCTGTAACTAGGATGGTGGCAGAGTCTTGTGGTAGCAGAATCTTTAGATGACCTGCCAAGATCCCTGCCCTCTGGGATGAATGCCTTGATTGTGGCAGTACCTGTGACTAACATGGGGTTTCACGCCCATGGTTAAGCTTCTTTGGGTGGCTAGAGTGAAATGAAGTTGATTTGTTAGGAAAAAAAAATAAAAGAACACCTTCCTGTCTTACAAGAGTGAAAGCCATGAAAGGAACTTCTTAGAAGGAAGTGGAGCTCTCTCGCTGGCTGTGAAGAAAGAAACAATCATGTGAGTGTTGGGTGTGGAAAGCATGTGGGTTTTGGACCCTCACATTTAGTTTCCTGAGTTCAAAGTCATGACTCACAGTTTAAGAAATGATGTCTTTAGATGTTTGCTAAAGAGGGATTGCAATGATAATTTCTTCCTATAATATAATATAATATAATATAATATAACATAATAAATATAATATATTATAATAATATAATATAATATTATAATATAATAAATATAATATACTATATATAATAGAGGTATATATATATATATATATATATATATATATATCCTCCATAAACTGAGAGCCAGTACTTCAACATATAACTGCCAGAAAGGGTAGGGCTCTGGTATACCTTTATGTATTTGCAGCTAATATATACAGTTGGTGGTCTAAGTGGCTTCCATACTAACTGACATTGTAATTTCAGCTGTTAGTTTCTTTTTGAGAATTTTTTTCTGTTTAATACAACTCATCAGGTTTGTACAGATGAGAGTGATTCTGTTCTTGCTGCACTTTTTCTTTATTGCATTATCCCATTAGTGATCAAAATATATCTGTATCACATTAGCTACGTTTGGCTTTGGCTTTGATACTGCTATCATGTGATAGAATAAAGATTATAAGTTAATAGTCTATAGTCCTGGGATTCTAATACATACTGTTAAATAAGCTCTCTTAGAATCTTGGTTTCAGTTTTACATCTCAAAGAAAATGTATTAAAGCTGACAATAAAATGCTTCTTATTACTCTTTGAGTATAGAAGATGTTGAACTAATTTGGCCAGAATTTTGGATATTAAGGATTTAGAATATGTACATATAATGTCATGTGTTTTGGCAAAATTTTCCTCATGTTTTTTCTTGTTAAAATAAATTGTTTTACCTACTAGTCATTCATAGTATCTATGTTTTGCTATTCTAAAAACAAAGACTTGATTATTTAGAGTTCTCTCTTGCCAACTGCAAGCCAACTGGCTGAGTAAATGGATAAAAATTCTTGGTCCTACAGAAGTAAGAATTTCTATCAGTCTCTGTGAATGACCTGAAGATGCAAATATTTTGTTACTGACACAGTTACAGCTGTCAGCCATCAGAATGGCAAGTCTGGTGAAGGGAGAACGTTTAAATTACTTCTCAGAACACCAGCCCCTCACTGCAGGCTTCACTGAGCAGAGTCTTCTGTCTGGGGACATATAGGAAGCTCTCACAGCGCTCAGAAGAGATTCCTGCCTGGGATACAGGGCACTATAAAAGCCCTGTTGTTAGCACATGCTCATGTATCTGCCTAAGTGTAAGGTTTTCCATGTAAACATATAAATAGAAGAAATATTTGTCGGTTTTTGTTTTAGGACTATTAAGTTGAACGTTTTAAGTTTGTTAAAAGGATTTTTTCTTGTTTCTCAGTGAATGATTTTTTTTTTTTTGGTTCATTGTGGTAGGAGAATGGACTGAACGCTTGATTGGGCCTGTTTCTTATAAATTCTGGACGCCTCAAAAGAAGAGCATTGATTCTAGTTCAAATAGAAAGAAAGAACAACACTTTAAAACAAAATTGTATTTTATTTATCATGGTTATTTTATAAAAAATATAATTGTTTTGTGAGTATAAAGTTATATTAAAATTTAAATTGCATCACTAATTATATTAATAAAATGCTTGTTTCCTTTATTTTATGTGTATGAGTTTTTGCCTGACAGTATGTACTACATGTATGGTGAGGGTACACAGATGCCAGAATAGATCCCTTTGAATTGGAATCACAGAGAGTTGTGAGCCTTCCAGTGTGGGTGGTAGGAAATAAATTCTGATTCTGTGTGAGCAGCAGGAAAGCCAACTTTTAAGTGCACTAATTAAAATTCAAGTTTTACGTAAAACTACACCTTTGCTTCTACCATCCTCATTCTATAAAACTACAATTTTAATGATGAGTTTGTAGTAAAATAATACAATGAAATTGGTCCTACTTATTACAAGTTTGGTAATGCAATTATTTATCTTGTGTAGGTATATTTTAAGAATAAAATGTGGCATAAACAACAGAGACATTTTCCCATCATCATAATATTTGGAGGCTTTGGGTTTTGTTATTCTGGAGCCATTGTTTGTGAGTTATAGATTAAACCAAATTGATAATTGTGATTTAAAAATTCAGTGTGAGTAAAGACTATAATGGATGTCAGAATCTAAGTGAAACCAATATTCCTGAATCTGAACTATAAATTTCAGTATAAACTCAGGATACATTTTATCTTAAAAACTGAACATAATAGAACAAGGTCCCAAAACTTAATTCTGAATAATGAAAGGGCCCAAAACAATAATCAATGTAATAACAAAGGCTCTCCTCATTGGATGTTACAGTATCTAAATATGGTCACTTATGAACAAAATTAAGTCATTGGAGAACTGTGTACTCTCAAGTTTGAAGAAAAGGAATTGAAGGAGAGCTTTGAACATCTTGTCAATCATGGTGAAGAAACTGTCAAAGGACTGAGAAGCTATTAAGAAATTTCCTCTAAATCAGTGTAGCAGTTCCTCAAGAAGATGGAAATTGATCTATCTTAAGATCTAGCTATAAAATTCTTGAGCATATACCCAAAAGGTGATCCAACCCGTGGGGTGGTGAAAGGATAACTTAGTTCTTGGCTGGACACAGGCCTCAATTCCTGGACCCTAGTGGGACATTGGCAGGTGTTCGGCCACGCCCCCAGACTCTAGGCTCCTGACATGCCATTGACTTATGATTTTCAGTCATGTAGGGCAATACAGCCCCTCCCTAAGAGAGGTTTGCGCCAGCCAGCACAGGTAGAGGGTGTGACTGCAGGCCTCAGCCTAGATTTACATACTAATGAGATACCTGAAGGCCAGAGGGTGTAGCCAATTAAGCATTCTTCCCCAGACCCTCATCCCTCCCTATTTAACTCAGGTATGCCTTGAGTTTCACAGAAGTGCATCCAGATTCAACTACCATCTGTCATAAAAATAAAGCCGTAAAACCCATGGACTTCCACGTGTCTTCTGCAGGCCCGCCATGGGGGAACCACAGAGAAAGTCTCAACTATCAAGCCATGTCTAATCTCCTGGGGAGAACTTCTCTGTGTCCTGCCAAAGAAGCCCACCTCTTCAAGCAAGCTAGATGAGCAGCCACCTTTCAGCCAAGCGAGTATTTCACATAAGGCACAGTCAAGGCTTCCCTCTCCCTCCCTCACTTCTCTCAGTGTGCGGGCTGGTTCCACCTGCACACCTTGGTGTGCTTGGTCAACGGCCTCTGCCAGCACAGTGTGAGAGGAACTCAGACAAATTTCCCTCACATGCTCCTGTCACTCTGAGCAGTGACAGACATGCAAGGACCACAACTCCATCCGCACCCACCCACTCACTCACGTGTAGACACATCATTCCCCGAACTATCCTATCACAGAAATGTCTTCTCATCCATGTTCCTTGATGCTCTATTCTTTTTTTTATTTTTATTTTTATTTTTTAAATATTAATCAAAGGCTTTATAAGTTTGGTAATGCTCAACAACAAGATGCCCATACAATCAGAAGTGTAACCCAATACCCAACCTAGATAAACCAACTATCTTTGACTGGTGGAGACACATGAGCATCCACCGCCATGTTCCCCTCCCCCCTCTTGTCTCCTAGCTCCTCCTCCTCTCCTTACTCCTCCTCTTCCTTTCCTTACTCCTCCCACCATAGCTCCTCCTACATATCACCCCTCCTGTTAAGATAAAACTTTTCTCTCAAGATACAATTAGAGCATAACTATACCAATTTGTATCAGTAAGGTACAAGATAGACCTAATAACCAGTCCATCATTTTGTTGACTAACCAGAACCTCTGTTATCTCTCCTAACTAAAAGACTTAGTTCTGAACCTGGCTTTTTTCTTGGCTTTAGAATGAATGTCAGCTGAAAACCATCCTCTCAAGTCTTTACTCTCAGAGTAAATAGCTGGGATTGGCTATGAGACTATAAGTCTTCAACCCCATCAAAAATCCAGAATGACTGAATTAATTGAAATTATAGAGAGCACAAAGCATAGCTTCTAAAACTTCGCCAATTTATAGAGACCGCTGAACACCTGGACAGTCCCTATACTACAAAATGTTAGAGTGTCTGATCTTTAGCCTTCTGGCCCAGGATCATCTGACAGACCTAGTGATGCAGAATTATTAAGGGCTGATTACTCTGTCTTGGCAGATATAATCAGTCAACTATTCCGCAAGTGTGTCCTTTACAGGACAGTAATTTGTCTGTAGATGAAAAGAGGAGTGGCTGTCTCACCACAACTGGAGTAACTCCGAAGACACTCAATTTCTTCTTAGAATCCAAGACAGGAATCTGTCAGGACCAGATAGGTATCTAAACAAAATGAACCTTAATGCAGAAATGTTTGTAACATCAATTCTGTGGACTTCTGACATTTGGAAAACCAACTATTCATGTAAGGCAATCTGAACTGTTGTCTGTTAACTCCTCACAGCTATTTCTAAATAAAATATAGAAAGCACCCTAACAATAAACTCAGAGCGATGAATTTGCTATAGGCCCTTAACTTACAGGCTAACCATCTCAAATCAGCTAAAAAAGTTAGAAGGACCGGGCCTAAGCCTTGTATTCCTAAATGTGTTATATAGCCACAATGCCTATGAGAGTAACAATATTAATCTCACTTCTATATCAATAAGTAACTCATATCAATGAAAACCTTAAATTTGAAATCAAAGAAAATTTTGTACCATTTAAGAAATTATAACTTCAGCTTAATAACAATTATACAGATTTCTACCAATACATTATGGCTATGCAATAAATCCTAGCTATTCCTCCCTGCTCCAACAAAACCACTACTTTTCCCTAGAAAGACAGCCCATTAACCACCTCAGTCCCCAAGCCCAGGGAATAGGTGCGCCAACTCTTCATTAACTTCTTCAAGCTGATTATGGGCATTGAGATATTAGAAGAGGGATGGGGGGGGGAGAGTAAATTGATTAGCCTTTGATGTCTGTATCTTCACTGCATTCAGCTGAGATTCCAAGACATCAGAGGTTCGAGCAGGTCTGCTCAGCTTGCTTGATGAGTAGATACACCAAGGCTGTGTATTCTGCAATATACAATTCTCAAAACAAATTTTAGTATCAAGATATTTTTTGTTTGAATTCTGGAATCTAGTCTTCTAGTGGCCTTTCTCTATCATATCTAATCCATATAATTCTGGGAATTTCTATGAGGATGTACTCCCACCATCCTCCCATTCCTGCCTTCCTGCTCTCAAATTCCCCAACACTAGGGAATCCAAACTACTGGGTATCAAGGTCCTCCACTTCCATGGATGCCTGACAAGGCCACCCTCAACTACCTGTACAGGTGGAGCCATGAGTCCCTCCCTTTGTGTTCTTGGGCTAGAAGTTTTAGAATGACTACTCCAGCTTGTTTCTTAGGATCATTTGCTTGAAAAATTGTTTTCCAGCCTTTTACTCTAAGGTAGTGTCTGTCTTTGTCACTCAGGTGGGTTTCCTGTATGCAGCTGGGTCCTGGTTATGTATCCAGTCCATTAGCCTATGTCTATTGGGGAATTGAGTCCATTGGTGTTAAGAGATATTAAGGAACAGTGATTGTTACTTCCTGTTATTTTTGTTATTAGAGGTGGAATTATCTTTGTGTGGCTATCTTCTTTTGGATTTGTTGGAAGAGGATTACTTTTTTGCTCTTTCTAGGGTATAATTTCCCTCCTTTTATTGGAGCTTTCTCGCTAATATCCTTTGTAATGCCGGGTTTGTGGAAAGATATTGTGTAAATTTTGTTTTGTCATGGAATATATTGGTTTTTCCATCTATGGTAATTGAGAGTTTTGCTGGGTATAGTAGCCTGGGCTGGCATTTGTGATCTCTTAGGGTCTGTATGATGTCAGTCCAGGATCTTCTGGCTTTTATAGTCTCTGGTGAGAAGTCTGGTGTAATTCTTATAGGTCTGCCTTTATGTGTTACTTGGCATTTTCCCCTTACTGCTTTTAATATTCTTTCTTTGTTTTGTGCATTTGGTGTTTTGATTATTACGTGACGGAAGGTATTTCTTTTCTGGTCTAGTCTATTTGGCGTTCTGTATGCTTCTTGTATGTTTATGGGCTTCTTGTTCTTTAGGTTAGGGAAGTTTTCTTCTATAATTTTGTTGAAGATATTTATTGGCCCTTTAAGTTGGGAATCTTCACTCTCATCTATACCGATTATCCTTAGATTTGGTCTCCTTATTCTGTTCTGGATTTCCTGGATGTTTTGTGTTAAGAACTTTTTGCATTTTGCGTTTTCTTTGACAGCTGTGTCAATATTTTCTATGGTATCTTCTGCACCCAAGATTCTCTCTTCTATCTCTTGTATTCTGTTGGTGATGCTTGCATCTATGACTCCTGATTTTTTTTCTAGGTTTTCTATCTCCAAGGTAGTCTCCCTTTGTGATTTCTTTATTGTTTCTACTTCCATTTTTATGTCCTGGATGGATTTGTTCAATTCCTTCACCTATTTGGTTATGTTCTCTTGTAATTCTTTAAGGGATTTTTGTGTTTCCTCTTTAAGGGCTTCTACCTGTTTACCTGTGTTCTCCTCAAATTCTTTGAGAGTATTATTTATGTCCTTCTTAAAGTCCTCTATCATCATCATTAGAAGTGATTTTAAATCTGAATCTTGCTTTCTTGGTGATATGGGGAATTCAGGACTTTCTAGTGTGGGAGAACTAGGTTCTAATGATGCCAAGTACCCTGGGTTGCTGATGCTTATGTTCTTGTGCTTGCCTTTTGCCATCTGGATCACCTTAGTGCTACCTGCCCTGTCTCTTACTGGAGCCCGTCTTTCCTATTATCTTGGTTGTTTCAGAACTGTGTGGGGTGGGTGTTACTACTAGGGTTAGATCTGGGGCCCAAGATCTGCTCAGTGCTCAAGCCCAGACCAGAAGGAACCAGTGCTCCGGGCCAGGAGTGAATTCCTGGGTCCTAGTGGGTTTCAGTTTCTCCCTGTTTGGGGAGGGGGTGTTGCTGTCTCCTTACCTAAGATGCTGCTTGGGTTAGAGCTCCTGGGAGGCCCACTTCCTCTGGGTTTTGTGAGATTGGGTGCAGAGCAGCCCCCTGGGATCTGCTCAGTGCTCAGGCCCAGAGTAGAAGTGCTGCTCTATTCTTAATAGCCAGCAAACAGAAGCAAACTTGATATCCCTCAACCAAAGAATGGATAAAGAAAATATAGTAATTTGCACAATGGAATATTACTCAACCATTTAAAAATGACATAATGAAATTCATAGACAAATAACTGGGATGTGAAAAAATCATCCTGAGTGAGGTATCTAAGATCTAGAGAAATGAATATGGTATATACCCATTTATAGGTGGATGTTAGCTGTTAAATCAATGATAACCAAACTAAAATCTGTAAGACCTCAGAGGTTAGGTATAGAGTAAAGGACTTTGGAGTACAGATAGATCTTATTAGGAAAGGGAAATAGAATATAGTTATGGATGAACTCTCTCTCTCTCTCTCTCTCTCTCTCTCTCTCTCTCTCTTTCTCTCTCTCTCTCTCTCTGTGTGTGTGTGTGTGTGCGTGCGTGCTCGTGCGTGAATATGCAATCTAAATGAAATCACTTGATAATGGGGGAGACACAATCCAAAATATTCATCTCTGTCATCAAATCCAGTACTGGCATTGGGTTATATCTAATTGAGTTTTTGGCTAAAAGGGTCTCATAGGAATCCCCAAACAATTTAGGTTGTTGCCAAGCAACAACATTGCTTTCCATTCCTAATTGCAGAAGCTCATTGCCTATTGATATGCATTCGTATGGAGGTCAGAGGTCAATATCCATTGTCTTCTATTGCTTTCCATTATACACAGAGCTCATCAGTTGCCTAGACAGGCCAGCCAGCTCTAGGGATCCCAGTCTCTGCCACCTGTCCCCACTGTCAGGGTTTCAGACATACACTACCATGCTCAGTGTTTTATATGGGTGCTGGCAATCCTAACTCAGGTTCTGGTATTTACATGGCAACACTACTCACAAAGCCAAAATTTGACTTTTAACCTCTCCCAACTGCCAATGAAATACTTTTAGTATTTTGAGGGAGGGATTAGAAGCAACCTCCCTGCTTAAGTCTCATGAATGAGACTTTGAAAAGTTACATGTTGTACCTAATGTTTTATGTGCATTATTTATAAACCGCCACAATCTAACGATTTAACAATAACACTTAATTGTTGATTTCTTTCAACATTGTGTCTCCAAGTTTTTTCTTTATCTCTTGAATTATTTTAAGCTCCGTAGAGACAAGAATTCCCCTGGTTGTCCAAAATTGTATTTAATCCCAGGAAAATTAAAATTACCTTCCAGAATCCCCCAAAGAAACTTACTATATTTCATTGATAGGGTCACAGAGACGTTTATTGACCTTGTAGATAATGAGGCTACAATAGTGGCAGACAGAGCAGAAAATGTCCAATGAAACCAAATGATTTCTCAATATAAAGCAGTCTCTTCCGCTGCATTACAAAGAAAGTTTAAATTCCTTTTCAGAGAGATCAATAACACATTTCGGTAGAATGTCAATGCTATGTATAACAAGCATGCAAGATAAGAAAGAATTTTTGTTTTCTTATAAGTTGTGTCTTTTGGTTCCTATACATATTCTGAATTCCTTAATTCTTTAAAATATCTTGTTGAGGGTGAGTATAGGCTTGGTCATAGGAATTTCCTGAAATTATAAATGAACCATATTTAGCATGTAATTAAATGGGTTCTCACACTGCAGCTGGGTGTTTAGCATTGCCACAGCAACAGCTAGTAGACAACACCTGCCATCTGGTACAATTAATTTACAGTTAAGCTTCTGAGTTGATGGCTGCTATTTAGAGCAAGAGAGAGGCTGTGCATGGGGACGTTTCGAGAGGCTATGCATCCGAGGAGACACGTCTGGAGTTGTGTGCTCTAGAAGGGAAAGGTTGCCATGTTTATGTCCCTCCGCATTGGAATTCTTTTGACTTTCTGATGGAGCACAGTGCACATGTTTCAGCATGTTGGATGAGTATATCCAATGGTTCTAGTGGCAAACAGTTGTGAGATACCCAGTGGGTCACAGCTCTGTACAGCTCCCTCTGCTTGCCTGTAAGCAGGACCTAACCCTGCTTATGGGCAATAAAATTTGGAGAAGTTATTGGATTTTACAGCTTGGATTAGCCCACATTTTATAATACTTTCTCTTTGTGGAGGAGAGATATCTGTTGCTAGTTTTGAAGAATTAAGCTGCCATGTTCTGAGGGTTTCTGTGTGGCCAGGAACCACTAGAGGCTGGTTGGGGCTGAGAGAGTCTCTGCGCAGTAGCTGTCAATAAGTGGGGAATCTCAGTCCTCTGGCTGTAAAAAAGCTAGGTTCGACATATAATCTGGGGAGCCTGAGAGTGGGTCTGTGTGGATCTAGGAAAAAAATGTACCTTCTGTTGATACCTTGATTCCACTTAGTAAGATGCCGCAGCTCCGATCCCAAGCTTTTGACCAAAGAGGGGAAAACGTGTGTAATCAGAAGCCAATAAATTTTTAGTAATATGTTTCATTGTGGAGGAAAAACCAGCCTTCTTCACCCTGCCTCACTCCTTGTATTACCATGAAACATATGACCTTTCTTTAACAGACACGGATTTCGCTTTTAATGAGATACAGGATGGTTTCTGCATTCTCTTTCTTTGATTTTGCTTGCAAGTGGGAATGGAGGGTATTTCATTGTGCACTTAAGCTTACTAAATCAAGCTGCAGCAGCAGAGCAGACTGGACATTGTGCTCTTAAAAACTATGCACTGGTGTGAGAAAATGCCTATGATAAGGAAGCTGCTGTTCACCAAGCACCAGCCCTAGCCTGGAGACAGGCAATTATTCCTGGCTGCACACACAGAAGCAGAGAGGAAAGAACCACCAGTGGGTGAAGCTTCCTTCAGCTTTTGTCTCTAGAGAGACTTGGAGAGAAGACTGCCTTCCCTCTCTACTGGCCTATAGGGTACGTCTAGCATGATGGAGAAATGAAGATTTGTGGTCACATGTCACTAGAAATTGGGGGTTATTTCTATAATATGACCTGGCTAATTCCCATTAAACTAAATGTCATATTAAATTTAATACAGAGAATGAAAATATTTTATTCAGCCAAAATGGCTACAATTAGAAAATAAAAAGTAGGACATAAATCAAAATATTAATAGCGACTGTTTCTAAGTCCAGAACTGGATAATGAGATCTCATTCAATTGCTTCTTATTAACCATATTACAAATTTTCTAAAATGTCTGCAGCAAATAAAGATTATTTTAAAATAAAGACCACCAATGATATACTTAATGATTTATTTATGTCCCATTCTTTATATACCTATAAATATATCATTGCTTATGGGACATACGTATATCTTGTTTATGAAAGAAAGACTATAATCCATTGCTTTCCTTTATAATGTGAAACTCTGTGACATTATAAAGCTAGAAATGAATTTGAAAAACAATGCAGCCACTAATTAAAAGTGTAATCTTTGTAATCTTCAGTGCTTTTTAAATTTTGAAAGTCTTTTGACTTTATCACATATCACTTTTTTACCACAGATCATTTTTAATGTGACTGAGTTATTCACTTTAAAAATATTTTTTAAAAATTTGGGCAACCTTAGGTACATTTAATTAAATGTTCCTTGTTTATATTCTCAGTACTCAAGAGCCTAGTCAATGGAGAGAGGAGGGAGCTAATGGGGATGGAGTTTCACCATGGCAACATTTCTTTTACTAAGGGTTATTTTTCATTATGATATTTTTTGCCTTCCATGAAACCATTCCTTGCTCTTAACAGGTTGGAGACATCGGTATAATACAGCATAAAACTTTTATAAAAATGGCCATCTAGTAGAAAACCTTTCCTAGCTAAACCCTTTTCTATCCTAGACAATAGATGGATCAGTCTCATCCTTCAGAATTCTTCCCACTTGAGTGAAGCCAGGTGACTTTTATCTTGAGATTCTGCAGGGAATCTCTTCCTTCTGCAGTACAACTATGCAACCTCACAACCACACAAAGCACACAGCTACGTAGGCAGAGGCATCCTTCCACTCATATGCTTATGCATAGTATGGATAAGAACACCTGATATATTGGGGTAAGCAGAAAAGTGCTTTTGATGTTCTCTAACAATTTAATGGAAAAATGGGTTTGCTTTATAGTCAATTGTACTAGACTGAATCAGATACACAATAGATGATTCAGATCATGCTGGGATTCTTGTTGGTGATTTAGGACATCTCTGCTTCAAAGCTAATTGACATTCAAACCTTAGGAAAGGAAACTTTACTTTTGTTTGAATTAAACTCTGACTTATGAAACAATCTATAACATGTGACAGTTATCAGTACACTTTTTTTTTGTTCTGCTGCTTATTAGTGTTCCAAGCTGCCCAGGCGTCAGATGTTGAGGTGGCCCTTGTACCATCTATCCTCATGTGACTTGCTACATTGTCCTAGCTCTTAATTTTACTCATCAATATATACTTGCCAAGGAGTTATGCTTTAAAAAGAAATGAACATGGAAGTGTTCAGTTGAACTCAAATGCACTTTTAACTAATGTTCTGTATAAGCTTTAGCATTAATGATAACTGCTGGCAGCCCGAAGGATAATTGAAGGGAATTTTGACACAGCAACGGCTCTCCTCAATTCAATATTGCCGTGGTTAAAATGGAGCAGGGAATATGGTTCAAGAGACTGTTTCCACTAATTGGTCATTGTATTGGTTTTGTTATTAATAAGGACAATAAAGGATGCCAATTTGCTACCAATTTATGTACAGTGATGTTGAACTTTTAAAATCTGGATTCTAGCACAGTTAGGAAGTGGGATTTAACAAGCTGCCGTAATAGTCTTGTCTAAATGGTCAGATCAGATATACAAAAAGACCATTTTTCTCCTCTCCTCCC
>NW_021604613.1:18902936-18928285 GCF_004785775.1 Grammomys surdaster
CCCTCTCCTCCCCTCTCCTTTCTCCCTCCCCTTACCTCTCCTCTCTTCTCCTCTTCTCTCACCCCCTCTCTTTTTTCTTTCTCTTTTTCTTTCTATTCTTTTGAAAAAATGAATTTTCATGTGACATCTTTTGTCTTAAGCTCTATGTCTCATTCCTCATTCTCTTTGGACTAACATTGCTGATTGACAAAACGCTCATGGGCACAAATATGCCAACACTATGGCTCTAAAGCTAGTGTGTATGGGTGTGTATGGGTGTGTGTGTGTGTGTGTGTATTTGAGAGAGGGGAATAAGGGTATGCCAGTGACCTACCTTAAGCATTTACAGTTCAAAAAGCTGCTATACTGTGTTCATGGTATACTGATTTAATAATATATAAAATCACTATCCCTGTGAACAGAGTTCAAGCATATGAAGTTTAAGCATACACATCCTCTTTGAGGATAGTGAATGTATTTAGTGATATATCACATATAAATATATAAGTATGTATATATACACATAATATACATACATACACATATACATATGCATACATGTATACATGGCTGGTTTGAATATGCTTGGTCTAGGGAATTGCACTATTAGTATGTGTGGCCTTGTTGGAGAAAGCGTGTCACTGTGGGGGTGCACTTCCTTCCTCCTGGCTGCTTATAGATGACAGTTTCTTCTGGCTGCAGTTGAATAAAGATGTAGAAATCTCAGCTCCTTTTCCAGCAACATGTCTGCCTGAATGCTGCCATGCTTCCTGCCATGATGATAATGGACTGAACCTCTGAAACTGCAAGCCAGCATCAATTGTCCTTTATAAGAGTTGCCTTGGTCATAGTGTGTCTTCATAGCATTGGAAACCCTAACTAAGACACACACACACACACACACACACACACCACACAAACCCACATCTTATATATTCAGGTAAATTCACTTGTTACCTGTGAGTACTGAATGAGAGTCCCTGGGCACATGCTAAACACTGGTGTTTTCCATGTGTTCCAGGTAATTCCAGTGTCAAGGAGGTTGAGGAACTGGGGCTGATTTGTAGTGGTGAATAGTTCATCTTCACTTAGCTCCTGGTGGGTCATGCTTCTAGCCACCCACCAGAGCTCTCTGGATATGCAAATGAAAACACACACACATGTAGTGTTACTTTAAATGTGCCTTTACTAGCTCAATGGCTGGGCACTTCCAAACCTCCCTGCAGCTAGTACATACTCCCCTCTCGTATTCTTGAATTAATACTTGCTAAATTTATATTTTATCTCTGCTATCCCAGACCGAATCAGAGTAGTGGGCCCTGGAGCCACTTTCCCGGATACTTACACGTCAGTGGGACTTTAAGTCTGATCTTTCTGTTTCCCTATCTGGGGATTCTGTTCCTTCTCTCCTCTGCATTTCGTTTCTGGAAATCCTAAAAGTCCCGCCTCTTTCATCCTGCCCAGACATTGGCTGTTGGCTCTTTACTGATCAATCAAAAACCAATTGGGGACAGGGACCCTCAATGTCTGGATATGCAGATTCTGGTGTGATTTTTGGGAGCCAAATTAAGATTAGAACCAATCCTCGACACTGATTAATGCCCATGGAAGGTGACTATCTAGGTAAAGTGTACTCTGAGCTAGGGCCCCACTCAACTGAGCTTAGATAGAAGCTTGTTCCAGACCAGGAGGACTGACCAGTTTTCCTGGTTGCACATCAGAGTTAGGTAGTTCTTGAAGTATGAAAAGCCCAATGACTGTAGTGATGTTGAAGACAATACACCGAGTCCTTCTGGGCTGAAGACATCAGCCAGCACAAAAAACTGTGGTCATCGTGATATGGCTCACATGATCCCAGCAGCAGACTCTACTGCTGCACACATGGTCCAGAAGATCCCTAACATAAAAAAGGGGCAAATGTTGACATTTGTGAGTAAATATAAAACATGCCCTTGAGATACACAAAAATGCTTCAGAAAGTCCTCGAGGGCTCAAAATAATGAGCAGGAATAAGGAATAGCTATTTTATGGCTCTTATGAGTACACTTTCCTTCAGGCTGAAGGAATCTCTCTCCAATGTATTTTATACTCAAATACAAATTTTAAAATAGTCAACAAATTTGCTCCGTGCCTAATTAGTCAAATAATGAAAGTTGTCTAATAAAAAAATAAAATATATTTGTGTAAAATAAATGTTATCTAGACATAGGAAAATTCCAGTATCTACATTGACAACTACCTGTTTATAAATTCTGTCTTTCTAATAATTAGTTATAAAACCCTTATACTTGTTTTTATGGCATGCTAGTATGTTGTGGATAGCCCCAGCCTTGTATTTTGATACTGATTCCCTTTCCTGTGAAGGGCTGCAGAGGAGGTGTGAGTTATTACACAGGTGAATTCTAGTGAACCTTCTACCCATCTTAATTTGTAAAATAAAGGCTGGAGCCAGTGATTGGGCAGAAGAAGGGGAGGTGGAGAAATAAAGGTTGGTGGAAGATAGCAGAGGAGAGGACAACTAAGGACTGGAGGAAGACAATGGAGGAGGAAGATGACGAAGGAGAGGACAACTGGGAAGCAGGAGGTAGAAGGACAGAAGCAGGGTCTGGTAAACCCTCAAGTTATAAGGGTCTCATAGCTGGGGAACAGAGTAGTGTAGGGGTATTGCCCAATCTAGGCTTACAGAATATATTCATAATTGCTGAGTTGTGTTTTCACTGACCAGTCATATTTGGGTTGGAAATTTAAATAACACCCACTATACTAGTACTAGTGGAAAATAATTATTTTAGTTTTTTTCTTTAATTTTGTTTTCAATCAAGGTCTGGTATAGACCAGGATGTCCCATAACTTCTTCATTTTCACGAATGACCTTGAACTTCTGATTCCCCAGTCTTCACTTCTCAAGTGCTAGGGTCAATTTATTCAGCACTAAGACGGAACCCTAAGCTCTATGCATGCTAAACAAGCATTCTGTCAAGTGAGCTCTTTCTCCGGCCTAAACTGTAAAGGCTTACTTGAGATACTAACGACCTGGTCCAATAGAAAATTCAGTGATTCATTATATAAGTAATTGAGTGCATGTGTGTGTGTGTGTGTGTGTGTGTGTGTGTGTGTATGTGTATGTGTATGCTCATGCTAACATAATTCATGAAAGAAGACTGATTTAAATGAGATGATACAGTAGTCTGCCTTTTGGGCTTTTGATGATAAAATCCATCATTCTGTCTTTCCTTGATCTTTGGATATTTATATTTTTAAAGAAACCTATTAAAAAACCCATTATTGTTCCTTTATAAAGCCTGCTTTGCCCACTGTGCAGTATGAAAACACTAAAACAAGAGATTAGTCAAGGAGAAAGAATTTATTAATGAACAGCCAAGCATGGAGGCAGGACTGCCAGGTACAGATCTACCTTCTTAATTTTTACTGGCTTAGGGTTAACTATGGACTCGTCAGGGTGATCTCAGGTGAGAGGAAAGATGATTGGACTGGGGTCTTCAGTGGTCAGAATGTGTGATTATTCATGGCTGTCTACTGAACATGTCTACTTCAGACAATGGTGCTGATAGTGTAATTGGAGGGTAGAGTTTTTGACTATAGTTCTTTGTGTAGTCTTGAGGACTTGACTTTTCCTCATGCAGTTTGTCATGTTTGTCAGTTCTAATATGTGGGTCTTTCCTGTATTTATTTAAATAAGTTAAGAGGTTTGGATAATATTTTAAATGGAACTATTTTTTTTTAATTTTGTTTGATATTGCTTGTTGTAAGTATAGGAATCACAACCTATTAAGAAATATTTTCCATGTATCCTGTAACTTTATAGTTTTTGTAAGGTACTTATGATTTGCTTATAAAGAATTTTCTTTATAAACAATTATGACATCTGCATGACACTTATGTTTTTCTTTTTATGTTTGTGATTTAAAAATGAAATTTAGCAATAGGATTAACTTCCAGTTTGTGGAGAGCCATCACTACCCTTGGCATTAGCCTGGGCTGTTTGGGGATTTCCATGGGGCCCATGGGATTAGATGTACTACTGGAAGCTTCATTTGGTGACAAGAAATATCCAATTGGTGCTCCATCTCCCCTGTTATTTGGCAATTTTATTTAGATTATATATATATATATATATATATATATATATATTAGGAAACTTCTACTATGTTAGGTTTTCATGCAACCCTTTAAATAGTCCTTAGTTCCAGGTGTCTCTCCTCTACACAACTCATTGAAGATGGAGAAGTCAAGCTCATGCCTACCTTGATCTTTACTCCTGTGGACTAGTATTCATGTTACTGGAAGGTACTCAGCATACCACCAAAGGAGAAAGCTAAATATCAACCCAGCAAGATCTGCTCATGTAATAGTGGCACAAAGCTTGTAGGAGTAACTTATTCATATCTAGTTTGAATCAAGGCCCATTCCATGAGATGTAACCCACACCCTACACTGCTTGTATAGCCAAGAACCTGTGATCAGATAGCCAAGGGACCTGGAAAAAAACAAATACTACTGTTCTGCTGAAGAAAGGGAGCAGTAAGATGACTCCTATTGGCATCTGCTGTGCTCACAGATCCTTTCCTTGCTCAGCCATCATCGGAGAAGCTTCCTCCTAAAGCATGGGAACAGAGACTCACAGAAAGACAATATAAAGAGACTGAGGTACCTTTTGGAATACTCAGCCCTAAATAAGAAGTTTGCATCAAATCCCTCTCCTCAGGGGTCAGGAATCTCTATGGAAATGGAGACAGAAAGTGTGTGAGAGCCAGACGGGATGGAGGACACCAAGTAATTGAAACTGTCTAGATGCAACAGTTCTGGCATACATATGAACACGGTGGCAGTGGCAGCATGCACAGTCTCTTCACGTGTCTGGACCAGATGGTGTTCTGGAGCTGAGAGTGAACACATGTCCCCATCCCTAAACCAGAAGCTCTCTTCAATTGATAGGCACTTGCAAATTAAAAGTTAGTTTTTTTGAAGGAATCCTCACTGGGGAAAACAACACTCTTAAAGGTAGGCCCCATGCCTAGCAGTAAATGTCTACACAATACAAGCTCAGTGGCCTCTTTTGAGGTTCTTTGTCTGATGATGTTGTCAGGACATTTTTTCCTCCTAATATCCCAAATCCTTTGTATATGTATTATGGCTTCCAGTTTTGAGATTTTTATGGGACTCTTATGTATCTCTGAATCTGTACATGTTCCTTGTGATTTTTCTTTGTGGTTTTTTTTGGGGGGGGTCAGTTGTTTTGCCATATTCCGATTTGCTTGGTTTTTACTTATCTTATTTCAGATGTCTGTTTTCTGGTGAAAGTCAGGAAGGGTGTGGATTCCAGATGAGAGGGAAAATAGGGAGGAACTGGGAGGTATAGATGGAGATAAAACTGTAATTAGAATATATTGTATGAAAAAAATCTGTTTCCAATAAGAGAAAAAAATGAAAATAAAAGTACAATCTGACCTAGCTCTTCTACTCTTGGCCATATATCAGAAAGTTTCCATATCCTACAATGGAGACATTTGAGCAGCCACATTTACCACTTTTTTATTTATGATAGCAAGCAAATGGAGTCAACCTAGACGCCCATCAGTAGAGTAAATAAATGCAAAATGAAATACAAAATGAAATGTTTAGCAGCAAGAAAAATTAAACTATGAAATTTTCAGGAAAATGGATGGACTTGAAAACTATAGTATTAACAAGGTGAGCAAAATTCAGAAAAGTAAAAACTACATGCTGTTCTTCGTATAAAGATCCTAGCATATACTATATACATGCAGACAGCTGTAAGTGTGCAGATAGCAATAGCTTTTGACAAGGAGACTGAGAGAGAGTCATGTAAGGGAAGAGGAAGGATGGCATACAGGCAAATGGACATGAGCGCTATGACAAAGGACATTAAGCTAATTGCTTTGCTTTTTAATTTTAAATCTGCTGTGGGGTTTTCTTCTTCTGTGATGGATAAGCAGATAAAAATTTAATTGATAATGAAAGTAAAACCCCAAGTAAAGACTTGTGCTATCGGAACAGCCTCTCTGATCCATGGAAGCTCATGGAGGTGAGCAGGGTTCGGGATTAGGCAAGTGCTTGCTTGAAGTGTTACATTAATCTAGGTGTGTGATGTCTTTATTTATAAGTTCATTGCAATAAGCTTTTCTGTTAAATTAAAAACAAATAAACTTCTCTCACCTTCCTGCAAAAAAAATGAAATTTAAAAAATTGTGTGTAGTTATGTGTACGTGTGTGAGGGAGCTTGCCCATGTGTTTGCCTGTAGAGGGTAGAGGTGGATGTTGGATATCTTCCTCAATTGCTTTCTACTTGATTTTTACTGAGACAACGTCTTTCATTTGGGACCTATCGTTCACTGTTTAGGTTAGGTTGGTAGACCAGTAACTCTCTGAGGTTGCTTGTCTCTCTTCCCTAGAAGCTGGTTACAGATGCATACTGCTATGCTTAGCTTTAACATGGATGCTGGGATCTGAGCTTAGGTCCTTATGCTTGTGTTGCAAGCACTGAGCCATCTCCCTGGCCTGTTAACTTTTATGATTGTCTTCTTTTATTACATTCCTATGCTAGTGAGGAACTCCAGCATCACATCAGTTAAACACACACACACTCACCAAAAGGAAATCAACCTCCAAAAATATATTTAAGATATAAATATATTTTGGAGAGAATGGATAGACTTGTTCCTGGTGTTCAGTTTAAATCTGAATATGTCTGATATTATCTGTAGAATTCATTTTGTAGCTACTAATGAGGACATTCTCCCTGAATCCCAATTTGCTAGCACTTACCATGAATGGGCAAGAGTATTTGTCATGTGCTCTATCTGTGGGAAGATCAGTTTCACTGTGCAGGCTTTCTGTTAGGAAGCAACATTACTTTGAAGCCACTGTGAAAGCTCGGCTTGATTCATTATAGTTTATATATTTTCATATTTATTATGTTTATATGCTGGCTTTACTTAAATATATTTTTGGAGGTTGATTTCCTTTTGGTGAGTGTGTGTGTGCATGTGTGCGTGCGTGTTTGTGTGTGTGTGATCAGATTTTATAAGTTGGGTTGTACTGTATATAATTGGTGTTAGTTATTCCTTTAATTTTCATTTTGAAATCAACACCAAACGTATTAGACTTCAGAGAGTCTTTTGAAAGGAAAATTTTTGTTTGGTTGCTTTAATTATGTAAGTATTTTTGAGAAAGGTTCAGTGTAGCCAAGGCTGGGCTCAAACACATTATCCTCCTTAGCCAGCCTTGTGAATGTTGGAATTGGTGTGGCAACTCACCATGTTTGACTGATTGTTTGTTTTAAAAAATTAACTTTTAAAAAAGTCAACTTCTTTGTTAGTCAATTTTATTTAGTTTAGTTAACTTCTTAACTTAAAATTTGCTCATAGCATTTACTTATTTAAATTTTAACAAGTGAGGGATCTGTAATGATTTCTGAAATAAGTAAAAATATATACATATTTTTACATTGAGAAGAAAGACAGCATGACTTTCAAAATATTGGTACACCATGGATCTTTGGGGGAAAAAACTTTAGCCAGGAATGTCAACGAGTATCAAATGTTTGAATATAAACCCACTTAAATGTCAGACATGATATTTCTAGACATACTATTGATAAAATTCTCTCATTTTTTTTGTGTGTTGTACTGGGATTATGCTCATGGTCTTGTTTGTGCATGCTAGCCAAGAATCTACTACTGAGCTACGTCTCTGTCCCAACATGTGGTTGAGGTTTTTTTGAAAATCTTTTTTAATTATGTAAAAGTACTGTTTGATTTGTTGTAACTTAAAACTTTAAAATACTACATATAATAATTTTCACTGGATCCAAATAAAGTTTCTCTTCAGTATGTAAATGTTTTCCCCACAAAAAGAGATATGTGGTTGTTTTCTCTTTTCTTATATAACATGAATGTAACCATGGGCTTTTCCACCCTCACCCAAGTTCATAAATAACAACTCAGTGGCTTATTATTTATCAAAAAATACCTAGACCATAAGCTATTCTTGTTCTCCAACTCACTTTGACTTATATTAACCCATTTATACTACTCTATGTCTGGCAAATGGCTAGTTACCTTTTTTCAGTTTCATTCATCAGATTTTCTCTGTGTCTGGGAGAGGAATCGTTTCCCATATTTGACTATCTTCCAGAGTTCCTTTCTCCCTCTGATGTATGTCCTACCATCTAATCCTGCCTGTCTCAGCTTATTGGTCATCAGTTTATTAGAGGAAATGCTTCCACACAGTGCACAAAAGATTATCCCAACATGTTAATATATACATCCCTACATGTTAATATATATGTAAATTCCTCTTTAGCTGCCAACTGTCAGTGTGGACATCCTCAAAGATATCACATGTTTGATAAAACACCAAGTCATAGAATTTCCAAGGAACATATCATGTAATTCTCAGAAGTCAATGTTATAAAAGGTATATAGTCAAATGCTTTAAACTTTGACTTTATTTTGTTTATTTCCATCTATAATTTAAGCAAGAAGGAAAAATATAAGAAATGAAGCTATACATATCATAGATATGGGCTAGAAAATTACATTAAAGCCTGACATCACATGCATATGCATCAAAGTTACGAGACTGATTTAAATTTTGCTCTTTAATTATTGACAATCATTAGGGAATGTTTCTGAACTGGCTTAAAAGGCTGTAGATAGATTTCAGAGTTATTGAAATGAATTAACTGGTTCAGTATTTTAGTTTAATACTAAAAATTTTGTTTACATTTAACAGTGCCTCATGTTTACATACCTCTTAGAGCCTGTCCTGTGTGATCAATGCCATTATACTGGTTGTTTTGATTCTTTGTCTCTAGTGCATTTAAATTTTAAGTTATTTTTAATTATAGTTGATATTTCTAGATTTTCTCGTTTAAGAAACAATTGTGCTTGTCTGTGGGTCAAACACTTGTTAATCAAATGTTGGTAGAAAATAAGCATTGAAATAAGTCAGACCTCAGTTGGAATCATGTTCCATCTGTCTCCATGTCTTGGGAAAGTCTTCTAGTCTTTGAAGCACTGACTTCACCTACGAAAACCAAACTAACTAGTTTTTGCTTAAATATAAAATTATATGAGTTACTATTCTATCATGAGTAGACACAGCATGAACCCTTTAACAACTTGCTTTTAGGTGATGTTATTTAATATCACAATTTTAAAGTTTGTGTGGCAGGCACTATTAATGATACTCTGTTAAGCTTGCAGATAGGAGCTTACAATGGTTGTCCTCTGAGAGGCTCCACCCTACAGCGGACTCAGACAGATGCAGACACCACAGCTAAATAGTGGATGGAGCTTGTGGACTCTTATGGAAGAAAGAATAGGAGGAAAGATTTCAGGCACTGGAGAGGATAGGAACTCCACCAGAAGACCAACAGAGACAATTTACCTGGACCGTTGGACTCTCAGACTGAACCACCAACCAAAGAATATACAAGGGCTGGACCTAGGCCTCCCTGCACATATGTAGCAGATGTGTAGCTTGGTCTTTATGTGGGTCCTGAACAACTGGAGCAGGGACTATCCCAAAAGCTGTTGCCTGCATGTGGGGTATGTTCTTTTAGCTGGGCTGCATTGTTGGGCCTCACCTAGCCTTGTAGAGACTTGATGTGCCAGGGTAGGGGGGACACCTAGAGGGCCTCCCACACACTCAGAGGAGAAAAGGGGTGAGGGATGTGGGAAGGACTGTTTGTGTGGTGTGTGACCAGAAGGGGAGCAGTGAGTAGAATGTTAAGTGAATAAATAAAACATAAATAAATAAAACATAAATAAATAAAAAGATATTAATACATTGCTTATATGATAACTTTCTGTGAAATACTCCACTTGAATTATGGGATATAAGTGGTTAAGCACATTTACTTGAATATGTAAACTCATATGTATTGTAGTATATACTCCATTCTGATATTAGAATCTGAAATACCTTAATTATCAGTTCTTACTCCAACTATGTTTTCATACACTCTTAAAAATAGTTACAAAACCTACTGGATTCACAAACCAGCACAAGGAATGTTAGAAATACCATAGATAAATTAATGACATTCAAGATATATAATTGGCTAAAACAATTGTATAGACAGCATCACCTTCTATGGTCCAGGAGCAGAGTTAGTTCAAACTCCCTGCCTGCTAACTGTGTGCAGTACTACAGTCTAGGGATTCATTGATGTTGTATAATCCGTCTGGCATTTTGCTGTGGAATAACTTGTTAGAATATTATTATACAATGTCTCAAGACGAGGGGCTCCTGCAGTGAGCTTCCAGCCATGAATATACAGGTAAATATATAGGTTTTTTCTGAAACAGCAGGTTCCATGTTTCCAGTATACTCTCTAATAGGATGTTTCTTTTGAGTCTCTAATATAAAGAGGACTGTAGTGGTAAATCTCCAACCCAACTAGGACTGGCCAAAGAAAACACAACTCAATAATTATGGATATAAGCTGCAGGTCTAGATTGGGTAGATTTACCATTACACTACTCTACTCCCCAGCTATGAGATCCCTTATAACTTGCGTTTTTTTCCAGGCCACGTGCTTCTCCTCCACTGCCCTTCCACCTCCTGCTCCTCCATCAACTTCCTCCTCCTTCGACTTCTTCTTCCTTTTACTTCCTCTTCCTTTCTCCTCCCCTAAGCTTTTTTTCTCCACCTTCTCTTCTACTGCCCAATCACTGGCTCTAGCCTTTATTTTACAAATTAAGGTGGACAGAAGGGTCACAAGAAGTCACCTGTACACTGATTCACTCCTCCTTTGCAGCCCCTCCCAGGAAAGTGGAATTAGCATGAAAATACAAGGCAAGGGCTATCTTCTACCGAGGACACTGGCTGAAAGATGGAGATCTGAAATTAACTCTGTGCCTTTAAGGGATAAGAACAGAATTGTAATTGGTACTCATCCGAAATGAGAAACCAGTACAAGGAAACTTTGAGGTGAAGACTGAACAGGACATTTTCCTTTTCTGTGCCTTTGATTAACTAGGGAGTTTCATTTCCTTTACAGGAAAAAAGCTGACCATAAAGACCTTATTTGGAACTAGACTATTAAAAATTATAAAGACTGATTGGAATAAGACTATAAATAGGACAAGATCTCTCCAGAAGGACACATCTTACTGAAAGTTCCTATTGTGTGTTTTGAGAGCACTTGGGCTTTCTGGCAACCAGTATTTTTTGGACCCAGAGTGCACTCAAAACTCAATATAATCTTAATATCAATGTGTGGGGGGCAGAGAAAAACCAGCTATCAGCCAATTCCTTTATCTATTTCCAAGAAGTCATCTTTTCAGGAAGAACAAGCAAGCCATTTTTAAATTAAAGTCTTGGGTGAAGAATTGTTCTTTTCACTTGGGGTTGAATGACTTGTGACCTTTACAGTGTGTTATCTAAAGATCTGGGCTCACAACACAATATGCTGCTGTTCTTAATAGCACTCTGCTGTGGCCATATGTCCCAGATTGTTAATAAAGGCTAAAAAATATCCTGTTTCTCATTATTTTTGCTTCTAAAGTATATTTTCAATGGCCCTTCATCATATATATGTTGAAGTTTTGAAATTTATGATCCTTATTTCCACTTTAAGCCTTATCAAGTAACTAGGGCTTCATTAAAAAATTATGAAAAGAAAGGGGTCTGCATAATGAATCTTGAATTAGTCCAGGATGATCTATGGCCTGGATAAGCATCACTCAACATTTCCTAAATCTGGATGTTGATACTTTTCCTTTCTCTGTGTTTTGATAGTAGAAAATGTGATTTTCTCAGGCCTCAGCTCACTCATAAACAGATGTGTGGCTTACATCCTCTGTAGTTCTCAAATCATCCAGAATTCTGGGCTCCCCATTTCTTTTAATTTCCAAACAAAATAACAGGGTTCATGACATATTGTATCAGAACAGAGTCCAAGAATGGAGTCTTGTGAGGGGAATTCTGAGTACTTGTGAGAAGGCTCCAAGAAAACAAGGAATAGTCTAGTGACCCCACTTTCTTTGAAACCATGGAACTATTTTTGGAATATGTTTTTTGTGTCCTTCCCAGGAGAAGTGGAGAATGTATGAGCTTACTTCAGATTATTCCTCACAACTGTCTATTGTTATTTGTTTATATGCCTCTATGGAAAAACACAGTTTTGTCATGTGTGGCTTTTTTTTTATTTTAACTTTTAAATTTCTTTTTAAATTAAAATGAAGTCACATCATTTCTCCCTTCCATTTCTTCCCTTTAACACCTCCCACATGCCCCATAAATTCATGGCTTCTGGCTTCTTTTTAAAGGTAGTTTTACATGTTTCTAAATATAATCTACTCAGTTTAATGTTTTCTCCTATATATGCCTATGATAAATGTCAAAGCAATAGCTAAAAAAAATAAATCAATTAAAACAACAGTTCATAATAAATCGTATGTGTTTTCTTGCTTTTGTTGTATCTTATTATACCTTAGCTTACAAACCTCAACATAAAATGCATTCCTTTCCTCTTAAGTGAGAGCTGCCACCTTGTCAGATTAAGAAGTGATTTTACAGATTCTTCTTCACATGTCTGAATTGTTAGCATAGTTACCTTTACATAGTGGGGACATCACCAAGAAAAATAAAGATTACTGACCACAATGACTATGGTGCTGTGATCCTATGATGGTCAGTCCATAATCAAGATGACTCCTAAATGACCATTAATAGAGCTATTAATAGAGCACAGGTCTTTTAGACAATGGGCTCATTCATATATCACCTAAGAGAAGAGATAGATTTCATCATGCTCCTTAAGAATGGTGCATAATACTTATGAACTTTTCATTTCTGGAATTTTCCATTTGATAGTTTCAGACCACTGTTGGCCATAAGTAATTGAAATTGCATAAAGATAAAGGGAATCTAAGGGGAAATACTATAGTCAGTTTTGATAGGAGTACAGTCTTGGAGAAGCTCCTGAGTCCTCATGAATGACTCTGTGTCTTAGGTGACAGTTACCAAACCCACTAGATAATTCATTTGGATTCAGTGCAATGAGTAATTTTATGCTCTTTTGAGTCTGGGTTTTTGCTTTCTGTTGACAAATAGGAATTCTCATTTGCCCTGCAGTATTCCCAAGAACAAATTTTAATCTGCAAGTCAGTCCACGTGAGTGCTAGAGTCATATCACAGACCCCAGATCCCACCTTCCACACAGTTCTGGTTCCTGAATTCCACTAATTATTGTATATCTGCCAGCTTAGTGCATTTGTAGTTTAGGCAGAATTCACAAGCATTCTTAAGCAGTTCATTACTCTGGGCATCAGACAATATTCTCATTTTGTACTGAACTTTGTGTTGATTCACACAGATCCCCAATAAGTTTTCAGATTGAAGTCCAGGTTCCTCACCACTGTTCAGCAAAATGTAAGTTGCTTTCTATGCCTCTCAGCTTTGTTTCTTACTGAGGCCAGCTCATCCTGACTTAATATAGTTTTCTACAATTTCCACTTGCTCATGCTAGCTCTTCTTCCTTTACCCAGCCTGATTCTGCTTCATTTCCAGTATGTTACATGTATACCAATGTAATTCTTGTATAGTCTATGTTCTTAATTAGTAAATTATTACATGTGTAGCAATGTGATTTATGTATGGTCTGTGTCCTTAATTAGTAACTATTGCATGTGTAGCAATGTAATTCATGTATGGTCTGTGTTCTTAAAGACTAAACCACTTGAAAGCAAAGGAAATATCTTTTCTATTTTAGTTTCCTGGGCTAATAGGAAAAATGATATTTAGTTTTTTAATAAATATTTTAAAGCAAATAGAATATACTGGGTGAGAGGTTGAGCCTTTGAAATATACACCAAACAAGATGCTCAAGGGACTCACAACAGATGATACAGGCCATAAACAAGTTTATTTTTAAGTTTTTGTTAGTTCTTTGAGAACTTCCTAGAACATATTCTAATCTGTCACCCTCCATCTCCCTACTCCTCCTCGGTCCTTCCCATTTTCTCAACCCACCCTACTGTTAAGAAGTTAGTAAGATAGTTATACAGCCATATCCATGGCAGAATTATTCACAATAGACAGAAAGTAGAATCAATTCAAGCATCCATTTGTGGAGGAACAGATAAGTGCAATACATACCTTTAGAAACTTCCTCAGCTATAAAAAGGATGAGGGCTCTGACGTTTGTAACAAAATGAATGGCTCACGAAGGCATAATGCTCAGTTTAATAAGACAGTCATAAACAAAACATTTTATGCTTTCCTACTAATATGAGTTACCTATAGTATCCTATTCATGGAAATAGAAAGCACAATGGTGACAGACAGGGGTCAAGGAGAAGAGAGATGAGGGATTTTATGGATATAGCATTGTGCTTTACAGCAATGTAAGGTTTCTGGATACTGGCTCCCCAGCAGTGTGGATGTGCCAAATTAATCTATTAAGATGTTCAAGATTATGAATTTCATGTTTTATAAATTTGACTACAGTTAAGATAAGAAGCTAATGAGAACAACCCTAGGATTAGGGAAGGAAAGGCATGGTTGCCTCACGTAACTCAGGGTATCATGATGAATTTGGAAGGCACACAGTGGAAACACGGCTAGTTCTACATTTTTGGCTTGATGGACAATAGAACAAACTACCCAGGAAATGAATGGATGAATGAAAAGGCAGCTTCATCTTATTGAATGAACTTGCTGTGAGCTAGTGTAAATGACAGCTGTGCTTTTCGAGTAATGAGCTTGGCTCCTAGATCTCTAAAATTATGTTCTCTAGTGGATTTCCAGCAGAGATAATAGCAAGATTTTAGAGCTTTCCTCTTACAAATTAATTTGAATTACTATGACATAATAATGTCTCCGGGTATTTCTTTATATGAATGGTAGTTCCTGCTGAATTGGCAGCTCTCAGCACTAAAGAAGCAAATTCAAAGGTGCTGACATATCTAATTGAGCACCTGCATGGAGGATATTAAAGGATGATTAGCAATATGTATCAGGGTCTTTCTTAAAGATGGGCCTTCTAAATGCAGATCATCATTAGTGTTTAAATATGAAAATTATATATCAGATTAGTACAAATACTCCAGATTCACAGTGAATTTGAGCTTCCTGTTATGTTTGTGATATATATATATATATATGAAAGGAAGCTCAAATTCAAATATATATATATATATATATATATATATATATATATATATATATATATTTGATTATATAGTTTATTGTCTAATAGAATGGGTAAAATTATCACATCATAGCGAGTTGATTTGCCACAATATGTTTTTGTTAACATTGAGCAAAATGTTCAAGTGGTAGTTGGTATCTCACAATTCAGTGGGTTAATAACTAGGTGGAACTGATGAAGTATTTCTGTTTAGGATCTTACAAGGCTGAAATCAGAATGCCAGCCAACATGACACACTTTTGTTTTGAGGACCCAAGAAGAATTCATTTGTAAGCTGATTCAAGTTGTCAGAATTTTGTTTCATAATGAGGTTCTTGTTTTTATTTTTAAAGACTTATTTATTGTATATGAGTACACTGTGGCTATCTTCAGAGACATCAGAAGAGCACATCAGATCCCATTACAGATCGTTGTGAACCACCATGTGGTTTCTGGGAATTGAACTCAGGACCTCTGGAAGAGCAGTTGGTGCTCTTAACTGCGGAGCCATTTCTCCAGCCCAGGTTCTTGTTTGTTGAGTGACTATTAGGGTTGCCATCTTCTCCCGGAGACCATTCTTGGGTGGTGTTCACATGACTCCATCCCATCTTCAATTCAGTGAAGATGTAGCACTTCTCAAACCAAAAGACATGCAGTGGCTAACCTACTTTCATCTTCCCATCCCTGCCCAGCTTGCCTGTTCTTTCCTGCCCTCCTCAGTGCACGCTAAGAGCAGCAATAGGAACAGTTGGATACCCACCAATGGTATTGAATACAGTTTTGAGATGTACCCTGCTATATTGCCAGCTCTTCTCTGTGGGGTGCATCTTTTGTCCTGAAGACCTCATTTTCCCCTCTGCTGAGCACGGAGTCATTTTCTCTGTGCTTATATCCTGATTCCTAAAAGGGAGATTTCTATTTCCTTCCAACACTCATTCCATGTTGCAACACATTGACTAGTCACTGTGTCAGTAGCAAAAAGACAAAATAATCAAGAATTTTGTTTTTCAGAATAGGCCAGGTGTCTGTTCCAATGCTTGCTGCCCGCTCCCTGGGGGAGTCCTTCAGGCTTGTTTCTTCCTTTTCTTCCCCTGATTAGCCCATCATGTTCCTGGCAAAAAGTAACAGGGCTAGGATAAATGAAATTGCATAAGCAGGTGCTATACTCTGAGGTTTTTGTACTATATGAATGTTTCTTGGGCTGTGAAATAATTCACTGATGAATATGAAATAGAAATACCTTGGATGAAATCCTATCAATATGATGTTAAGCATTATCAGGTTTCAGGAACCAAGAATTTCTGCTTTAGGCGATTTATTTTCTTATTCTTTCAGTCAGAATGGTTGCTCACGAAAACCAACTCCAGGATAACAGTTTTTAGATTTTAAAACATCCCACTAAACCAATGTAATTAACTCTAACTATCAAGCTCAGTAATTCAAATAAAGAATAGGAAGTAATGTTACATTTATTGAATAGTTATTCTGTGCTAAACTTGACAGCTTGAATGTAATAGTGATCAACTTCCAGTTACCAATCATGGATCTGTGTCATGTTAAAGGAAGAAAAAGTACTTACCCTTGGAGTTATTTAACCAAAAGCGAGTGAAATTTGAATTCTCTGCTTCATGCTCTCCATCCATGTGTCTTCCATCCTCTGTCTGTTGTGTGAGTCTGAATCTGTTCCTGCTTAATAAATACTGTCTTGTAAATCTGTCTATTCCTGGGTGTTACTAAGTGTGTGATCATATCTTCAGTGTACTATGTATCTGTGTGTGTGCATGTGCGTGTGTGTGTTTTGTAACTTCATGTGTCTTTCATTCACAAAGTGCTTCATCCAAAAGGAATAGGGTATATTTTACAGAAATCTTTAAGAGTGTTTTATAAAAGATTAAGTCACTGGCTATAACTGATCCCAATTGACTCAGACAAAAAACCAATATTTTTGATTTTTTATGGTATATTTTAGAAGATTTCTTTCAACCTCTGTTTTTGGTGCTTTCATTACATGATACACATGATCTGGATCCAGGCATGCAAGAGTACATAACTTAAAAGTACAGCTGTGCTTTGGCTTAGGTTGTAAAAGCTAATTACTAGGGAAAACCAATGTTGGTTGCTACATTGGTCGCCTAAAGGTAGGTTAAACAAACAATCTACTTTAGGACAGTAGGATATAGTCTTAAGTGACCCAAAGCTGTATTATTAATTAGCTCTGGCTGTGAGGTACTGCACAAGTTCCAATATCTTAGAATGTAAGATATTTTCAGAATATTTATTGCTACTTTGGTGATTTGAAAAGGTTTGGCCCCCATGGAATTCTTGACCCACCGGAAATGGAGGTGTGGCCTTATTAGAGTGGGTGTGGCTTTGTTGGAGGAAATGTGTCACTATGGAGGCAGGCTTTGAAGTCTTAAATGCTCAAGCTACACCCAATGTGAAACATATCCAATCTCCTCCTTGTTGCCTATGGATCAAGATGTAGAACTCTCAGCTCCTTCTCCAGCACCATGCCTTTCTAGATGCTGCCATGCTTCCCACCATGATGATACTAAATTAAATCTCTGACACTATAAACCAGCCCCACTTAATTGCTTTCTTTTATAAGAATTGTCATTGTCATGGTGTCTTTTTGCAACAGTGAATATCATAACTAAGACAGCTATAAAACACCATATTGGATGCTTTTATTTCTCTCAATAGTCTTGTTTTATTGGTGAGGTCATGGGCTTGAAGAGGATAAAGGACTTGCCAAGGTCACATTAAAATCAACATTTGAAGCATAAGCCTTCCCTATGGCCTGCTGAGCTGAGGTTTCCAATGTACTGCCTTGGTAAATGTGATTTTGCTATCAAATTCCATATTAATGAGGTGACCATTTTAGGAAAGAATAAAAAAATCATAATTATTTAACAGCATTTTTTTCAGGTTCTGTGCTGGGTAGTTTTCATATTTGCTAGCTAGATTTATGTGAACTTGAAACTAAGAGTTATCTGAGAAGAGGGAACTTCTATTGAGAAAATGCCTCTGTAAGATGAGGCCAGCCTATAAAACATTTGCCAAATTAGTGATTGATGGGGTGGAGGTAAGGGTAGTCCAGACCATTGTGGGTAGTGCCATCCCTGGTCTGGTGGTCCTGGATTTTATAGCAGGCTGAGCAGGAGTGAGCCAATAAGCCACACACCTCCATGGGCTCTGCATTAGCACCTGCCTCTAAGATTCTGCCTGTTTGAATTCCTTTCCTGGCTTCCTTAAGTGATGGACTACAATGTGGAAATGTAAACCCAATAGATCCCTTTCTCCTCAACTTGCGTTTTGGTCATGGTGTTTAACCAAGACACACATTCAGCATCTTACTTTTTTTCTATAAGAAGAAGGAAGTGCAAGTTTGAGAAATTAATAATAAGTTCAAGATAAAATGATAGCACCAAATTGAAACCAGTCATTTCTGACTCCCCTTCACTGAAATGTGCAAAGGCCAAATACACACATCTTGGATTGTGATACATGAAAGTGCACATACCATTGTCATATTAGTGAGTTTGAGTATATATATTTGAAAATATCAAATACTAAAGAACAAAAAATAATTAGTTACAAGGTCACAGAATTATCATCTCCATAAGCTGAGAAACACCCAAGTCCTCTTATAAACTATTAAGAGTGAGTTCTGAGTAAGTGAGTTAGAAAATGATCCAAACCTTGTGTTCATAAGGTCAATATGGTTGAGTTAAATCTAAATCCCATTAAAAATTCATTTTCCTTCCTGTGTGCTTTCTTGCCTTCTCCTATATGGTGTTAGTATCAGGTCACTGTCACCTTGAAATAATGCTTACAGATGAATTTGTAAGATCTTCTTTGCCTTGTGTTAAGCTATTTGCTTCCCTTAGCATTATTATATAAGTAGAATGGGAGTGTCTTTAAAACCCATAAGCATCCTTCTATTGGGAGGCCTGTTGTTTAGCAAGGTCTGAAATCTACATGAATATACTTCAATGTTAATAGCCATTATTAAGGTGAATAGTTTTAATTACACTACAGATTGTCTTTCAATTTATTTCAGCCCATCAAGTATTATTTTGCACATCTATTGTGTTTAGGGTACTTGGATGATGGCTAGAAATGTTTAGATGAACAAAACGGTGTCTGCTCAACTTCTGTTGTGTGACAGATGGATAAGCAGATGGCTCTCACTTGCAGAGAGAGACCAGGTTGGGGAGGGCACATAGAAATAAGAACACATAGGTGCCAGACTTCCTGGAAAATTCAGTTCAGTTTCCTAACTCACAGTTGCTCATAGTTCCTCCTCATGGAGGCCATTACCCCCGATAAAAGTATGACATGTTGAAATTTCTTGCATGTATTATTTCCATGTTCTGTATTCCCTAGATATCTTGGTAAGTTAACTTCTAAAAGGAAAGAGAAAAGAGAAGTTTTTTCAGTAATTTATCATTTAAAGCAAAATTTTTATGTACTTGGAACATTTGAGAGTATCTCAGATAGAGTTCTGATATTTCCTTAGAATGAAGAGCTCTGGTAAATCTGTTTCACATGGTATTTGAGACAGATTTCTGATGGGCTTATGATGCTGCTTTTCAGAGTGCTGCTTTCAGGAAATCATTTTAATTTGTTCAATCTTTGTTCTTCAGTAACTGGATATTCAGGTCTTAAAGTAGATACTTTTTAAATTTTGAAACCAATTGATAATGACCACTAAGGAGAAAAAGTCACTGGGACTGTAGAGACATAAACATTTAATAAGTAGGGAAAATATTTGGAAGCTGTCACTGTGACACAATACTGTAGATAATCAATTTCTAAGTAGAAGAGCTATAACTCAGTGTTTCAGGGTTTGAAGTGGTTGCTGTGTCTGTTGCTTTGGACTTCTGGCAGCACAGTATATCTTGCCATGTGATGGTAACTTCAGGGTAAGCAGAATGTACCATCAAGGGGAATGGAGCCAGCATCTAAATATCGTTTTCACAGACATTCTTCTATAATCTAACTTCTTTTCAAGGGTCCTTCTCCTTGAAAGTGTCAGCATCAATGGTCTTACAGGCAAGCAACAAAACCTTTAACACATGGCCTCTGTGAGAAATTTCAAAAAAGAACTCAGGCACTGATCTTAAAGATTTCTGCCTAATGCTATTGCTTTGTTGGAGACCTTCTGAGGAACATGTTAAGAGTCGATAGGAAGGTGGAGTTATTGATGAGTCACAACAGTGGACGCTTAGTCATCTCAGAAAAGCATTTAACTGCATTACTAATAAGAGATATAAAACAAAACATTTCATACTTTGTTTAAAAATTGCTTTTACTAGAAAAATTCCAAAGTTTTGATGATTTTGTCTAGCAGAGAATATATAGTTTTGCTCTTGTTTCTGCTGGTGTCATTGTATAACACTGGAGTACTAGCAACGGGGTAGTTAATAGTTATATACTGCATGAATTATGTATCACTAGGTAACAGTTTTGTTATTCCATACTTAATAGGTTAGGAGAAGAGCTGTATGTTTATTTGGTTTGCAGATCTATGCTTCAGTTTAGGGTGTGCCCAGCTGGGCAGCTCATCCATTTTGCCTGAATGCTCATATGCCTTTAAGGTCAGCCTAACTAACCTAGCTGTGAGTCTCCCCTACATATCTGGGACACTATCTGTGGTCAGACTGAGTGTGTTCTCCTGGTGGTGGTAATGATTCTGAGCTGTGGTCAGAAGTGGGCAAGACCTTTTGATGCCTGGGATAAGATCTGTATATATTCTGTCCAGATCAAGTGAAATGAACATCCTTGATACAAAAGGGGAGATGGTGTCCCTTTAGCCAACAACTCAATTAGATGTATAATGCAAATCCAAGTGCTAGAAGTTTCATTTGGTGACAGAGATGGTTAGTTGGATCTCTGTTTCCCCCATTATTTGGTAGTTTCTTTTATATCACCATCATATATATATTTTTGGAAACTTCTTATATTTTTGGAAGTGTCTACTATATTAGATTTCCATAACACCCCTCAAAGGCTCCTTAATTTTAGCTGTGTGTGTCACTATATTCCCTTCCTTTTTGCCGTCTCCTCTTTTACTTCTCACTTGATCATTTGGTTCCAGATCCCACATCCATCTTGAATATCTATTCTATTTTCCTTTCCAAACAAGATCTAGCACTCTCTCTAGTCCATTATGCTATACTTGCCCTCTGTGGTTCTATGGATTGTAGCTTGCTTTTCACTGACTTAACAGATAATATTCACATTCCATTTTTAGGTCTGGGATACCTCACTCAGGATGATTTTTTTTCTAGTTCCAACTATTTACTTGCAAATTTCATGATATTTTTAAAACAAGAGTTATACTTGATTGTATAAATGTACCACATTTTCCTTATTTAGCTTGCTATTGAGGGACATCTAGGTTTTTTCCAGTTTCTGGATATTATGAATAGAGGAGCAGTGAACATAATTGAGCAAGTGTCTCTGTGCTTAGACACAGCATCCCTTGGGTATATATCCAACAGTGGTACAGCTGGATCTGGAGGTAGATTAGATTGATTCCACGTTTTCTGAGGAACCACCATCTTGACTTCCATAGTGGCTATCTATATGCGTTTGCACTCCCATCGGCAATGGAGGGGTGTTCTCCTTGCTCTACATCCTCACCAGCAGGAGCTGTCACTTGATTTTATTGATCTTAGCCATCCTGACAGATGTAAGATGAAATCTCAAAGTAGCTTGGATTTGCATTTTCCTGATGGCTAAGTATGTTGAACACTTCTTTAAATGATTCTCAGCCATTTGGGTTTCCTTTTTTGAGAATTCTCTCTTTAGACATATATTTGATTTTTAAATGGGTTATTTGTTTTCTTGATTTCTACTTTTTGGAATAGTTTATATATTTTGGATATTAGACCTGTATTGGTCTTGGAGTTGGTAAAAATCCTTTCCCATTCTGTAGGCTGCTGCTTTGTCTGAATTGATGTTGTCCTTTGTGGTGCAGAAGATTTTGCAATTTCATGAGGCCCTATTTATTAATTGTTGACCTCAGTGCTTGTGCTAACAGTATACTGTTCAGAAAGTCTTTTTCTGTGACAACTAGTTCAAAAGTACTCTCACTATCAGGTTCAGTGTGTATGGTTTTATGTTGACATCCTTGATTCATTTTTAGTTGTGCTGGGCAATAAGTATGGATCTATTCACATTCTTCTACATGCAGACATCTAGTTTGACTAGCACCATTTGTTGAAGATGCTGCCATTTTTCCAGTGTGTGTTATAAAAAGTCAGGTGTCCATAGATGTGTGGATTTATATCTAGGTCTTCAATTCTATTCCACTGATAAGCATGTTTCCTTTTGTGCCAGGGCTATGATGATTTTATTACTGTTGCTATATAATTTAAAATCAGGGATACAGCCACTCTTCTATTGTTCACGATAGTTTTAGCTTTCCTAGTTTTTGTGTTTCCATGTGAAGCTGAGAATTATTCTGCCACGATCAGTGAAGAATTGTTTTGGAATTTTGATGAGGACTGCATTGAATCTGTAGATTGCTTTTGCTGGGATGACCATTTTTTACTATGTTAATCCCACTGTTCCACAAGCATGGGGGATTTTTCTATTTTCTGATATCTTCTTTAATTTCTTTTTTAACAGATTTATTTTTTTTATCATACAAGTCTTTCAATTTCTTGGTTAGAGAAATACAAGATATTTTATATTATTTGAGGTTAATTTAAAATGTTGTTTCTTTGATTTATTTTTTAGTCTATTTGTCATTTGTATATAGGAGGGCTACTGATTTTTTGAGTTAATATTGTCAGCTGCTTTGCTGAAAATATCAGCTGTAAAAGTTCTTTGGTGGAATTCTTTAAGATCACTTATATATACTAACACACATTTGTAAATAAGGAAGGATACTTTGATTTCTTCCTTTCCAATTTGTATCCCTTGATCTCTTTCAGTTGGTTTATTTCAGTTGGTTTATTGCTCTACCTAAGACTTCCAGTAATATTTTGATTCGATATGAAGAGAGAGTGTACAACCTTGTTTTATTAATGATTTTAGTGAAATTACTTTGGGTTTCTCTCTATTAAACTTGATGCTGGCTATAGGTTTGGTGTAGATTGCCTTTGTTATGTTTAGGTATGTCTCTTGTATCCCTAATCTCTCCAAGACTTTTATCATGAAAGGGTGTTGTATTTTGTTAAATATTTTTAATATTACATATATATAATTTATATGGTATATATATATATAGTTTGTATGGTAAACTATCCCTATATCTTTGGGATTATAGTGGATGATCTTTTGTTGTGTTATTGAATTCAGTTTGCAAGTATTTTATTGAGAATTTTTGTATCAATGCTCATAAAGAAACTTTGTCTGTAATGTTTTTTCTTTGTTTGATCTTTATGTGTTTTCTTTATCAGTGTACCTATGGCCTATGAGTCGGGCAATGTTCTTACCATTTACATTTTGTGGACTAATTTGAGGAATATTGGCATTATCTAACTTTTCTTTGAAATTCTGCTAGAAATCAATTATTTGTTCCTTTGAACCATTTGTTTGTTTATTTCTATTTTATTGATTTCAGTCCTGACTTTGAGTATTTTTTCCTGTCTACTCTTTTTGGGTATGATTTCTTCTTTTTGTTCGATAGCTTTTGGGTGTGCTGTTAAGTTACTAATCTGAGATATCTCCACTTTGTGTGTGTGTGTGTGTGTGCGCACATGTGCATGTGTTTATAGGCACTTAGTGCTATGAACTTATCCCACAGAATTGCCTTCTTTGTGTCCTATAAGTTTGGATATTTTGTGCGTTAATTTTCACTCAATTCTAGAAAAATCTGTAATTTCTTTCTTAATTTCTGACTTGACCCATTTTTCATTTAGTAGTGAGTAGCTCAGTTTCTGTGAGTTTGTAAGCTTTTTATTTTGCATTGGAGACAGGAACCAGAGTTTGACAACACCGTTTTATAACTCTTATCTGGCTTCACTCACAGTTAGAGGACCTAGCCTGCTGACAGACTTCTTGCTCCTGTTCCACTGCTCCTGTCTATTTTCCACCTAAAAGTGTATAAGAAAGGTACTCACAGCAGCAAAGTAGGATGCGGCCACACAGCCTACAACAGTGGATTCACTGCATAAAGTATATGATCAGGGTTTATATGATCACTAAGTGTCAAACAGTCTTAAAAGTACATCTTAGTTCACTATGCTTTCTCTCTGCTTCAAGTATCATGAATTTTTCATAATAAGCAGGAAAATAAATAAACTCAATTCCTCCCTTTTCATGGCTAAACAGAGATAAAACTGAAAAATAAAATGAAACTGAGAATTTGTGTCAGAGGGTAAGATATTTACATTTCAAGTACTCTAAACAGTTTGGCAGCATTCAAAAAATATTAATCAAAATCCTAGTTCTTTTTTGGCTGAGGGAGATTTCTTTAAGTCAGCAAGTCTGACAGCATCCCTTTGGAGGTATAAATGTTACAGGAAGGAAATAATTGCATGTTCAGAATAAACAGTCTCCAACTTTCTTTACCCTGAATCTTGTTAAATAAACTACTTCGAGTTGAGTTTTGGAAAAAAAGGCAACTGATACAAAAACTGGTTTCTCTCTTTTGACAAGTTCTTTTGCTTTCCCTTTGCTGTGTCAGCATTTTACAACAAACAAACTGTCGGTTGGGAGCACTAGCATCCAGAAGTTCATATTTACCCTGAACATATTAATAAACTGTCTATAGATTCCCTAATAACTTGGATTCTCATGGTGTTTCATGTTTCATGACAAAGTCTCCTTGTCCATCTACTTCTCAAACACTTCTAACATAAGTGACTTGAGACTATCAGAGCTGTCATGTATTTGGGAAGGAAAATATCTTTCTTCACAGCTTTCTGTGTTCATGTTGAGGAGTGGGACCTTGCCTCTACCTCAGATTTGAGTGGGAATCTATTTTGAGGACATGAGTAAAGGCATGCAAATATGTCAGGTCAGAGGGGTGGGATGCATTTTGTGTTCTCAGCTCTTTGAATTACCTTCTGGTCACCTCAATGCCTCAAATGAGAGACTTGATGATTCTCTCATTGGACTCCTTATCCTTATTCACACTCTAAGGGTGTGCCCTCCTCATCCTTATTCACACTCTAAGGGTGTGCCCTCCTCATCCTTATTCACACTCTAAGGGTGTGCCCTC
>NW_021604613.1:18928295-18956678 GCF_004785775.1 Grammomys surdaster
AGGGTGTGCCCTCCTCATCCTTATTCACACTCTAAGGGTGTGCCCTCTTAAGCTGCTCTTTATTTTGAGAATTGCTTTTTTTTTTCCTGGAGAAATTACAAATGAGAAACAATTAAAATTTTAGGACCCAAAATATTCTTGATTACTTATATTTTTCTCTAAATTGTGATTTAAATCTAAACAGTTACCTTTTTCCCTCTTTCTTTTCATCTTGCAGGAACATTCTTACTATCTGTATTTTGTCTTATGGCAATGGAAGTTCACATATGTTTTCCATTTTCCACATTACTACAGGTGATGAATATACTGGATTTTCTGCTATAATATGGCATTGTTACTAGATTAAGGTCCAGACTGCATGCTATTCAAAAGCCAGTGCTTGCAAATAAGAGTTGGACAATAAGGAATATGATGTATTCAAGCACTAGCATCTTGGAAGATGGAGGACTAGTCACTTCATTACTTTTATGAGATTGCAGAGGGCTTTTATGATGGTGGGCTAGGAGGGGGATCAAAGCGTTTGAGAACCACTATTAAAAATAGTGAAGAAAAGTAGTGGAATATGAAGGCTGCCTGTGAAGGGTGGTCTTTGTCATTTAGAAGTTGTCTACTTAATTCAAGTGGAAGTTTCTGCATATGTCAGGTGATACAGACTCACATGGTGTTTTTGCTAAGACAGACTCATGTGGTGTTTAGCTGAGGCAAGACCCGTGAGAGGACACGAGATGTTTGGAGAGAGTGTAAATAAGACTCAATGGACAGTGACTGGTCCCATGTTTACATAGTTAGCTTTGGAATACTTGGTTGGTCTTGAGTCTTTGCTGATCTTCTCTTTGTTAAGAGGGGCACAGCAGAGAACTTCTGGCCCCTTGGCTGATTCGATGGAGACCTGGCTATTTCTGCTAGATTGTCCCACTGCTGCTGATTCATGTTGGTATCCTGACACTACTGAACTGGACTACTGATATCCTGGCAAACAAAGATCGGAATCACCCCAAGGAACTACTTCTAAACAGGTCAGCATTACCTTGTTCTATTTATCATCTTTTCTACCCTATCCTTGGACAGTGGGCTAGAAGGGGCATTGAAGATTTTGAGAACCATTATTAAAAGTAGGTTTAAAAAAAATCTAAGCCTGCACTTAGTTTCTCTCTTGACCGAGCATTTACACCTGTCTCTTTAACTTGTGGTTCATTTACTTTCATGAGACTACATAGATTATTTTTTCTGCTAGTAAAAACTCAAAGTGAATTATATGGCTTGTGATAATTAATGCACAAAACTAACTCATAAGGTTTCAAAGATTACCAGATGCTCAGAGTTTTATAAATCTAAAGGAAAAGTAGTTAGCAATTAACATATTAACCACTTAACTGGGGATTTTGTTTAGAACTAGAATGCCAAGAAGAAGAATGGGGGCTTCAAACTTTTTAAAGGAGTAGGGAGGGAACATTGAAGAAATTAAATAAGGTGTTGTGATACTTAATATTGATTGACAACTTATCCTGATCTAGAATCACCAAGGAGAGAAACCTCTGAGTAAACCTGTGAGAGATTATCCAGATTAGGTTAATTGGGGTAGGAAAATCCATGCTAAATTTGGGAAATACCCTTCTGTGTGCTAGGGTCTCAGACTGAATGATAAGAAGAAAGCAGACTGAGCATAAGCATTCACCAAGCCCTGCTACTTTATCATATATGTAATGGTATCCCAGAGTCTTGAGCCCATGGGCTCCTTGCCATGATGGACTGTGCTCTGGAACTGTAAGCTAAAATAAACCTTACATCCTTGAATTGCTGTTGTCAAGTTATTTAATCACAGCAACAAAACAATTAACTAGTACAGGAATTTGGTGAGGAGAAGCAGGGCCATTGCTCTGATAGGCATGACCATATAGACCTTAGGCTTTTGGAACAGGTTTGTGCGAGAAATGTGGAAGAGTTTGGAACTTGGACTACAAAAGTCGTGGGAAGGAGTAAGCAGAACGTATTGGATCATCCTTGGAAAAAAATTATAAAACCAGAATGCTAAGAGAAATGTTTCAAGTGGAAGCCTGGCTCATAAGGTTTCAGAGGTCAGCTAGGTAATTCAATGAGAAGCCATTTGTGTGATATTCGGGAAAGGAATCTGGCTGCATTCCAGCCATGTTCTGGGGACTTGTGTGAGGCTGAAGACAGGAGTCGTGGGTTAATTTATTGGTGGATGAGATTTAAAGATGGGACATGGCTACTGCTTGCTTCTCTTATTCAGATTTATGGCGAAATAATCAAAAGTAAGGCAGAAAGATAAAGAAATTAGCAATTTGTTTAGGAAAAGTACTCAAAAAAGTTTAAAGTTGCAGCCAAGGCATATGAAAAGTATGGTGTAATTGTTATAAAATCAACCCTCTTCCCAGCACTGGGACAATAGGAAAGATGCCTGGAGGACAGCTATCCAAGATACAAACTTGTGAAAAGGCAGCTTTCTTTGAAAGGAGAGCTTAAAATAACAATTCCATTTTAGGCACGCAAAAGCAGCTGCCTAAGAAATCATTTATCCAGGGTTAACATACAGAGGTTAATACAACTCTGATCCAATAGGTCCAGGTTTTATCAGAAGCCGGTAGTGTTATTTTTGTGGTATTTATTTTACAGGTATAAAGAATGCAAGATTGATGGGAGGAGGGGCAGACAACCTTTCACCACAGTTCTAGAGTTTCTGGGGCTAGGCAATATGTGATCGGGTTGGGGTCCCTGCAAAGAGGCTTGAGAAGGAGCTGCATGGAGCTTTGATAGTAAATCCCAAGTTGCAATGAGGACCCTATAATATTGATCAGTCCAGGACCATAGGAAGTCTTATAAGAAAAGCGATATATAGAGAGAGGAGCCAGACCAACAGGAAATGGAGTCCTAACCTCAACCTTCACACAAAAGAAATTCTACACCAAAATTATTTTGATGGGAAATATTTCCAAATACTTATGGGAAAGTCATATCAATTTTATTTAAATAATCCTTATAGATTGGTTGGATTGGGCTTATGTTCAGTTCTGTGCTTAGGATAGAGTCACCCATCCTAATCAAAGAAGTGTCTGTTACCAATAGAAAGGAAAAGACATACTCAATTGGAAAATCCCAATGGATACTGAACCATGCCTGGGTCTTGGTATATGAAATTTTACTCTGTTATCTCTACTTTTCCAACTGCTGTTTGAACAACTGATGACACAGGAACCATGGAACAATATAGATGGGATACATAGTTGCTGTGCTTGTAACAAAAGCTCACTGGGGAAAAATCTCTGATGTTCTTGGTACATCATTGTTATGTCTGTAAAACAGGAGTGGATGTTTCTCTCCTGTTAACTGCCAATTATTTCTTCATCAATTTTTTCTGAGCTTCAGAGTTTACTTTTATAAATATATGGATGTCAAATTAAACAATTTATACAATATAACATTTATCATTATAATCATCAAAATTATTTGGTTAAAGCAGGAGTTTTTTGGAAAAAAAACAGAGTAAAAGCTTTTATTATTCATAGTGGCTGTTGCTGAACATAGAAGGCCCATTAATTTGTACAGAACTGTATACTTTTCTGAAAATTTGTACTACTTCACTTCTGAACTCATGAAAATCATGCTGGTTTCTTAGGGCTGTTGTTAAACTCTGTGTATTATAGAAGAGCCAAAGTAAATTTATGGTGAATTTTAATATGTTTGGAATCAGTTACTACTAAGCTGTTACAAAAAGCCAAATATCATAAAAGTTCAAGTTTATCCTATAAATAAATTCTATCTTATGACAGTATGAGACACCACAATACAGCTTGATCCTGCTATTCCTTTTTGTCCTAGGATTACATTTATTCCTGCCCATCGTGTTAAAGTTTGTCTTTAACAAGATCAACATGTTGGCAGCAAAAGTATATGGCTTGAACCTGAAAATGGAGCCCCAGACAGAGTTATTAAATTAAAAGGCTGGCGAGCCTAGGACGAGTAAGATTCTGCACAGAGCCTTACCAACCTAAACCAGAAGTGCATTGCTTTTGATAATGCATATTCCATGACAGGCAAGGAAGGCATTCTTGTCAGAATGACCTAAGACAGACTCAGTCTTGTTTATGGAACAAAAAAGGGGAAGAAGCAGAGAGCTTTTTGGGTGTGCTTGGCAAGAATCTGGCATGGGCCAAGGACAAGGAAATGGGCTGTTTGGCAGGAATATGACATTGGCCAAGGACAAGGAAGTGGGCTTCAGGCAGGAATCTGACATTAGGCTAGAACGAAGAGGTAATTTCAGACAGGAATCTAAATTTTAGTCTAGAACAAGGAAGTAGGCTTCAGACATGAAAATGACTTTGGGCTAGGACAGGGAAGTAGGCTCAGATATTTTGGTCATCCTGATAAGCCCTTAGAAACAGTGATCACAGGAGTGTTCATGGAACTTTGTTTATAGCCTTGTTTGTTCTTTGACTATTTGTGTTCATTGTCTTGCTTGTTCCTTGATTATTTGTGTCTATTCTATTGCTAGTTCCTCAACCTAGAACTGACTTTAATACTTGCATGTAATTAAAATTATATAAAAGCAAAAAGGAGAAGGGGGGATGGGATAAGGTATATCTAGGGAGGAGAAATGTAAAAAGGGGATGGCATCTGAAATGTAAATAAATAAAAAAAAAGGAATGGCTCATTTGGACTCATGGTTTTATATTGTTCAGTCCATGGTTGTTTTGTCTCATATCTTAGGTAGACTAGTATGGTGGCATGCACCTTTGCATGCACCTTTGGTGTAAGTGAGTTAGATAGGTAGGTAGAAAGAAAGAAAGAAAGAAAGAAAGAAAGAAAGAAAGGAAAGAATGAAGGAAGAAGTGAAGAAAGATAGAGAAGGATAGGAGAAGCATAGCCCCAATTGCATCACTTATATATCCTAAATAATTCACTTCCTCCAGCTAAGTTCCCACTTAAAGTTCCCACTAGCAAGGATTAAGGTATAATCCATGAGCCATGGGGGCATTTTATATTCACCTATAAAGGAATAAAATGGGTACAGAGAATAAAACCCTGTTTATTTCAGAATATATGCCAAGTAATGTTAGTATGTATTTAAAATGCCCATCTAAGCCGTACAGAACTACAAACGGGAATGCTTAAATGGAGTAAGTTGTTATAAGTAAGGTTTATCTATTAATAATAAAAGTGTGATGGCAAATGTTCATTATCTCATGGTGCCTTTCATAATAGTTACTGAATATTTAACTAGTCAATGGCATGCATGAGATGGGAGTGGACAAGTTTTAATCATCAGAAATGAAAGCATAGCTAGAGAGTGCCAGCATTAGCATTTTTATGCAAGCCACCTGACACGCTTCTCTCTTTAGAAGATAGAATAGGTCTATAAATAGCCTAACAATGAAGCCCTTCAGAATGGAATGTGATGAAGATGCTTAGTAGCTTCCCCATCCCTATTTTCAACACAATACCAAGCAGGGCTTGAATTCCTGACACGTGGTAGTCCATGTAGAATTCTGTGGTGATAGATAGTGTTTAGCCAGCCTTTGTGGGCATAGATTTTTATTATTGAATATGGATGTGAACCTCAGAGTATGCTTGGACACCACAGATTGGGTAGAAATGTGTGTTGTGCTTAATTGAAAAAGGAAGAGGAAACAAAAGCTCTCCTTAAGATACCAAAGATGTTTTTGAAAAACAAATAAATAAACAAAATATTATTAACTTAAGCTCTTAAAAACCACTTGTCAGAAGTTAAGAGCACTTGTTGCTCTTGCAGAGGACCCGGGTTTGATTCTGACACCCACGTGGTGACTCAAAAGCATCAGTAGCTCTAGTTCTGAGGAATCTAATGCTCTCTTTTGCCCTCTATGAACGTCAGACACGTTTGGTACACATACACACTTGCAGGCAAAACACACAGAAAGTAAATGAATAAATAAATAAAGGAAGAAAAAGAAAGAAGCAAACAACAACAACAATAATAATGAAATGAACAAAACAAAACCAAGCTATAATTCACCATAGTAGAGTCTGAAAGATGGATCCAGCAAAGTACCGTGTCTTAGGGTTTTACTGCTGTGAACAGATGCCATGACTCTTATAAACGACAACATTTAAATTGGAACTGGCTTACAGGTTCAGAGGTTCAGTCCATTATCATCAAGACAGGAGCATGACAGTGTCCAGGCAGACATGGAGCTGGAGTAGCTGAGAGTTCCACCTCTTGATGGAAGACAGCTAGGAGGAGTCTGGCTTCCAGGAAGCTAGAATGAAGGTCTTAAAGCACACACCCACAGTGACATACCTACTCTAACCAGGCCACACCTCCTAATAGTGCCACTCCCCAGCCCAAGCATATACAAACTATCGAAAATCCCTTGCAAAGTTACCCTAAGCAGTGTATTCTTAAACTCTGAAATTTTTATTAATTACATTTCATTTTCTATGTTTCTAGTACTTTACCTAGTATTTCAGTTGCTAATTTAACATTAAATATTAGGTTTCTAGCGGTATTGTTTTTTAATGTGACTGAGTTTTTATTTACAGACATCAGCCTAATTTTTTGTAGACTATTTAAATATCATCTGACTTTCACATACTCTCTTTCTACCTTTCCGGAACAATTACCACCAACCTCTAGATGTGTTCACTTTCCTATTAACTTTCTAGATACTGAGAATAATAAATACCATTACTTTCTACTCCCTCTCAAACAATTTCTTCTTTCCTACTCAGAATAGCCTCAATATTGAGATAGCCAGCTGCCCTTGTAACTACTTCGCTTGGTTTTATTTTGCTTGAAGCTCCCCGCCTCACGTATCTCTTAAATACTAAAAATACCTTTAATCCATTCTAGCTGTTAGCTAATCAGTTACTTCTATTTCTATATATATATTTTTAAAGTTTTATTCCTATATATTTGGTTTTGTTTTAGTGGTTTGTAATGTTCCCCACACAATTTCTCCACTTGTAAGTTTCAAACTGTCGAAGTGAGTCCTGTCTAACTCCTACTACTTTATGTCATATTGTTCTGGCTGGTTTTTGTCAATGATCTAAACTGAGACATAACTGAAAATAGGGGATCTTCATTGAAAAAAGTCTTTCCATATGATTTGCCTGTAGGCAAATTTGTAGGGCATTTTCTTGATTAATGATTGATATGAAAGAACCAAGATCTCTGCAGGTAGTACCACCCCTGGGCAAGTGACCATTGAGGGTATAAGAAAGTGGACTGAGCAAGACATTGAGAGAAAGTAAACAGTGTTTCTCCATGGCTTCTGCCTATCTCTAGGTTCCTGCCTTGTGTTCCTATCCTGACTTCACTCAGTGATGGAGTGTAACCTATGAGTTGTAAGGTGAAATGGACCCTTGTCTCCCAAAATTGCTTTGTTTAAGGTGTTTTTAATCACACTGATAAGAAAAAAACCTCAACTAAGACAATGGTCACAAGAAACTACTTTTATTTAATTATTCAAGTAAAATATGTCACTTCTTATGACAATCTCTGCTTCCTTGAAATTTATCATTATTACTGCAACTCTTTGTAAGAGAAGAATATTTGCTATTAACCATAATTTGGTTTTATATCTGCTATGAACAATTTCCTGTATCTCTCACTATCATCTCAAAACAGTAAGCCTCAAATTTATATGCCTACAGAGGTCAAACAGATATGTCTGTGTGTCAGTGATAAAGCTTTTAACAATTTCCAGGATGCTAAAGGCTATCATAAAGCAAAAAGGCTTTAAAATTGAACTTCTCTATATGTGTAAGAAACTTAACAATATGGTCTTTCAAGGGAGAAGAATAGCTCATTAGTAACCTCAATTAGGTCAGCCCATTAATTTCACAGTGTCAGTCAGCCCCATGTTGGAAGCCAAAGGAGAGAATTTTCACAGATATTTGCAAGAATTCACAAGTCCAGGGGTGGTGGGCTATCATTAGATGTTTTCTGGTCCACTAAATAATCACTGTGACTTCTGGAGTACACCAGGGAGGCAAGTAATGGCAGGAAGATAGTAACTACAGCCTAATTGGCTATTCATTGTGATGGATAAATTGCTCCTCTGAGTGGCACATACAAAGACACAGCTGAATCAATCAGTAGCAGAAGGGGAGCAGAAAGCAGCTATTCTTATAGCTAGCGCACGAGAGTAAGAGTCTTATGGATACTGTATTGGCATATAGTCGATTAAGGGAAAATTTAGATCATTTGGAACACCCTTCAGATCTTCCTAAATTTATGCCCGTCTTTTTTCTTCCAAGTAGATTCAAGATATAAATGAAAGTTTGAGTCCAGAGACATTTGACACTATCTGAGAGTGATGTCATGAATACCCATGATGCTTCTGTTTCCTTCACATTTTTCTGTACTCCTACAGATAAGCATCTGTATATGAATTATAGAAAACATGAGTTTTCTGTTTTCTATGCTGTATGGCAGACAAAATGTCCTTTCTTTTTAGAGTTTTTAAGAAACCATGGAGTTCTCGTGTTTCTATGTAGCACATGGCAGTTGTCTTTTTCACTGTCTTCGAGTAGTTTCCAGTGGTGGAAATTAACATCTCCCCATGTGATACTAGCCTTGGAAAATAACAATAGTATTGCTTTCTCTGAAGCATGGGGGTGGGGCATATGTACTGCTCATTATTAACAATTTGGGTGCTCAATGCTCTGAATTTTCCTATCATATCACATATTTTGTATGCAGCTGCTGTCTGGATGCCTTCATTTGATTTGTGCAAATTGAGCTCCAGATATCAGTAACATGAAGCTGGTAATTCGGCTTTTGTTATTACTCTGGGGGATAAATTGTTCTTTGTATTAGAACAGAAGTTTTAAATCTTCTATGTGTATCCATAAAATTTCTATTTTTCAGACCATTCACGGTTCCTATAGAGTTTACTTCTTAGTTTATTTATTAGCTATTCATTCATTCATTCATTCATTCATTCATTCATTCATTCATTCATATTGGTTTTTAGACAGGATCATACTGAGTGGTCCAGGCTGGTCTGAAACTCACTAGGTAGACCAGATAAACCTTGAACTCACAGAAATCTTTCTGTCTCTGTTTTCTGAGTCCTAAGATTAGCATGTTCTTTAACAGTCAATAAAGCATAAAATGTGTGTAGTCTCAACCTTTCTACTTTCATTAAAGCCTATATCCCACTTGCTCTTTTCATACTCTATTCTGACCTCTCTTTTGTGATGCACACTGGACTCTGTATTTTGTCCATTTTCAGTGGCAAGTAGTTAATAATCTAAACTTGTTTCCTTAGGGAGACATTAATCTGGAATGTTGGCACAATTTAATTATACATGTCTCACCTGTGCAGACTGTAATAGGTTTACAGTTAATTTCAAATCCAAGGCTGAGACTGAGTGTAGCACTTTTGCATATGATTTAAGGCAGCTGTTTCATCTGTAATTTTCAATTATTGTTTTTGAGATTATAACATCATTTCTCCCTTCACTCCCCTCACTTCAAACTCTATCATATACCTCTCCTTGCTCTCTTTCAAATTCATGCCTTCTTTTGTCATTGTTATATTCATACACACATATACATGCATACACATACATATGTATGTATACATATATGTAAATATATGCAGACATAAACACACATATATATTTGTATTTATATATATTTGTGTGTATGTATGTATGTGTACACAAACACACACACCACACACACATATATGCATATATATATATGCCTGCTCACTCTATATAATGTTACATGTTTGTATACATTTTCAGAGCTGAGCATTTGATGCTGGATATCCAATTGTGCTTTTCTGTGAGGAAGAGTATTACTTCTGCTCTCAGCACTCCTTATTTTCCTGCAGTTCTTCGTGTAGGGTTGAGGCCCTGCAGGCCTTTCCCAGCCCACTTTCACAAGTTACTGTTGTTGTTCTTGTTTAGGTCATGTTTAGGCAGTCTGTTGGTGACCCTTTATAAGTGTAGCTTCTGGCATTCATAGGACACACCTCATAGCAAACTCCATGATTTTTGGTCTCTTATAATCTTTCTGCTTCCTTATATAATGTTCTTTGACCCTTATGTGGGAGTTCTTTTGTAGATGTATCTAGTGTTACTGGGAGGGACAACTCTGCATTTTGATGGGTTGATGGTTTTTTGTAATTGTCTTCTTATGTTGCAAAGAGAAGTTTTCTTGATGAGGGATGAGGGCTACACTTATCCACAGGTATAAGGGCTAATATTTGAAATGTATTTTAATCACTTGCATTTTATAACAGTAAAAGGTTTTTTGCATGCTTATATTTCTTTGAATGAAATCTCGATAGAAGCTTTAATAATTGCCACTATCAATTAGCATTATCTGAAAAGTAAAAAGTAAAGATGGGGAAACAAGATGACTTAAAAAGAAGCATGGCAGTCCCAATCAGACTTGGCAAAGGAGTATAAGAAAGCACCCCAGCTCAGGGAGAAAATGTCTATTTTCATACTGAAGAACCCACTAGCTATATTTTATTTCAGTTCACATAGATAAAATAAGATAACAATACTGACAAACATTTCCAGTTAATATTCTAAAATATCACAAACAAAGAGAAGAGGAGCCCTATGTAAAAGCAAGAGTAATGCATAGTAATGCCATTAAAACATAGAAGCACACATTACCTTTTAAATCACAAATTTCTACTCCATTATGAAGGCATTACACATGTCATGCCCAAAGCAGTCATGGCATTCTTTTCTTTACCTCTAAATATTATGTAATGATCTTCTTAAGATCAATCAGATGTCTGGAGGCTATAGCTCAGTGGGTAGAATGCTTGTCCTGTAAACATGATTCTCTGAGCTTGAATCCCCAGCACCAATGTAAAAAGCTGGGCATGGTCGAGTGTGCCTGTAATCCCAGAATCTCAGGGAAGCAAGGGATACAGAAGTAGCTCTGACACTTGCTGGTCAACCTCTCCAGGTAAACAAGGGAGCTCCAAGTCCAGTGAGAAGCCCTACCTCAAAAATAAGGGAACAAATCATTGAGGAAGTCATCCGTCAACCTCTGACCTCTAAACACACACAAAAAACCCATGCACACACAACACCCCCCCCACACACACACACAGCTACTCACACACGTGCATACATACAAAAGTGTTTAGGTATTTTGTTTTGTTTTGAGTGTCAAGGACTTTTTCTTGAAAACCAAAATATTCTGAATGAGTTTGGGTACTTGTGTATTTGTATTTGCATCATTTTTAAAAATTTTTCTTTATTCTTCTCTCATATGTGTCCTTACAACTGTCTCTCCTCTTCCCAGTTAACACCAAACCTCCCCTTCCCCCTCCCCTTCCTGCCCCACCCATCTACTCCTCCATTCCTCTTCAGAAAAGAGCAGGTCTTCAAGTGATATTAACAGAACATGGCATATACAGTAAGACTAGGCACAGACCCTTATATCAAATCTGGAAGAGGCAGCCTAGTAGGAGAAAAAGGGTCTTGTGAGCAAGCAAAAAACTCAGTGACACACCACTCTGACTGTTGCGAGTCCCACAAAAAAAATTCCAAGCTCAACAACCACAGCATGTATGCAGAGGACCCAGCGCAGATACACTCAGGCTCCACCATTGTTTCTGTAGTCCCTGTGAGCCCCCTCTAAGCCCTGCTTAGTCAAGTTTTAAAATAAATAAATCAAACAGTAGAACGACCCTATTATTCAAAACTAGCAAATACCTAAAATTTTCAATTAACTCAACATAAACTTTCCAGAGGATTGTAATTTTGTGTCGTGTTTATTGGTTGCCCCTGAGAACTCATATTATGTGTGCATATTTATTATCACTTAAACATGTTCAGAATATACTTTCAAGTGAAAATCCTGGATACATAAAATTGCCATAATTCCCTTTACTGACAGTATAATAGAATTAGGGATAAAAATATGTTTGCAAAATTGGATGTTTTTAGAGAAATTTCTTGTCTTTGAGTCCTTGTTCTTCAGGCAACTAACTCTGTCCCTGGCTATTTTGTTTCAATTCATAAAGACATAGTGCTTTGAGTTCTGTGCTAACTTCCTGTTTTATAACTTCACACCTGACATATGGAAGGAAACCCCTTCAATCACACATGTACCATCACTGATTTCAGCTACTGAACACTGAACAAAATAACATCACAAACTAAATGAAAGGGTTTTACACAGCAAGAGATAAAGTCTTCCAAAGAAAACTGCATGTTAAATGTTTTATATTAATTTACTTGAAAATGTTAATTATTCATTTTTAGCTGATTAATAGTGTTATATGTATCATGATGTGTAGTCTATAAATTCACATGGAAATGTCATCTTAATGCATAATTTTCATAATGACTTCCACAATCATTAAGAAAGTATCATCTGAAACCATGGAAACTAAATGAAATCCCAGTTACCTGGGGTATATTAACTATGTTCTAAGGTTTGGGGAATACTTATGTTTGCTCTGTGGGTTTGTTGTTGCGATTATATAAGTAAGTTCAGTGTTTGAAATAAGTCCTAGCAGATAGAAAAATGTTAAGTTCCAGAAATATTCCTCTTATTCACCATTTTTCCTTTTTAGGTTTTTCAGCAGCATATCCAGACCTATCCTCCTTCTCCCCACTGCAGGCTTGCCTGTCCACTGCTGGTCTTTCTTGTTAACACTATACTCTAGTACAGCAGTTCTCAACCTGTCACTGGCAAGGTCTTTGGGGGTTGAATGATCATTTCACAGGATTTGCATATCAGATATCCCGCATAGCAGATATTTGCATTTCCTCATAAGAGTAGGAAATTATAGTTGTGATGCAGCAACGAAAATAATTTTATGGTTGGGGGCACCACAAATTGAGGAACTGTATTAAAGAGTCACAGCACTGGCAATGTTGAGAATCACTGCTCTAGTGTCTACTGCATTCTTCAATGGCAGCTGCACTTAAAGGGTAGAACCAGGGAGTCCCGAATTCTAACTCAGTTTCTCTGTGACCATCTTTGAACCCTTGGATAAAGCCCTTACATTTTCAGTACACACAGTGTTTTAGTGTTACTGGGATTGAAGTAAAGCAGACAAACAATGATTTGTACATCTTTAAAGCAGCAAGGAGGAGCACATGTGGCCCACAACATCCAAAAGTTGAATTGTTTTGTTGTCCAAAATTGTTTTCTCATTTTGGACTCTTTCCTTGACAATTTGAGATCTACTGAAAGCTCATTGTCTCTCAGTCAATCTTGCAAATGAGTTCTGATGGTATGTCACTGTAAATAAGCAATTAAAGATATGTATTTTCTTTCAAAAGATGTTTAAGTCTGGTACCTGTTAATGTGACCTCATTTGAAAATATGTTCTTATAAGATGATTGAGTTCATAAGAGATGGATTATGATTTAGTTTCCTTTTTTGCTGTTAAAGATAAAATATTCTGACAGAAACAATTCAAAGACAAAGGGTTTATTTCAGCTCCTAGTTCAATGATATTCTTTCTGATGGTATGGTATTCAACATAACAGGAGCTTGAAATACCTGGTCACATGTCATCTATAGTCATAAAACACAGAGGGATGAATGTCAATGCTAAGCCCATTCTGTCCATTTTATACAGTCCAGGAGTCCAGCCAGGGATTGCTAATGCCTACAGTGTACAGCTCCTCTCAGCTCAGTTAACACAATCAAATAGCCTCCTATGGACAAGTCCAAAGTCCCATCTCCTAGGTGATTTTATTTTTTCACAGTCTGACATTAGCACTATCACAGGATCTTAACATCAGTTGACTGATAGTCTTATATAAAAATCTGGACCCAGAGACATCAAAGCATCCAATGAAAACTAAATGTAAAGTTTAAGTTAAAGTTTATAGTGATGAGTCCACATTCCCAAAGATGCTTGCCAGGGAACAGTGGATGGCAGGAGGGAAGCATGGAGGCTGTCCTTTGTAGCCTTCAGATGGAACCCTGTTAATGGCAGTCATTAACAAAGGAAAAGCATCAATATGTGAACAAATATTATTGTAACCCATGCAATGCTTATAGTTTTACCTTATTAAAATATGCTAAAAATTTACTTGGCTTAGTTTCACTTGGTATTACTCATCAGAGGAATTAGAAAGCATTTCATTAAATAGTTGGTAATGTGAGATTTGCTCCTTTGTTTTGAGTGGAAAAAACAAAGTATCTTGAGTAGGGTTTTGCGTGCATTCGTTTTTCCTCAACATGTGCTTTGTAGCTTTGGGTAGTACTTTGCATACAATTTGTCCAAGGTAACTCCATTTGCTAGCACAGTTAGGTAGATACAAACTTTAAAAGTCTTTCTCTTCAGGCCAAGAGGCTCTCCTGGGCATTTTTTAAAAATTAGGGCAGACGTCATTTAATTTTGCAGATCATGAATCAATTATTTCAAACCACTGAAAGGTTAATTTGTACATCTACACTAATGGTGCTTTTAAAAAGAAACACATTTTTTTCTTTAATAGATTAATTTGGAAAAGAAACAAGGAGTTTTTAAAAATTAGGTTTAAAAGTGGAAATAATCAAGATAAGTGTATATGTAGGTGAAGGGCAGGGTGTGTACTTGTTTCCTTTTCTCCATCACTTACTGCCTTAGTCAGGGTTTCTACTGCTGCAACAACATTGTGGCCAAAAAGCATGGTGAGGAGGAAAAGGTTTATTTGACTTATACTTTCAGACCACAATCCATCATTGAAGGAGATCAGGACAGAAACTGCAGCAGGACAGGAACCTGGAGGCAGGAGCTGATACAGAGGCTATGGAACAGTGTTATTTACTCAGTATGCTTTCTTATAGAATCCAGGACCACCAATCCAGAGATGGCACTACCCACAATGGGCTGGGCCCCTCCCGCATTGATTGCTAACTGAGAAAATGTTCTACAGCTGGATCTCATGGAGGCATTTCTTCAACTGAGGCTCCGTTCTCTGTGATGACTCCAGCTTGTGTCAAGTTGATACACAAACAAGCCAGTGCATTTATTAACTCATTTCTATAACTCTCTCATGTTTTATAGCACTATAAGCTTAAGATCATAATGAGATTAAAACAAGGTTTTTACAAGCCATCCAATTAGCTCATAAGCACAGCACTTTGGGGAGACACTGTGTATAAGGCCTGGTAACAGAAATATATATGATTACTTCATTTTCTTTTTAGTGATTCCTAAAAATTTTTCACCCAACCTGTCAATACCTTTAAGACCTCCAGGGACATATTAATAAAATGCTATCATTCCTCAAAGAGTACATTTACTATGCTTCTTGTTAATTCCCATTTCAAAGGGAGATAGATTTTCTGAACTACAAAACTGATGATAACAAACTATGACTTGTTTTCTTAGGCCCATGGCTCATGGGCTAAGTTACTGGCCATTTAATACTTACATATTCTTCCCAAATGTTGAAGTGTCCCTGAGATTTTGAAGTACTTGCTGCATATAAGACAACAACATGGCTGACACATGGCAAGTTTTGTCAAGATTCTATCTTGTCTGGAAAACAGTATCATTTTTACTGATATATTTTTTCTTATATTTTATGTGTAAGTAGAAAATAAAGTGATACAAAGAGGGTTTAAATGTGTATCTGTCACTTTTGATAGTCTGTGTTATACCCTAAGCTTAGGCATCTTGTTCTCTGGTTTCTCATCCAAATAACCACTGGGCTTACAGAACAATATCAGTTGTTGAATCAGTGACTCTTTTTTTTTTTTCCTGACAAAAGCAACATAGTGAAGGATTTATTTATTTGGCTCACAGTTTTAGCATACAGTATGCTACTGTAGGAAAGTCATGGTGAGTGTAGGCAGTTGGTTATATCATGGTTGCAGTTAGGATTCTGAGAGAGGTGAGTGCTTTGCTCTGTGCTCTCCCCCCCCCCTTTTTTTGCTCCAGGACCCTAGCAAGTGGTACACCAGCTGCATTTAGGGCTGGTGTTTCCATCTACAACTTAGAAAATTCTTTGGTCTCCAAGGTGATTTTAGAGCCCTTCATCTTGACAATCACAATTAATCATCATGGCTGCTCTGACCTGTGGGTCTGATTTTCAAAGCCGGTTCTTTCTCTAGGCATTCTTCAATATCCATGGTAACATTGTGGGCATCTATTTAAAAGTTGACTCATCATGATTTACTAAAACAGCGTTCATTTTCCTGATCATTGTACTGATTTACTCTCATAGATTTTAGAAGGAGACACAGTAGATGCCCAGAAAGATCTTTCGTCCTTTCAAGAGAATTATACCATAAAATAAAGTGACAGGCAGTGGTTCCTATCAACACTCACTTTGCCTGCAGCAAGTCATTCAGTCTACCTGAGCTGACAAGGGGAATTGTGTCTGTTCACTCGGATCTGCACTGGCAGTTGCCTAGGTCAGATGCTGCCTGCAAAACTGCGTATTATATTATTTAAATGTAGAGGAAATTGTAGGGAATGCTTTGCAAAATCTGCCGTCTGTTTTCAATTCCTTCTCTCCACCACAGTAGAAACATGACACAAATTTTACTTCTCTATAGAAAGATCACTATCAGAAGTATATTTTAAAGAGAAATACATAGAGCTACACCCTTTATGGCACTGATGACCTGTTGCTATCCTGTCTTATGTACTGGATGTACTGTTGGGAGGCAGCTCCCGAAGACTTGCCTGGCACAGTGCTTTGCTTCTGACAGCAAAGCTACCTATGAGGAATTATCATTATTTATTTTAATCACTAAAAAGTAAGAACAAAAGGGCAACAATTTGAGTCACAATGGCATTGTCTAATGTGTATTATAAAATAGCCCATTTTTCAGCATGGGGCTTTGAAAAGGTGTATCCTAAGCACATTATGTGTCCTGTTTTTTTTTTTTTCAGTTTTAAATCAAACCACCTCTGCTGTCAAAATAATAAAAATTTGTAAGTTTTTGCAGCAAATTGCTGGTTTCATTTGTTCAGTTAACAGCACTTAGAGAGTACAGAGTGGAAGGATGCTGCTTTATTACTGTTAGTCAAAGCCACATTCACTGCATTCATCATGATATGTCCTCACAACTTTTATTTGTTTCCAAGAGATAGGAAGAAAATCTTCCTGCCTTTTTCTGTAGTGAAGTCTGAGTCAACTAAACCAGTGATAACAAGCCTCCAGGAACACAGCTATGACTATGATATTTCTAATGGCATTGCTTTTATCTGGCACACTCCTTCAGTTTTATTGGGTATAATTTACATATATACAATTTACTATCCTTCAATGTACAGTTTTATTAACTGAATACTGAAAGAGCTTTCCAGGTTTCCATAACAAGGTACTACAGACTACAATGTGTTAAACAATCGAAGTCTATAACTTTATAGACTGTGGTTGGAATTAGTTTAAAAGCAGAAACAAACTTCCCTGGAAGCTGTCAGTCATTTATTAAATTTTTATCATTTTGACCCACGTCAACTGTTGCCTATATGAGCATTTGACTGCACAGATCGGTTGCTGCAGCAGATGTGAGCCAGTATTCTTTGTGCAGGCATGGTCCGACTACTGCTGGTTTGTATTCTCTGTGGTATGTTTACTATGTTAAATGATTTATTTTCCTTTAGAAGGGATTTAGGTATTTGTTTTATCTGTGCGATTACAGATGATGCAATTATTTCAATCTGAGAAAACTGTTTTTGTTAATAGACATACACTCATCTCATCTCGAGAGGTTGCTGACTTCTTGCTCATAACTCTGAATCTGGGTTATACACTGTGCTCTTGCAAATCTTCACAGGCAACCCACTTTGGAACTGTTCCTCTCTGAAACTTTCATTGGTGAAAGCAAAGCTTGGCTTATTATAAAGTCATATTAAAAATCTAGTAGGGTAATTTATGAGGAAATAGAGTAGAAAGTACTCAGAGCAGCCATGATTCTGATGAGTGGAGAAAATCAAGTTGGTACTTTTTTTTTTTATTTCAAGATATTTTATTTTCAAAATGGGTCACAACACAAGCTTTTGGCCCATTCTGCCAATGTACAAGCTACAAATGCTTACTCAGCAGCTGAGGGACACATGTTAGTATCATGTCTGAAAAGTGAATAAAAATCCATATAAAACAAATATTCAAAGTTTCCATAGGAACACAATAAGTGTGACCCCCATCTCCTAACCTTCCAAACTGCATTGGTGCCACCCTACTCTCACAAAGACATTCCAGACTAGCAGTAACTAAGTTAAATGGTCCCCCCAATGCCTTAATTCAAGCTAAACTTGCAGGTAAGAGCTATAAGAATGGCATCTACACGTTGATCCTAGCAGCGCCAGGGTGACTGTCCATCCCGCTCTCCTGAGCACAAGACATGGGCAGAGTGCCAACATCCTGCTCCTCCACTTCTGGTGGGAAGCCATGGCTCTGGATCTGCTTCATGAGTTGCCACATTGGCCGTGACATCACATAGTAGATGTTTGGCCTCTGGAACCCATTGAAAGTAGAAGCAGCAGCAACGGTGTGTGCACCCATGTTCTCAAACAGCATCCAGTCGCCCACATGCATTTCAGGCAGGTTACAGCGCTCAACGATTCGATCAAAGCCATCACATGTTGGTCCCCAGACGCTGGATGAGTAATACTTCTCATCTGGCTTGGGTCTCTCCTGCAGCAGGGCCTTCACATGTGCATGATCGTAAAGAATGCAGTTAAATGATCCATATACTCCATCATTCACATAATACATGAAGGCTTGCTCATCTGACTCATCTTCATCGTCTGAGCCGGTCTGCTCCTTCCACACGTTTTTTTTCTTTCTTTTCTTTTCTTCAATTATGTTGACGGAAAGTGTGAAAGCTGAGGTGACATAGTATCTGCCTGGCTCGGCTATGATTCTCATTTCAGAGTCTGCTGGGAAGTACTTGTCCAGAACTGGGTTGATTACACTGGTGATCTCTTCAAATTTAAGCTTTGTATCTTTAGATCCAGGAAAGCCATCACCAATATCAAGCAGATCCATGCTGAAGCCAACTTCTGTTTCCATGTCAAATACGCAGCGGGCATCTGACACTGCCTACACGAAGGTCTCAGGGTCAGTACATCCACTGCCCACATGGAAGCTGACACCAATGACATCAATATTTAGTTCTTTTGCCCGTTCCAAGAGAAGCCTGCTGGTTTTGAGTGTGGCACCAAACTTAACACTGAGGCGACAAACTGCTTTGGAGTCATCAGTGGCAATCCGTAAAACCAACTTTGCCTTTGGATGTGCTCTGGCAACTTTCATCAATTCAATTTCACTGTCAAAAGTCATCATCTGGACTCCATTACTGGCAGCATACTTGATTTGCGACACTTGTTTACATGGATTTGCATAGATAATCCTCTCTGGAGGCACCCCAAGCCCCTGCACCAACTGTATTTCAGTCTTGCTTGCACAGTCAAATCCTGTCCCGATAGCAGCCAGGGTGCTCACGATGGCTCTGCTGTCATTACAATTGACTGTATAAAAGGGAGTAACACGGGGAAGAGCTTTTAACCACCTCAGATGCTTCTTTAGAATGTCTCCGAGGTCCGCAACATAGAAAGCATCCTTATCGTCAGAGGAAGAGACTTCATTGATTTTTTGGTCCAGAATGTCCTTAGCAGTAAAGCCTTCATCGAGGATATGGCAGTCAAACTCTTCCTTCGTAAAGCTACTCATGGTTCTCAGTGTGCCTACAGAAAACCTAGAGATCGAATCAATTATTGCCAGCTCCTCACAAGGCCAACTTATCCAAGAACTCTGAATGCTGTCTCCTTGGAGCGGTGGAAGCACTCACAGTACAGTGGCTCCACTGCCCGGACCCATGGAGATGCCGAACCCCGAGGAGCGCCAGCGCTGTTCGCCAGTCAGCTGGCTCGACAAGCCCACCACAGACACTGACCCGAGGTGGCGCCAAGCTGCTAACTGAGGGCGGCCAGCGGCTGCAGGGACTGACCAGGTTGGTACTTTTTAATGCAGAATCTTTGTTCATATGTCACCAAAGAAAAGCTTTGGCAGTTAAGAACTCCACAAAACCCCATTAAACCAACACAAACACCCCTTTTAAAAAGCACAAGTGAAATAGCTATAGTAAGTGGACAAACAAGAAGATGCTTTAAGTACATAAAGAGTTAGAGAAGAGGTACACAGATGAAAGAGCAAAGGAATTTAACGTACAGAGAGCTGGAGTGAGATGGAGTGTAAAAACTGGAAACAAGGAAGGCACATTTTTTCAAATGCTAAAATTCAAAAATGACTTTGAGTATCTGCTATGAGACGTGATGAGCTCTCTGAGGTCTTAAGAAAATGATAAGGCACAGGGTCTCACTCAGAATAAACAGAATAGTCTCTGCTGGAAACGGCTGCATAAACATGACTGGAGCAATGGCAATATCAGTGAAGATATTAATGTGCAAGGGGGAAAATTTCATGAGGTCCTGCCCTAGACAAAGAACTACAGGTAACCAACGACTGTGGAGCAGGGTGTTAATCTCTTCCAGGGATGTGATGTGTCTCTTTATTGGTCTGGAAGCCATATACATACAAATAGCATACATAAACTCAGTAGATTGTGTGTGTGTGTGTGTGTGTGTGTGTGTGTGTATGTATATACATATACACAAATATATGTAAAAATAATAATAAAAGAGAAAGAGGTTGAATTTGAAGGTTTGGGGAGTAGGGAAATGGTTTGAGGCATGAAAGGGAGGAAAAGGTGATATAATTCTATTTCAATTACAACATGTTTAAAACACTGAAGGTGAGAGATGGCTAAGTTGGTAAAGCACCTGCCATGCAAGGTGAGAATGTGAGTTTGGATCCCAGTACCAATAGAAAATCTGTGCAGGGTAGAGGGTGCCTACAACCCTAGTGTTGGTGGAGTCTGCACTGGGGCAGGGACAAGAAGAGTTCTGGTGTTCCCTGGAGAACTCAGTGCACTTTGAGTCCAGTGAGAGAACTTGTCTCAAGACAAACAAATGAACAAAAAACCAAACCAATGACAAAATGTGAAGTAGAGATCAGGAGAACAAATCTAAAATCAAAACTCTTACTGCTACATATCCACATGTGCAGGAAAACCACACATACACATGCTTATATACAACAAGCACACATGCACCCACACAGATGTGAATTTACTCACTCATATGACCAGGAAGTTCAGGGGCCAAGCAAGCTTCAGGGTAGTATGACATAGCGGTTCAGCATCTTTAATGATCTAGGACTGTCTTTATTTTTGTTTTCTCTCTACTTTCCCTTCCAGGGACTCAGACCTGTTTTAAGAATTTCTTTCCTAATAATCAGCTTATATTTCTCTTAGAAGTTCAAAACCCTTTGTATTATTTTCTGTAGGTACTGTACTAACTTTAGTCCATACATTGATTACCAATCAATTACTGGGTGAAGGGGATGTGAATATGATAATTATGTATTTCAGCCAGGTTACATCAGACATTCGTGAGTCAAGAATATCTAACCAAATATAATGGTTACACAATGGGAAAAATCTGGGTTTTGACAATAAAATGAAGTGACTATTAATTCTGGTACTTGGTTGACAATAAGGAAAAAAAATCACTGTACAATCCGTACTAAGATAACCAATCAATAGCACACATAATTCCAAAGGAAGAGAGAATATAGCACGCCCTTAAAAAACTGGGTGAGTATGTGTGCAAAAGGTCTACGCTTATGTACAATTATTTTGCTTTTATTCCATTGGAGAAAACCTCCATGGTCTTTGTGTTATTTTAGTCTTTCACTATTAGAGATGAGTTTTGAAAAAGGGAAAATTGTGACTGTTACTCAGATATGAAAATGCATACAAGTTGAATATTTTATTTACCTTATTAATGAGGAAATCACTGGGGTGTTACAACCAATTTAAAGAAGAGTCCCCAAGCAGAAATTTATTTAAAGGAACATCAAAGTCAATGTACACAGAAAAGCAATAGGTAGAGCCATCAATTGAGCCTGGAAGGACAAAATTTGCATGTCTACATATTATTTTGTATTGCTATCAGTTATTGCAGTTCACATGAGTTTGAGAGTAACCCCTACAGGATCACAGTGGATAAAGGAGAAGGACGAGCAATTGGAGAGCACGGTTTTCTCCTGAAGTTCTCATTGGCATTGTAGCTATAACCATATCTTACATACTCAGGCCAAACAAACACAAATAATCAATTGACCTCTTGAAAGAATGGGGAATGTGCTCAATACCTTTTTTGCTCTTTCAATCATGGGTGTCAATTTTATGGAAAATTTTAGAATGAAGGTTTTACATTCCCCCCTACAGGACATACATATCTTTATGCTAGAAGGATAAAATCAGCTTTTTATATTATTTTGTGTGCATGTAGATGTAGTGTGTGTTTGTGTGTGTGTGTGTGTGTGCGTGCGTGTGTGTGCATGTGCGTGCGCACACACATGCAGAGGACAGAGGACAGAGGCCAATATTGAATACTTTCTTGCAGGTGCAATCAACTTTTTTTGTATGTAGGTCTCTCATTAGGCTGGAGTTCACCAAACAATATAAGCTGACTGGCCAGTGCCACTCTAGGATCTGTCTGTTGCCACCTTCCCTCAGTTGAGATTACAAGTGTGTGCACACATGGTGCCATCTTGCTCATATTTTTTATTTTCCAGAGTTGGGTTGTGAGTATTGAACACAGGTCTTGGAGATTGCAAGGCAAGAACTTACTGACTGAGCCACTTCCTTAGCTCCAGTTTGGTTTAAATTTTAAATAGCAATTTTGTATCTTTTTGGATGTTCTCTGACTCCAGAGATTATAGCAAATAATTTAGTATGGGGATTTTTTAGTACCCTATTAGTTTATTAATCATACATACATCACTAACAAGGGAAATGGCATACACATTAAAGTCATTTATTACTCTTTTAAAGACAACAACACAGAATAATGGCAGAATTCAGACTAATCATTATTAGCAATATTATAAGATTGACAATTTTAAGACACATAGAAATGAAAGATAACAAATATAGACACAACCAAATCTCTACAAGCTTACTGTTGAGTCAATGAAATTAACAGAACAACAGAATAGAGTCCAGCCTTCAGAAATAGTAGTAAACTCTTCTACAGAAAGACCATTATTAAGGAATTTTAGAATAGAGGATTTTCAAAGAAAGATAACATCCCAAATACAGCCACATAGGGGTATTCTTCCCCATGATTGTCTACAAAGTTTATCCCTCCCTTTCAGAAAGTCTTCAGGCTGACCACCTTTCTTTGCTACCATATCTGGGATCTCTGAGTAAGATAAAGCAGAAATATGTTGCATTTCTCAAAAAAGACAAAACTAATTTAAGCCTTATGACTTAAAGGATGATATTAAAAGGTAGTTGAAAGAAAACAGAATGATAATGGGAAAATAGAATCCAGAATAATTTTCTTCCAAATGGATGTCATTGCTTTACAGTCTCTCTTTGCTAAGGGCACAAGTCTGAATGCTCCCTTTCCATTTTCCAAGGCCAAGTCTCCCTCACATACTCAAAGAAACTCAAAGATAAAATGTCAGAAAAGCCTGGCTTCCCTTTTGAAGGTAACTAGGCTACATAGTCACCTGGAAGATAAAGAGGGGATTCCAAACCCAGGTTCTAGTTAGACTATTTTCTTTTTTCAGACAGTGCTTTTTATTTTTAAATGTATGCTAATGTTTCTTGAACATTAAGTTTTATTTTCTCCTAACTACTATTTCAGTTCAAATACACTCTTTATATGGTACATTGGCCTTTAATCCCATAATGGGCCAGGCTAATGAGAGGAGGACTGGCCATCAGTCTTCTCCAGAGCCTCTTTATGAAGGAATTTCCCCAATGGCCGTCAGCACCACTGGAAAGAAGAGTAAGCCTATGCCTAAAATGCTGCTGGTTTCTCCCCTCTGACTCATTTCTGTAAAATTTCCAAACTACCTGTAACACAGCCATAAAATATACCATCACATCGGCATGAGAGAAAATGTTCTATTACACTGAGAACTGATGCTCCAAGCCTCTTTTCAGTGGTAAATGTTCTGAGATGTTTTTAAGACACAACTTGTTCTGTTGTCAATGAATCAAAGACTCTAAAGAAAGGGTGAACCTAGATAGTCTTTATTGTTCCTTTGGCTCCCAAGTTGGAAGCAGCTCTTTGCTTCTCTTCAATAGAGGATAGGTCAATGCATTCATCGAGTGTTGTTATTTAACATATGATAGTGGTCAATACTTTGGCTGCATGATTTCATTCAGACCAGATATGTGAAGAACATTGTCATTATGGTAAAAAGTGAAATGATTAAATATGGATATGCAATTTTTCCTCTAGAATGGATCCTATAATTTAGTTTCTTAATAACATTCTTTATGTATTTTCTGTAAAGTTTACATATTTTTTCTTTGAAACTTAAAGATGTGTAGGTTGAATGGAGGTAGAAGTTTTTGAAATAATGAATAAGCAATGAATATTTCAAGAAAATTATCACTTTAATCCCAAGTTAGAAAAGAGTTCTTCTTGGTGTTTCTATTATTATAACATTTGAAAGGAGAAGAAATATGCATGACATACCAATATACTTAGAAAGTTTCTGTATGTCACACAAGATGGATGTATTTATTCATTTTCTAATTTTATTCAAAGAAATGCTTATGGAAAATATAGGTTGTCTGGATTAATAATAGTTCATTAGTAATTAAGTCTAATATTCTAGACTATAAACTACATGCTTTAATGAAATCTCTTCTTTTGAATACTTCCTGTAACAGATTGATTGCTTTCATCAGATTAAATGTTCTCTTCACCTTAAATTGACAAATTGAAAGTAATTTATACTCCCACCCTCAGTTATATATACTCTCCAGACTATCAGGAAACTGGCAGCCTCTAGGATTTGTCTCTGAAGCCAGCATGATATCTGTTTTTTGGTATTTAGTGGAGTTGCAGAATGAGATATCTTGACTGATCATTCAATTAATTCCTGATTGTGGAAAATTAATATATGATATATAAAATAAAACTTGTCAGTAACAAGCTGTGTCTTCCAAAACTATTCTCCTTTCTCTCAAACTGCTTGTCCATGCCCTTGAACCTTGGGAATTTTGGGTTTTCTTCAGGTGCTTCTTTTGTGTCACATTCTGCTGGTGACTCTCTGTGTAACTTGTCTTACATTAAAGATCTTTAATATATTTCATCAACATTTTCATGTCTTCTCTTTGTGGGTATTAAATCTCTTTCTTATCTTACTGTAATAACTTATTGTACCTGAAATATATCAGCTACTCAGGAATTAGCATTCCTCACCCCTGGTAACCTGTTGCAATCTCTTTTTGAGGATTACAATTTCAAATTAACAAAAGAAGATAGAGACATTTTAAGCAAGCTTTTTTTTCTGTGTGGAGTAGGGCAAAATGATGCAACTATGATATCAATGTCTAAAATAAGAAAACAGATTTTAGTCCTGAATTAAAGCTGTTCTGTTCAGGAAGTCTTCTGTGCCAACAAAGAGTTGACTCGGTGAACAAAAGTTCAAAGCTTCTCTTCTCTAAGGTTCAATGTACCTGGCTTTATGTTAAGGTCTTTGATCCATTTGAGTTAAGTTTTACTCAGGGTGGTAAGTATTGATCTATTGTATTCTTCTACATGCAGATATCCAGTTAGACTAGCACCATTTTTTAAAGATGCCCTCCTTTTCCCCATTGTATATTTTTGGCTTATTAATCAAAAATCAAGTGTTCATAGGTGTGTGGATTCATGTCTGGCTCTTTAATTTGATCCCTTTGAACAACTTGTCTGTTCTTTGCCATGCCATGCTTTTTTAATTACTATACCTCTGTAGATCAGGAGTAGTGAAACTTCCTGTAGTTCATCTATTGCTCAGGATTATTTTTGTTATTCTGTGCGTGTGTGTGTGTATTTACATATGAAGCTGAGAATTGTCCTTTCAATATCTGTGAAGAATTGTGTTGGAATTGATGGAGATTGCATTAAATATGTATATCATTTTTGGTAGGATGACCATTTTTACTACATTAATCCTACCAATACATTAGCATGGGGGAATCTTTCCATCTTCTGCTATTTTCTTCAAAAACTTGATATTTCATACAAGACTTTTACTTGCTTGGCTAGAGTTACTCCAAGATATTTTATATTAGTTGAAGGTATTGTGAAGGTTGTTCTTTCCATTATTTCTTTTTTAGTCCATTTTAGTCCATATATACAAAAGGGGTACCAAATTTCTGTGAGTTAATTTTGTATTCAACTACTTTGCTGAAAGTTTTTATCAACTGTAGGACTTCTCGAGTGGAATTTGGGGTCACTTGTGTACTATCATTAGATACTTTGACTTCTTCCTTTCCTATTTGTATTCTCTTGATCTTCTTTAACTGTCTTATTGTTATAGATAAAGCTTCAAGTACTATATTGAATAAGTATGGAGAGAGTGAACTTCATCATGTTCCTGATTTTAGTGGAGTTGCTTTGAGTTTCTTTCCATTTAAATTGATGTTGGCTATAGGCTTGCTATAAACTATGTTTATTATGCTTGTGTGTTTCTTGTACCCCTAATCTATCTAGGATTGTTATCATGAAGGAGTGATGGATTTTTGTCAAAGGGGTTTTCTACATCTAATGCGATGATCATGTGGTTATTTCCTTTCAGTTTGTTAATATAGTGGATTACATTTAGAACCTCATGAAACTGGAAAGCTTCTACATGACACAGTACACTGTCACTTTGACAAAGCAGCAGGATACAGAATGGGAAAATATTTTTACCAGGTACATATCTAATAGAGAGCTAATATTCAAAATATATAAAGAACTCAAGAAACTTGAAATCAACAATCCCAATAACCCAATAAAAGATAAGGTACAGATCTAAACAGGGAATTTTCAATAGGAGAAACTTGAAAGGCTGAGAAATACTTAAAGAAATGTTCAACATCCTTAGCTATCAAGGAAATGTAAATCAAAACTACTTAGATTCTTCCTTACACCTACCAGAATGGCTAGGATAAAAATAATTATTAATGACAGCTCATACTGGTAAGAATACGGAGCAAAGGGAACAGCCCTCTATAGTTGGGGGGAGTTCAAACTTTTATAGCCACTATGTAAATCAATGTGATGATTTCTCAGGAAGATGGGAATCTACTTCAAGATGCATTTATACCACTGTTGGGCATATACCCAAAGGATGCTTCATTCTATGATAGAGACACTTGCTCAACCATGTTCACTGCTGCTCTGTTTGTAATAGCCCTTCCTCCAAATGTAGATGCCCCTCAACAAAAGAATGAATAAAGAAAATGTGGTAGATTTTCATAATGGAGTACTACTCAGCTGTTAAAAAATGACATCATGGAGTTTGCAGGGAAATTGATAAAATTAGAAAAAGAATTATCCTAAGTAAAGTAACCCAGATCCAGAATGATAAAAATATGCATTCACTTATAACTGGATATTAGGTATTAAATTAATGATAATCAAACTATAATCTGTAGACCCAGAAAGATTAGGTATAAAGGGAGGCACTAGAGATTGCACAGGTCTCCCTGGGAAGGGAAAATAGAATTTATGAGTGGACTAGAGAGGAGCACAAGAATGAGGTAGGAAGGAGGGAGACATATGGGACTAAAGGAGGGAATGAGAGTAGAGTCAGCTAGAATTGAAGGGCATTTGAGATGTAGTATGGTAACCTACAATATACTAAGGTGGTCCTAATAAAGTCTCCAAATAACGAGGGCAATGGAACCCCAATGTCCATCTCTTGTCACCAAACAAAGCTTCTAGTACTGCTACTGGGTTTTATCCAATTGAATTTTTGGCCAAAAGGGTGCCATAAAAATCTCCAAACAACTCAGTCTATTGCCAAGACAGTAGGTTGCCCTCCACAGACTAAGAGCAGGATCACATTGCTGAAGGCAACACCCACACAACTCATTGAACATGGAGAGGTCGAGTTGGTACCTATAGAGAAATTTCACCCTTCTGTTCTAGTGTCTTAATATAGAAAAAAATCACTCTGCAGGCTACTAAAATAAAAATGCAAACACCAACTGAACCACAAAACCTTTGAAAGATAATCTGTCATTCTTGCAAAACATGCTAAGGCAATGGTGGTACAGCCTTGTGGTAGTAATCAACTGATATCTAATTTGACTTCAGGCCAACTCCACAAGATGGAACCTGTACTGACACTGCTTGGGTGACCAAGAACTAGAGACTAGATAGCACAGAGATCTAGGGTGAAGCCAAATACTACTTGTCTAAAAGGACTCTTATGAAATCCTGCTGTACTCAAAGTACCTTATGCCACCACCATTACAGAGATTTGCTCTTGCAGCAAATGAGAACACATACAGAGACTCATAGCCAGACATAGTGGAGAGAGAGAGAGAGAGAGAGAGAGAGAGAGAGAGAGAGAGAGAGA
>NW_021604613.1:18956688-18962272 GCF_004785775.1 Grammomys surdaster
GAGAGAGAGAGAGAGAGAGAGAGAGAGAGAGAGAGAGAGAGAGAGAAAGACCAATAGGATGTCTCCATTAAATCCCCTCAGAGCTTAGAGAATGTTGAGAAAATGGAAGTAGAAAGAATGGGGGTGGATGAGGGGACAGAGGACACCAAAAGCACAATCTAAAACAACTGAGAAAAGCTCATATGAATTCTCAGTGACAAAAGCAGCAATTTCAGGGCTTTTGCTAGTCTGCACCAGGTCCTCTGCAGATATACTGTAGTTTTTAGTACTTTTACAGAACTCTTCAACTTTCAAACGAGTGGGTCTCTAATATTTTTTCCTTTTCTTGGGGCCCCTTTTATTTTTCTGTTGGCTTGGCTTGTCCAACTTTTATATGATGATTTATTTTATTTTATTCTGTCATATTTAATTGTTATTTCTTAGATCTGGTTAGGAGAGGAGGTAAGGAGGAACTGGGAGAAGTAGAGGAAGGGGAAACTGTAATCAGAATATATTGTATGAAAAAAGAATCTATGTTTAATAAAAGTGAAAATTAATAAATAACCAAAAAGAAGTCATATCTTATAAAAATAATAATTGAATATATCTTGCCTAAAAAAAGCAATGTTCATATAAGCAGAAAACTATTAAGGAAATAAAGTCTTAGTTAAACGCAGAGTTTCAGCTTTATTCTCCCAAAATTACCAGGTATTTTCAAATATTTTACTGCCATACTGTTGGTTTCTGAAGCAGGATCTTGCTATATAACCCAAGCTGGCCTTGGCTATATACTCATATACTCATGTACTCATAGCCTGCTAAAAGTACAGGTATGATTATCATTACTAGCTTCTATTTTGAAGTCTAAATACTGAAGTAGTATATAATGTATTATTTTATATCATAAACTTTTGTACATCTAGACACCAGTTATGTTCATGAAACATCTTGAGAAGGTTTGAAGGGGAAAGTTAGTAATTTATTCATGGCAGTCCAAAAATGATGCCTGATGCACTTGATTTCCCAGTGATTTAGACTGTGTGTGTGTGTGTGTGTTTGTGTGTGCTCATAAACTTACATTCATGTTATAGGAAGATCTTTTATTTCATAAATGTTTTCATGTTTTCTCATAGGTCTTAAAAGAGAGTCTAAAGATTTTGGATCTTTATTCTTTATGTAATATATTATAATACATGATATTAATATTAGAGCCAAATCTTAAATGATTGGTGAAAGAGTTAACTTTTATGAGATAGATTATAAGAGAGATCTAAGGAGATAGGTCAATGTTCACTGTTAAGCCAGAAACCTACTTTTGGGAGCTTGCAGCACTATGCTCAGGCATTTGGTCCCTAAATAAGGTTTGGAAAATAAAACTTGAACCCTCTTATTAAGATAGCTTTGCTTACTTTGCTAGATGTTACTACTAGCCTTGCTAACCTGGAAACTAGTCTTACAGATCCATGTTGAAGGCAGAAAAAGAGAAGATGAGGTGATCCAGCTCAAGCTATAAAGTAGGACATGATGGAGGTAGTTTTCCTTCCTCTACCTGTTCCTTCCTCTTGATAGGTCCTTCATAGACTGGGTGATGCCCAGGTACTTGGTGAAGACTAATCTATTTATAAGTCTACTGATTCAAATAGAGATTTCACCCAGAAATTTGCATTCATGTATACTCAGAAACAGTACTCAATATATACATCAACAACCAATTATTCATATTGACCCAAGGTGAACTACCACCCAAATAAATCAACATAAAACTATGACCCAAAGCAAATCTAGAAGCATTCCATTGTCTTCTGCCAAAGTTCTTTATGTGACTAGTTTTAGACAAGTCTTTCAAAGAGTTTTTAACTTTTAATATCTATGATATGATCTTCATTGATCTACATTTGCATTTCATGGAAGGTTATAGGAGTGAAGTAATATAGTACATATATTTTACATCTTTCTTCATTCATTTAGCATAGTGCATTTAAGTGAACTTCTGTTCTTATATTTAGCAAGTCTAGTTCCTTTGATTTCTAAGTCACATGGGTGGGCTGCAATCTGGTTATCAATTTCTCAGTTGTAAGCATTAAAGGTTGTTTTCAGAATTTGGTAATTACAGAGTTGCTATAAAAACTTTATTTACATATTTTAGATGGTGTTTCTCTTTTTTCTTTTTTTTTTTTTTTTAGTTTCCATTAATTTTTTTTTTATTGGATGATTTATTTACATTTCCTATGTTGTCCCCTTACCCCATCCCCCACCACCCCCTCGGAACCCCCAATCCCCTCGCCCCTCCTCCTTCTTCTCTGTGGATGTAACCTCTATCTACTCCCCCCACTCCCACCTCCCCACCCTCAAAATTCCCACCCCCTGGGGCATCCAGCCTTCATGAGGTCAAGGTTCTCTTCTTCCACCTATGCCCAGCAGGGCCCTCTACTTTTACATATTCAGATGAAGCCCTGGATCCCCCCCTAAGTGCTCCCAGGCTGGTGGTTTAGACCCTGGGAGCTGTGGTTGGTTGGTATTGTTGCTCTCCTCATGGTGCCATAAATCCTTTCAGCTCCTTCAGTCTTCACTCTAACTCCTCTATTGAGAACCCCATGATCAGTTCAATGGCTAGTTGTGAGCATCTGCCTCTGAATATGTCTGACTCTTGAAGGCCTCTGAGGAGATATCCATATCAGGCTCTTATCAGCATGCACTTCCTGTCTTCCACATCAGCATCTACCTTTGGTGATTGCACATGGGATAGATACTCAGGTGGAGTGGTCTTGAGACGGCCCCTCCTTCAGTTTCTGTCCCTCACTTTGTCTCCATATTTGCTCCCTTGAGTATTTTGTTGCTCCTTCTAAGAAGGACCGAATCACCCTCACTTGGTCTTCCTTCTTTATGGGCTTCAGGTGGCCTGTGAGTTGCATCTTGGGCATTTCAAGGTTCTAGGCTAATATCCAATAATCAGTGAGTGAATACCATGTGTGTTCTTTTGTGATTGGGTAACCTCACTCAGGATGATAATTTGTAGTTCCATCCATTTACCTAGGAACCTCTCGAATTCATTGTTTTTAATAGCTGAGTAATACTCCATTGTATAAATATACCACATTTTTTGAATCCATTCCTCAGTTGAAGGACATCTGGGTTCTTTCCAGCTCCTGGCTATTATAAATAAGGCTGCTATGAACATAGTTGAGCATATGTCCTTGTTATATGTCCTCGAGCATATTCTGGGTATATGCCTAGGTGTGGTATAGCTGGATCCTCGGGTAATGCTATGTCCAATTTTCTGAGGAACCGCCACACTGATTTCCAAAGTGGTTGCACCATCTTGCAGTCCCACCAACAATGGAGGAGTGTTCCTCTTTCTCCACACCCTCGCCAGCATCTACTATCACCTGAGTTTTTAATCTTAGCCATTCTGACTGGTGTGAGATGGAATCTCAGGGTTGTTTTGATTTGCATTTCCCTGACGACTAAGGATGCTGAACATTTCTTTAGATGCTTCTCGGCCATTTGAGTTTCTTCCGTTGAAAATTCTTTGTTAAGCTCTATACCCCATTTTTTAATAGGGTAATTTGGTTGCCTGGAGTCTAATTTCTTGAGTTCTTTGTATATATTGGATATTAGCCCTCTATCAGATGAAGGATTGGTAAAGATCTTTTCCCAATTTGTTGGTTGTCGTTTTGTCCTATTGACAGTGTCCTTTGCCTTACAGAAACTTTTCAATTTTATGAAGTCCCATTTGTCAATTCTTGATCTTAGAGCATATGCCATTGGTGTTCTGTTCAGGAACTTTTCCCCTGTGCCCAAGTATTCGAGGCTTTTCCCCACCTTCTCTTCTATTAGATTCAGTGTATCTCGTTTTATGTGGAGGTCCTTTATCCACTTAGACTTGAGCTTTGTACAAGGGGATAAGAATGGATCAATTTTCATTCTTCTACATGTTGTCTTCCAGTTGAACCAGCACCATTTGTTGAAAATGCTGTCCTTTTTCCACTGGACAGTTTTAGCTCCTTTGTCAAAGATCAAGTGACCATAGGAGTGTGGGTTCATTTCTGGGTCTTCAATTCTATTCCATTGATCTTCCTGCCTGTCTCTGTACCAATACCAGGTAGTTTTTATCACTATTGCTCTGTAGTACAGCTTGAGGTCAGGGATGGTAATTCCTCCAGAAGTTCTTTTATTGTTGAGAATAGTTTTCGCTATCCTGGGTTTTTTGTTATTCCATATGAATTTGAGAATTTCCTTTTCTAACTCTGTGAAGAATTGAGTTGGGATTTTAATGGGGATTGCATTGAATCTGTAGATTGCTTTTGGCAAGATGGCCATTTTTATTATATTAATCCTGCCAATCCATGAGCATGGGAGATCTTTCCATCTTCTGAGATCTTCTTCAATTTCTTTCTTCAGAGACTTGAAGTTCTTGTCATACAGGTCTTTCACTTGCTTGGTTAGATTCACACCAAGGTATTTTATATTATTTGCAACTATTGTGAAGGGTGTCATTTCCCTAATTTCTTTTTCAGTCTGTTTATCTTTCATGTAGAGGAAGGCTACTGATTTGTTTGAGTTGATTTTATAACCAGCCACTTTGCTGAAGTTGTTTATCAGGTTTAGGAGTTCTCTGGTGGAAGTTTGGGGGTCACTTAAGTATACTATCATATCATCTGCAAATAGCGATATTTTGACTTCTTCCTTTCCTATTTGTATCCCTTTGACTTCTTTTTGCTGTCTAATTGCTCTGGCTAAGACTTCCAGTACTATATTGAATAGGTAGGGGGAGAGTGGGCAGCCTTGTCTAGTCCCTGATCTTAGTGGGATTGCTTCAAGTTTCTCTCCATTTAGCTTGATGTTGGCTACTGGTTTGCTGTAAATTGCTTTTACTATGTTTAGGTAGGGGCCTTGAATTCCTGATCTTTCCAAGACTTTTATCATGAAGGGATGTTGAATTTTGTCAAATGCTTTCTCAGCATCTAGTGAGATGATCATGTGGTTTTTTTCTTTAAGTTTGTTTATATAGTGGATTACATTGATGGATTTCCGAATATTGAACCATCCCTGCATTCCTGGGATAAAACCTACTTGATCATGATGGATGATTGTTTTGATGTGGTCTTGGATTCGGTTTGCTAGAATTTTATTGAGTATTTTTGCATCGATGTTCATAAGGGAGATTGGTCTGAAGTTCTCTTTCTTGGTCGGGTCCTTGTGGGGTTTGGGTATGAGTGTAATTGTAGCTTCATAGAACGAATTGGGTAGTGTTCCTTCTGTTTCTATTTTGTGGAATAGTTTGAAGAGAATTGGTATTAGGTCTTCCTTGAAGGTCTGATAGAATTCAGCACTAAAACCATCTGGTCCTGGGCTTTTTTTAGTGGGGAGGCTTTTGATGACTGCTGCTATTTCCTGAGGGGTTATGGGACTATTTAGATGGTTTATCTGCTCCTGGTTTAACTTCGGTACCTGGTATCTGTCTAGGAAATTGTCCATTTCATCCAGGTTTTCCAGTTTTGTTGAGTATAGGCCTTTGTAGTAGGATCTGATGATTTTTTTGAATTTCTTCAGTTTCTGTTGTTATGTCTCCCTTTTCAGTTCTGATTTTATTAATTTGGATACT